>NW_028277167.1:8581250-8930833 GCF_051122295.1 Plectrocnemia conspersa | reverse complement strand
ATCTGGTTAGTTCGTGCTATGTGACATCTATTGATTGTAATGAAAAATGGATATTAATGTCATATTAGATGTATATCAATATTTTGGAAATTTATATATATAAAATAACTTTGAAATATATTATTGTTGAAAAGCGTCATGTATCTTTGATACACTCTATACATTTTAATGAACGTAAAGATCTTTATAGAAATTTAAATTTGCATTGAAGAAGCCAGAGCGGTCCATTCGCGTAAAGAGAGTGTCAGATGGTCATGACCTTAATATAAAAGGATGAATAAAGACCGCGAGATTATAATATTATATAAAACATTTTCTCTAACCTTGCCTAATGTTTAATAATAACGTAGGCTGCACATTGATTTGACATTATGATTATATATTATTATAAGAGGTTAGCTTTCGCAGCTACTGTATGTATATATAGAATTATATACAGGGTGTTGATATCTTATGATCTATCTCAAAAAACTCTTTAATATAAAGGCGTTAAAAACAAATGAATAATTTTAATGTATAGCATTATTAGTGACCGTTTAAAAAAATAGTTTTAGCACAAATATATTGTTGCGATTGGATAGTGATGTGGTCTCAAAAGCATATATTAACAGATATGGTTCAGAATTATATTCATTTAATTATTTTCGGGTTTTCCTGCATTAATATATCATGAGATATCAGTATTCTAAAGTACGTGGGTTTTTTGTCTGACTTAATATGTATATACATTTTCATATTACTCATTTAATCAGCTACATTTATCAGTAATAAATTTCAACGTTTAATTTTCCAGTATCGTTACCTCCCCTACAGAGTCGATTTGCATACAGTCATGTTCAATTAAGCCTCACTTGACGTATCGTTCGTTAATCGCTGTATAAATACATTTCAGAGCTGATAGCGCTCGGAGCAAAATTAACCACAAAATGGAAAATTTTCTTAATTGATGTTTTGGAATTGGATTATTCTCACTCGAGCGAGTATTCTTATGCTTGTGGAGAAGAGAAAAAGAAGAGTGAAAAGTACGCGCAAGCAAAATTTCGTATTAGCGAAATAAGTTGGCGAAGGAACAAATTAGTCGACCGAGTCGAATGAAACAATTGTAAACCAAATTGAAAAGACTTGTAAATCATTTTAATCGATGACCACTGAAGAAGGGTTTCCCATTACCTCTCACAAAAACGCGCAAGAAATAAATCATATTTTATAATATTTAAAATCAATCGAAGTAGTTGTAGTAATGAATCCCTTGCAATTTATTATGGCAATAGTATTATCTTTTAATCGAGACTGATAGATGTTAAATAAAAGGAAATATCTTAAAAATAATAAATACTGTTTGATATAAATGTATTTTAAAATGGTTATATAATTTAATTTAATAAATATATAATTAAAAGTTCCAGAAATAGATCAAGTCATTATCTTCTTAGGAAGAGTTTTGGGATGACCACGCTAAATACGTTTCATTGATGATATCCATGGGTTAAATTAAACTGGTAACATTAGACGATAAAAAAATTGTAACCAAAAGACCTTCGTTCATTTAGATAAGAAGCAGCATTATCTACTACCTGACAATACTGCTTTATGTTGCAATCTTTACTGTCTAAAATAAAATATTTCTTAAGAAAGCCATTTGGTTTTGAATCAATCTTCAAAGTTCTGATGAAAGATTTTTATTTCAGTCCTCTATCCTTAGTGTTTGTTTAATACGTCACAACAGACGCGCATTCTCATTCAAAATCAATATTATCTAAAATAAATATTTCGACTAGCCAATATTATCTACCTGCTATAAATTTCGCTAATTTTACCTTTAACCTGTGTATAAAAACAAAACTCATTTCATTGTATAAAACATATTTGTTAAGCCTATTAACGATATAATTAATTATTTATATTACAATTAACTGTACATTAAAAGTTTGCCCGGCCGCTAATTTAAAGCTCTCGATGCATTATCGTATTACTCCAAACTTTATTACGAATAACCCACGTAATCCGAAATTCATTTTAAACATAATAAGATAACTTTCAAGGCTTTCGACAATGGAGACAGGATGCTTTATAGCGTAGTAGCTACATTCATACACGTTTCAGACTCAACAAGTAGTTTATACATAAAATAACACTGCACCTATACTGAATGTATAGTACAGTCCAGTCGTACATAATATCATAAATATGTGGGTTATATGAAAAGTTGTATTTAAAATAGTTTAGCTTTTTTAATCGATTCCAACGTGAGACTATGAACAGCTAGGAAAAATCAATATGTAATGACCGTATGGAATTTTAATTATATAATAATCACTACTTCTGATCTTGAAATACAAAATTAATAATAAGATTCCCATAGGATTCAAACCTAATCATTTAGTCGTCAACATATACCAATGATTTATCATGCTGTTAAAAACATGATTAAAAACATGGTGAAGCAGTAGGCTATACTTTATCTAATATTTTAAAAGTAAGCGTAGGAATTTTTAGATGTATTTATATTCATGTGTACACATTAGCATTTATTATTATTATTACTTAAAATCAGTTTGTCAAAACGTAATGGAAGGTTATTTAAATATTTTCGAAAAATAAACTTTTCCAAAATCTGAATATTGATATTGTGAAAAATCATATCGAAATATGTTTGCTTTAGTAACATATAAAATCAAAGAGAGTGCTTTTAAGTATAATATCCGACAATTATTAGAGTGGTTTAATTACCGTTTTATCATCAACGAAGACAACTACTGTGTAAATGTCAACAACCTAGAACAATACAATATGGTTTATAATAATTAATAAAGTAAATGAAAATTTATCTCACATGCGATTTGAGCACCTTTACCACAGCTCACAATTATGAAGGGTATATGAGCTTGACACATAGCTGCCACTTCGTTTTAGACTTGGAACAACGAGAGTTTAGCCGAAATAGCACAACCGAGACAAAAATATTGGCCAGTACATATACTTGAGCATCGCGAAGAGACTTTTTAATCGCTCATTTAGATGTACTCTTTGTTTTAGAGATCTGTGAGAGACTAATGATTCACTATATATTTTTTATTCAACAAATATTACCGATAAAAATTATATTTTATCTAGATACATTTGCATATGATGAATAGTATCAAACGTAGCACATTTTAATAATTTTCAAGTCAATATTGAATTTCGATTATTTATTTTAATTGCATTATTCAAGTACTTATTTTGGGCAGGATAAAAACATATTATATAAAATGATTTCAGGAAAGGAATTTCAATTTTTTAATTAAATATTGAATAGAGAAACTATGTATTGTAAGTCTAAACATTTTTATTAAAAAATACTATATGGCGAAGACCTTGTGAGTATAATTATTTTTTAAATTAACACATGCCCAAGGAAACCCTAATATGCGTTATTAATTTATATAACCAAATAAAAACAACTTTTTGCTTACTAAATAACTTGTTACCATAAAGTTTGTCGTTAATTGGAAAAGTCTGCGATTTTTTTCAATTACTAGGAAAACTCACGACGTAACAAACACGTAGAGTTTCTTAATAATAAAGACATTGTAATGGAGCAATTACTATTTAAATTACCGAAAACAATAACACATGTCGATGATAGAACGGACTAATCAAGCAACGAAATGATTTTCAAAATTGAATATTTCATGAAGAAAAATCGAGGAGAGTCAAAAAAAAATCACTTTCCCTAATAATTTAACAAACAATAAGAGACCAAATAAACTATTAACGAGTAGCAAAAGTGCGTAATTATTTTTTTAATAATAATATACCGGTTACTGGCCGCATAGTTATTTTATGAGATTTCATTATCGAGTTTCTTATAGTAAGCTTTTAAAATAATGTTAAAAATTTTTAGACAAAAATGTATTATAATGTAAGTATGTAGAGAGAGTTAAAAATTATACTATATTATAAATGATGTGTATTAAATATAATTTTATGTAAAATAATATAGCGCTTAAATAATTATTCATAACATTCATAAGGAAAGCGGTAAAATGTTAATTTGAATATGATCAGTAATTTATCATAATTTTCAATGAGAAATATTGCAAAATTATTCAATATACTGATTATAATAAAACATTAAAGTTATCTTCCTGAAGGCTTAATCGCAAACGAGGGGCGATAAAAACTGTCAAATACTTGTAACGTGCAAGGATTAAAATTGAACCGATGGCAACAATGATGAATCGCTTTTTCCCCAAAACTGGTTAAACGCTTTTCACGGAAAACCATTATAAATATACGTACGTCACACGTCATACATATATTTAATAGTTTCCCGTAAAAGTTGAACATTCTGGCGCCGTGAGATCGCCCCATTTACTTTTTACCAGATAACAATCCCGCGATATAGCCATATCTATCCACTTCTGCGATTTATCAAGCAGACTATCGTCCATTAGGGGTCTGATTTACAAACTAGATAGGGTTTTTCCCGAATGTGCATTCCGATTATTGGAAATTACATATTTATCTCATATTGGATGATAATGCGACAAGTGGATTACGATTGTAATATATAAAGACTTTCCCCGTTTGACTCGAAAAAAAATTCAATATAATTCATTTTTAGACGAACGGCAAAAATATTTGACGCGCAAACTAAAAAACAATTTTAATAATTGGTAAAAATTTAGCATGTCAGGATTAAATCAATTTAAAGTAAAATTATGACAAAAAAATACATTTACATGTGCGTATTACATCAAAAACAATTTTCGAAGGTGTCTAGGGTAGTGGATGGTTACATTATTTAAAAAAGAGGCTACAAAACAAACCATACATTTCAATACTAACTACATATTTTAACAAGTATTGTACTTAAATTTAAGTACATATGTTTTTCTGTAGTATGTACGTATTTTAATAATTTAAAAATATTTTAAAAGTGTATGTAGGACAATTTTTTGAAACTAATATCGAAAATTGCTCAAATTTTATTTTGTTGATAAAACTAAATTAAATTATATATATATATATGTATATTAAAATATAAATTTACTCCTAAATATATTATGTATTGCTCGAAAATATTGCTGTATTTTATATATACATTGATGTATTGTGGTCTTAATTACGATACATAAAAATATATATTTATACACATGCAATTGTATATTACGTATTTGAGAAAAACATGTTCATAGTAAATTGCATCGAACCTGTTAAATAAACAATAAATAATATTTTAATTTCTAGAATAAAAATGTTATGTATGTATATCAAGACTTTTTAAAGCTTGAATGTACATAGAATTCATACAATATAAGTAAACAAAACAGGTCAATTCAATCTATTTCTATAAACATATTATGTATATTTTTAGATCATAGCACAATTGTTATTTCAACAGCAGTACTTTGAAGAAATGCCATAAATAAGTTACACTTTTAAGATGTCTCGCGAACCGTTGATGCAACAAAAAAAGAAACATGAAATAAAAGCTCATTTGAAATCTTACTTTTTCGACAATTATTTTGGCTAAATGAAAAAATCTCAAAAGTGCGACCGTTTTTGTAACACTTGATGAAAATCATACACAATATTTATAGAAAGATCTTGTTATCTAACCATCATTTGTATAATAATTATTATCATAATTATATAATTATTAAATATATTATTCCTTGAGTAGTGCAATCAATTTTTGTTAATTCTTTATGGGTCGAATATATTATATTGTTTTAATTATGGACTATTCCAGGTCCAGTACAAATATTTTTTACATTTTTTCCTATATTGCGAAACAGCATAATTAATTATTATTTAATTTCAATTTTTAAATTCTATTATAACTACTTTCAATTGATAAAAAAACATTACTGTCTATTTTCGCTAAGTGAGGAGTGCAGAAACCATCCATGAAACTTCAGTACAAATTTGGGCTCACGTGTTTTTCAATCGAAGGGAAAAAAACTCCAGGACAGATTAAAAGTCCACCACTTTCACTATTTCGTAGATATAGTGGACGCCTTCCATTCCGGAACATAAAAATAACATTCGACTTAGAGTTTGCACAAACGCTTAATCAAAACTAGTTTTTTGTGTCGATTGGCACATTTCAAGTATTCGACTGCATTTCCCTGAGCCACACACATATGAATTGTCCACATTTATTACTGTATAAAATGTTTTGCAAATACCCGCTGGTAAAAACCAGGATACGCTTATCACATAAGCATATTCTTAGTATCACACGATCTTTACCAAGGGTAGTATTTTATACCCTTAACCCGATCTATTTCATTTTCATCCGACTACACAATAAAATATATATTTTTACTCAAACTCAATTGTAACGGATGTAGCCATGAAAACTGACGGTCAATTAGCTAGGTAACAACCCTAAAACAATATAGATATGCTCTTAAATGAGTGATAAAAAGTACTAAGAAATCCAAATAATGAAATAAAATTGAACCGAATAATTATTTCCAAGTTAACATTAAACAAATAGATATTTTCATATGTAATAAATGTATCCGAAATAACGCTATATATTACTGTAATAATACTTTATATTAAGGAAAATATTAGCTTCGGAACTAAAAAGTTTTGTGCGTTAAAATATTATCAGTATAAAATATTATCAGTTAATTACAATTATAAATAACATCAAACAGATGTCATTTATAATTGTAATTAACATACTATATTAATCGTATTTTAAAAGGAAAGGAACATCAGGTTTTAAAAAATATGACAATATTCCGTTTATATCATAAAATATTTTTTTTTTAATAATAACAATAACTAATTAAGCTGATGTACATAATCTTATTTTATAATATTCCTCACAAATATTAAAGCTTTCATTCTTTTTTACAAACTATACTATTTATTTTCTACTTCAAAATAGATAAATATTTAGAAAATTAATTTATTATATTAGACAAAGTGAGCTCAGGTATTTAAGCTATATTTATATCACAAGTTTGATTAATTACATAGATTTTTTGAATTACATTATAACACATAAAATACAAATAATCACTAGACATTGAAAATCTTTGGCATTTCTATAATCTATAATGATTAGTTAATACAATTTTAAGTTTTAACTAAGATATCTTTTTTTCTAAATAAATAGATATGTAAACATTTTCAACAAAACTAAATAATGATAAAACTTGTATATATTATATATACAAGTTTTAATAACGATTATAAGTACATAATCGTTATTTTAAACTTTTTGGAATGAAACTGCTATAAAAATATTAAAAATAAACATACTTTTTTATAAAAAATAACAAGTTTATATATTTTAAAATCTCAATCTAATAAAATTGAATCTAATATAATTTTAAAATAAAAATATTCGTCAAATTTCTCTGAAATTTCCTAAAAATAACTTTAAACAAGGAATATCTTCACAGCATAAATTGAGTAAAAATATATTATTAATATATCAAATACATACATAAAACAGACGACACACAGAGAGAATCAATCACATAATATCAGGTAAAACTCCAACCCCGACCCCGCCTTCATGAGCACACATTGGAGCCACGAAGCACCAATAATCGGTTACCGGATCATAAGCTTCCACTGTTCTCAAATTTGTCTCACCATTATAACCTGAAAAATGAATAAATTAATAAATAAATAAATATTATTAAAATAAATGTAAATATGAAATAAATACCTCCGATTGCCCACAACTTCCCCATATTGGCAACCAACGCTACTCTAGATCTCATGAGCGTCATCGAAGAGAGCACTCTCCATTGATTCATTACCGGATCATATTCTTCGACAGATTGCAAGAATTTAGAACCATCATAACCACCGCAAACGTATAATTTATCGTTAAGTGTAGCAACACCTAATCGGCATCTAAAATTATGTTATGCATAAATATGGGTAAAAAAGGTATGATTGAAATTGAAACAAGTTATGATACCGTTTTGTTAACATTGGTTTGTGTTTTTCCCAAACTCCGGCTCTAGGATCATATCGTTCTACTGAATCAAAGATAGATAATCCATCGTGACCGCCAAGTGCCCAAACACAACCACGCAAAGAAGCTGCACCACCAGCCGATCTAAATTTATTCATCGGTGCTACTTTCTCCCATGAATCGGCATTCGGAGAATATCGCTCTATAAATTAAATGCATTTGATTTAAAATTTTAGTGCAGTGCTATTTACAGTAATTTTTTTCTTACCAACGGTATGAAGTGAAGTATATCCATCGTAACCACCACAAACATAAACATGATTTCCTAAAGCGCAAGCACCGACAGCACTTCTCTTGCGACTCATCGGTGATACAGTTGTCCATTTTGTCATTTGAGGATCATACGCTTCAACCGTGGAGAGTCTTTCAGTTCCATTATAACCACCGAGAGCAAATAAACGACCACATAATGCAGACACTCCGACTCTAGAACGGACAGTAGACATTGCCTTAACGGACATCCATGCACCTAATTTCGGAGAATATGCTTCAACGGTAGATAAAGAATCACCTAAAGTATAAAATTATTATTAGATCTTTTATCGATTATGATGTTTTTAATAGGCTGAGTACTATGTCATCGTGATTCGTTATAGATTAACATTTACGTGTTTAAAGATTTCGTTGTGATGACATTTAGTACATAAAGGGGTTCCACATTCTTCCATAAGGTTACGTATCTTCATACATATCACAATTCAATGGGCGTATTCAGCAAACACAACAATTGAAAGTTACCAGAAACACTTTGGAACGTTTGTCCAACTGTTCACAGGCATCACATAGTCAGCGAACTGCTACGCCAACAGTTGCATTCGCTGAACGCGCCCAATGCAATTAAAAATATATTTAGAAGTACAAAAAAATATGTGTTTTAAGATATTAAAGAAATAAATATTTGATTAAATAATTATTTAATTATGTTCATGCTTTATTCCTAACTTTGTTTCGGAGAGCCCTGTTTATAATATTTTCCTGAGGCCCCGTAAAATTCCTAGCTGGCCCCACTCTTCCCTCTACTTATCGGTTAATATGTTGAATGTCCGTCGCGAACAAATTATAAATCAATTTTGCCTGATGAATATTCTTCAATGGTGAATTTTTAAAATAAAAATTGAAAATCGCATGGTAAATTCCAGACCCACATCTGCTAGTTAAACATGAATTTATGCCCCTTGCTTTTTACAATGTTCAAGGGTGAGCTAACCTATGTACAAAAGATATCAAGCGGTAGATATACTTGAAAATAAAATTTAAATTATTGAAAAAAGGTTCGACAAAAATCTAGTCACTGCAAATCCCTTTAAAAGCATCACAGAAGAAAGAAAGCTTTACCTATGTTCTAATTACCTAAAATAAAATAAAAACATAATCCTAGATCTCATATTAAGTAATAAACTTTCATATAGATAAACTAATTCAGAAAATTAAAACTGAGCCAGCTGACATGCGTCACGCAGGGGAGATAAAATAATAGAATTACAATGTCACCACGAGCCGGCGAGATAAGGATAGCTCATCAAAGGAAATTCTGATGAATTATTAAAATTTCAGAATTCTGTCCTAAAACCCCTATTACCGCTCTTGGCCAGAGTGGTAGCTAGAAAAATAAAACTTTGAAGGCTTGAATTGTGGCTTATTTGGCACATCACACATTATTTCCCAAAAATCGTAGATTCTATTCTTTACTATCATAGTAAATTAAATATTAAAAATAAATTAAACATTTATGAGACTTATTTACATTAGCTAGGAACTGCAAAAAACATATTAGATACCATAACTTTATGAGTAATGCACAATTTTAATTTGTAATGTGCAGTTACAAAAGAAAGTTGTTAATTGAAATATAATGCCAAAAAATTATGAATATTGTTGAACCTCAAGAGTTGACAATTTGATGACATATCACTCAACCCGATATTAAAAATATATATATTACCGCTCTTCGTCAATCCTCCAACTGCGTAAATAATACCTGCTACGCATTCAGCAGTTCTAGGTTTAGTCCTAGTACCTTGAATGAGAAACTGTCGCTCCGGCATAAGATGAAAATCTTTTGCTTCGTCTACTAAATCTCTGAAATTTTGAATCAAGTATTTTAGAAACATTTGATAAGAAATTTTTATATTTATTTACCTGCACTCGTGTGAAGTTTTTACTAATTCTTCAGTAGCTACTCTATCAGCGATGTAATGAGGCTTAAGCAACGGCAAACGAACGTAAGCTAATAATTTTGGCAAATTTTCTCCACGTTCATCCGGTTTTTGATTAGCCCAACGCATCACAGCCTCAAATACGACTTCCTCACTTAAATATAGAAAGATCAAGTATAAATAAAATATTATTGATATACAAAATAGTATAAATTTAATACCTAGACACTTGAAGCTCGTTTCGTTTTATAATATTAATAAGATCTTCCAGTGGCATATTAAAATATTCATCTGAGACAGAAACATCTGTAAAATTACCATCAATAAAATTATTACAAGCCTCCACCAGCATAACACAATCTAATGTTTCAGCAAATTGTCTGATTCCAATGACATTCTGCGGATGAAATCTATAAATAAATTGTTGATAAAATAATCAAATTGCTTTATAATTAAAATAATAATGTAAATACAATTACCTCTTCTTCAAGAACTCAGCGCAGGCATCTCTAACTTGATTCAATTGTAGATAACATGAGCCTACCATTAACGGTTGAATATTACTATCATTTATTCTAACCGACCCAGTGTAAGCGAAATTGATTAAACTCTCTAAAGCTCTGAAAGATTTATATATATCAACATACATTATAAATACAATAAGCGTAAAATTTAGTAAATCAATACTTCGGATCTATGCTTTGCATTGTTATTTCTTTCTGCGTACTTTCGACCATATCTGTCGTAAACATTCCATGGAAGTAAGGTATAGTTGATGCTAAAACGATACGATGAGCCGGGATCGAAGTATTTCCAATCTGAAGCATACATTATAACGTATAAATTTAACATTATAACTATGTATTTATATAAAAAAAACAATTACCTTTAGAGTAACGTCACAAAATTTTCCATCATTCCGTATTTCGTTCATTACCGGAAACGCCATTGTATAAAAGTCAGCCTGCTCAAATACGACTCCATCAAATAGCTCGAGCTCCATTTTTTTATAATTTATGGGTATTTTTTACTTTGAAATGAACTGTAAACTATATGTTTCTGATTAAATGTAAATTAATACTTATGAAGTGATTGCCATTCTAAGCAAATCTATTATAATTTTACTTTGTTACATCAATATGGTTTTTAAATATTTTATCGATCAAACATAATGACATTGAAACGATAGTTTACCTTTTTTTTAGCATTGACCTTTTGCCAAACAAACAGCTGTCATTAGTCAATAGGGAAATTTTGGTCTAAGTCATAAATAATTCGTCCATGCGAAGATTTGTAATTTTGTCGACATTCGTAAAAATAGCAATAATATATCATGATAAGCTTTATAGATAAATTATATTATTATTTTGTTAACAATAAATTTTTTTATTGAGTTTGGGGTAATATCGAACAATATTATCAAGTAACCTAAAATGTTTTTATTTTTTATATAAATAACTTTTAACTGTCAGATTTTTATTATGATCTAAAAATAATCATGTATCGGCATATAATAAGGTTATATATTAGCTTTAAATGTCATACTACAAAAACCAAAACCACTCAATTACCGTAAATTTCTGAGTTCAGTCGTATTCACAAGATTTTTCTTCCAGTATTTTTCACATCTCTATTGACAATGTGTGTACTAAATGAAAAATAAAATAATATTTTTTCAAATATTGGTTTTAAGCTTGGCTTTAATATTTAATAAATTATTGCGTAAAATGCTCATAGATGTCTACCTACATATATATGTATGGAAAGTTTATGTACAATGTAAAAATAATACAATAATTTTATTTTATATATATGTATGTATTACATCTAGTATGTAAAGCATACTCTTTAATTAAAAATACACAACAATATTTTTTACGTTCAGATATTAGTCTCCTTTTAGAAAATATAGAAACATTAGAACAGCTTGCAAATATTTAGGATTTTAGTATTACGAATAAATTATTTGTTTCATGTATACCTAATATACATAAAAAACAACGGGTAAGTTATTATACAAGTAATTGAAAATAAAATACTTTAATATACCCATACATATGTTTTGTATGCGTAACCATAATAAATACAAAGAAAAGCGATTAAGATTTTGTGGATGTAAAAAAAATGGCCATAATGTATTTGGTGAACATATGTGCTTGCAGGAGAGTAAGAGATGATCACGTGTCTGATACATGGTACATATGACCCGTCTCTACAGGAAGAGCAGAATAGGGCGCTGGAAGGTTTCGAAGCAGGTACAGTTTTGCACCTGCCCTTTGAGACTTGAGATTTATTTCTAGCAGTGCGGTGCAGCAAAATGCTTTTTTATAATATTATTAGCAACAACAAAAAAATACTAAACAATGGGAGGTGAATATAAATAAAAAATAGTTGATTTTCAACCAGATGGTCAAAATTTTATAGAAATTACTATTTTAGAATATTTTGAAATTATATTATTACAGTGCCACATTTCAAAAACAGTTTTTGCACCGTTGAAACATTATGCATGATATTTTTGATTTTTCGTTTTCCTAAATATGTAACAATTTCAATGAACTCAACACTGCGTATGTGAGAGGTAATAACTAAAAAAAACTTAAATT
This sequence comes from Plectrocnemia conspersa, assembly GCF_051122295.1. Lineage (NCBI taxonomy): Eukaryota > Metazoa > Arthropoda > Insecta > Trichoptera > Polycentropodidae > Plectrocnemia > Plectrocnemia conspersa. The sequence goes on along the minus strand of NW_028277167.1, from coordinate 8,918,069 downwards.
TTAAATACAAAGTAAATGTTCTAAAATTTCATAAAGGGCAAATTTATTATTTACTTGTTAGCTATAGACATATTGTTAAAGTGATATATTCTATGAATTATAAAATGTTAAAGTTAAATATAAGTAATTTAAGCGGCGAATAAAATTATACCTGCGCCACCTCTGCGCCGCAAGCTGAGATGTAAGTTTCGTATCAGATTTCTGAGTTCACATTCTACGCCGAACTTGTTATTATTCCACTGTACTTATTTTTTAAGTATTTATTTTGTTAGATAATTTATTATTTTAATTATTTCTATAAAAAATATTGAATCACCGAATCAATGCATAAATATGACTAAATGGGGTTTAAATTTAAATGTGACATTTTATATTTAATTATTTTATATATTAAAATTAAATTAAAATCATTGTAACTTAACCAGTCACCCCAATGCGGCACGATCATTAAAAATAATATATAGTATTATACTAAAAAAACAAGAAACAAATAATAAAATATAATGATGCGAACCGGACCAGCTCCTCATATCTGACAATGAATAAATCAATGTACAATGCCAGCATATCGAGAAGCAGGATGGCGACAGCTACAGGCAAGTCTGCTAATATGGAAGGATCAGAAGAGAATGCAATTGTGACTCTTGAAGATGTTTCGAACCCAAAACTGGAATTCCTCAAGAACAGTCGGATTTTAAACAGCACCTTTTAGTAGTTTAAAGAAATACTTAACGACATTCTACAAGAACTCAGCGAATCGTATCTCAACACTCCTAAAAGAAAGGCGCATTTATAGAATTTTAAAGCATCGTCATATAAAAGATAACTTTTTACATTTATTAATTTATTCGTGATTAAATAGTTTTCTAACTGTATATGATATATTTAGTACTTTTGGTTTGGTTAACTATGTATTATTTTTTATGTATAGAAAAATATGTATTTTATTACTAAATTCGACGCAGTGGTCCAGAGGCGAAGGCACAAAGTGCAACAAAGATTTCGGACGGAGAGCAGCTGTCGTTTTCGAGTGCCGCCATAAAGATGCACGCCTATGACTCGCCCAATTCTGCGGCAGGTGGTCGGCACAACAACAAATCACGTATTGCAATACATCATTATCGGACAGTCGATCTTAGCCTTTTTGTGCTTGTCTCAATAAACCGCGTTAAACCTTTCCTTTGCAAACAAATATAATATGCATTGAATTCGGATTACGAACACATAATATAATATGTAAGTAAAGAATGCGAAGATGTTGAATGCAAATGGAGTGGAATACAAGAAATAAAATGCCTACGCTTTTTTATAAGATTTAAGGATGCACTCTGATTGATAAAGAATGCGCGTGGAATTCAAAACTGATGTTAAATGTGTGTAGTATTGACCCATTATATTTCAAATGAAACTCTTTCGGTAGTTTAATAAATTTTGTGTTGATAATCATGAATAAGAAGCTTAGAAGATTGTGTCTAAAATGCAGAGAAAATTTCTAGTTCTTCTATTTAGTATGCAGTATAATAATATGAATAACATTTTGATTTGACTTTGATGTGCAATAATGGTTTTTATGTTAGATAGGTTCTCTGTGATGTGCAAATACTTTTCCAAATTAACATTTTCTCTCACTAATGTGAGCATCATCTACGACAGGGCTTGTATTGTAACATTAGATCAACTTTAGATCACATCCAGAATAATAAATACATTATGTACAGATATTTCTAACAAGTGGTATCAGTATATTGCCGTATAGTCGTATCCTTGTTACAATTAAAGTTTGCCTCAAATTATTAATATATTAAAAAAGGTTCACAATAAATTTAATTACATTTGTATATTCTATCACAAGGCTTTACAATTATTGTATACATATCCTCGTATTTAAATGGTGTGTATAAATAGCAATTTGCCACTCCGTCAGATGCTATAGCTTAATCGCTGGACATTGCATAACTACAATGTGTTTTTTATCTGCAGTTAAGCACCCAACCATTTCCCCGATCACGTATCAAATTGAGACGAAAAAGTGCACCCGATTCAGATTCGCATCCTGGCATCCATAAATCGTATTATATACCGTTGAAAAGATGACATACAGGTCCATTGTGGCGGTAGAGGCGAACAATAGTGTAAGGTTGCTGCGAGTACCAATGCATCGTGTTTACAACACCATAAATTTCACATCGACATCCAACGTGATGCATTCAATGGGAGCCATTGTTAATTTCAAGATGCTTACTTTGCCATTTATAACCATTAAAACGCTGCTTAAGGATTTTGTGTATGAACATTTATGGGTTTTACATGTGCATGCGTGCTGAATTTCGATTTTAAAATACCATCTTTAACTTGTTAAAATAGTATACAATTTGACAACGCTGAAAGTATAATATTTTTGTATTTAATAAAAAAATGTAAATTCATTACGTAATTAGATAAGATAAAAATTATAATAGATAAGAAATGTTACATAATGCAGCAGATGATTGCTTAAGTGTTTCATTAATACAATTGTGGATCAAGGTTGACGACATGGCCTTAGTCTATTTTGCAATGAATGAGACTTACTAAATTTTATGTTTTTATGACTTTTATTATAAAAAATATTTTACTTAAAGTGCATCACATATTATAAGATAAAAAAAATATTCTACGAATTAAAAAAAACGTACTATACTTCATTAAAAATTTGACAGAAACAGCTATTTAAATACTTTGTTCATAAATAAATAAACTACATTCTTAAATTCAAGTAAATAAAAATATTTATAATATTCGATAACTATCCCCTTGTTGATTGTTCAGGGAATAGTATTATTATATATATTAACATAAAAAATCCATCATTCTATTAGGAAAATTTTGAAAAAGTTGCATGTTTTTATGATTAACACATCACAATAAATCTGTCGTATAGTTGGTGATTATTTTTTTAATTTAAATTGTGTTTGGAAGATCGGAATTAGTGAACATCATAAATTTGGTTTTCCTAGATTGTTCGTATCTCATTGATGTATATCGTGAAAAATAATTAAAATAAAATTAAAATAAGACGTGCATAGTGACATATATTAATTGTAAACATTGATTTCAGTCTGGTGTCTCACTACTTACTTAGTAGTTGTTGATTGTGCTTACTCTGTTATAATGCATTATGCTAACGGAAGACTTACATTAAATAAATATATCAAAATATTTACTATTATATTACATTATCATTTATAATTTAATCGAGATATTAAACATATTATATATTTATAAGCTGACTTAAAATTTTAACAAAAAAAATATCTTTAATTACTTTAAGTAATAGCTCTTTTCATTATTTCCATTAAATATAGTGGGAATTAAAATGTTTCAATTAATGTTTTAATTCTTGTATCACAAATATTTTATGAAAAATCGATACTTTTGTGTTCCATAAATATAAGATATAAATATTATTAAATGTAATTTTTTCTGCAGCACCAAAAGTCACGAAACCAATTACGCAATTATTTTACGAAATTGTTCGTCCTGAAAACTTGCCACATGCTGAGTTTTTGTCAGACGTAGAAAAAAACATTGTCCATCAAATTACACTGAATTTATTTGCTGTTTATTTAAAAGTTTGGTCTAAACACACAATTATTTGTTCGTCTTAATTGTTTTAAAAACATAAAACAAAAAGCGCTTTCTTTTTTCTTTTGTTCGAACGTTGAAAAAATTACTGTTCCTCAAATTAGTTAGCGATTTGCCGTTTTATATAAAGGATGCATGTCAAAGTGTTTCAAGAGAAAAATAAGAAAGGTTCAGGACATTTTCAATAGATATATATTTATATTAGCTAAAATTGTATTTGACTGTTGGGCGCTAGTGAAATTAATTATTATTATTATTTGTACAAAATTCAGTTTACTTATTAAATATTTGTATATATGTATGTACATATAATATAAAATAACAAAAAAAATCCGTTCATATTTTTTAAATACTACACAATTAAACAAAACAAAATAATATAACTATGTTTTTAAAAAAATCTTCTTGTTTTTAGAGACGCGAATTCATCAATTACTTCTGATAAGTCTATACTTTCTGATAAATTATGTTAAATGGATATCAGTGCTTGGAAACTGACAAGTGTTAAAAACATTCTGACGGCAATGGTAAAATTTAGGAAGCATGCTAATAAATCTACCTCTATGATATTTTGTAATATTTATAAAGGATTGTTCGATGACGAGGGATCGTGGAAAATTTCCGGGTAAAACAATATTTTTATTAAATAACTGAATACCATCTAGATCTCTTTTTGAAATGTATGTTTTGTCTGGCTAAAATTTTACATCTAGCTCCATACAATATTTTTTCAAGTAAGTGTTATGCATTTCTTTACAAATATAAAAAAAAATCTAAATAAAGATTCACTATCATTTTCTAATTCAAACCTTTGATTTAGGGAACTGCTCATGTGATCTAAAATAGTACAATAAATTTTTTAATCTAAATTGGTGCTTGGGATCTGCAATCAAATTTGATTTAGTTTTGTAGAAAAAGTTACATGTCTTTTTAATTAAGCGAATTATAGGAAATTCAGGCTGTGTGCTATTTTCTCAGTCTCTGTGTAACGGCATCGCTAATGAATTCATTGAAACATCCGTCATTTATTTTTTGCATTATATAAGTTTTAATATTTTTTAAGACATTGACGCATTCGGCTAAACTTATATTTGGATTTTAAATCATTTTACTAACGATATCTACCCTTAGAAGTAAATCGTACCAAATAATTATAGAACATATAAATTTGAAAGAAGATATCCTTTGCTCTAATGCATGAGCCAGGTTTTTTGTGTTTGTATCTCGGGTAGGATCGTTATTTAATTTTGTTAAACTGCTAATTATGTTTTTTAGATTAAGACGTAAGAGCCTTTTTGCTTTAACTTAATTAATGTGGAAGCAGAAAAAAATATATAACTACCGAATAATTGCGAAAAAATCGAATATTTTTTACATACTATAAAAGGATTGTCATGCCAATGAGGAAAAGGCAATTAAGAACTAACTTCTAGAAGACGGCAATTTCACGGTTTTAAATATGGCATCAAAAGCTACACGAAAAAAGTAAAATAGGAATTTTAAAGAACACATATAAAACCGTACAATAAAATTTGTGTGGTGATTATGGCATCAATTTCTAAGAAACGAAAATATGACGATTTAGATATCTTCTAAAGCATGAGGTTTTTCTACTAATTGCATCCAAGAAAGTGTAAATTTAGTCAAAATAATACCAAAAAGGGTAATTCAAGAGTAACTGTAACTAATTATGGAATAAAATTAAATTGTTTATTTACAAAGTATAATTTTATTATTTTTTCAAATTAGTGTGGTATATTAGAAATTGAGATTTTGTTGAATCGGCCGCCCACGTGCCTTGAACATATTCGCCCCCCGCCTGGACCGGCCCTGTGTAAAGGTTAGTGTCATTTTTCGTAAATATTTATACAACTATTGTTCCATTATTATGTTCTATGGCATTCTTTTATTTAATATAATTATCAATTAATCCAATTTGTTTCCAAATTTAAGTGACTTCTTATTTTTACTTAATGTTATAAAAATAATTACATAGGGGCGCAAATTTGTCGTTGACAAAATGACAAATCCCATTCCTGCATTACATGTCTTAAAAATATGATAGCTAACCTTACCGATATTACTACGGAATTCTGATATGAGAATATTGATCAAAGTATATTCAAATCGAATTTTGGTCAATAGGAGGGCGCAAAAACAATTATTACTTCTCAGAAGTCAAAAATCCACATCAAAAGCAATAAAATCGTGCCGGTGCCGTCGCAGTGGGCACGATTTTATTGCTTTTGACGTGGATTTTTGACTTCTAAGAAGGAATAATTGTTTTTTTTGCGATCTTCTATTGCTCAAAATTTGGTTTAGATGTGCTTCATTTGATTCTTTTTGTAAGTCATAAACTTGTTAAAAACGTCTTGATACGGCGACGGCGCGATTTTATTGCTTTTGACGTGGATTTTTGACTTCTGAGAAGGAATAATTCTTTTTTGCGCTCTTCTGTTGGTCAAAATTTAGTTTAGATTTGCTTCATTTGATTGCCATTTGCCTTTCCCGTGCCTTTGACATGGATTCTTAACAGGTACCCCCTTAAATTTGGCCAGAAAATATCAAATGTCATTTAATGAAATAGTAGGAATGTTAATGAAATGGAAATATTAATAAAATTACCACTGACTGGCCAATTTCCCCCCCTCTTGAAAAAAGCTAAAATGAAGTTTCTATATATTTATAAAAAAAAAATAACTGTATTCTGGCTTCATGTTTTACGGCTTCGTTGGCGGGCTAATTTCTGGTCGCAAAATTTACTTTGTGCTTTTATAAATAATTATAATCCGATGATCATTTATGGTTGTAACGTTTAAAATGCACTGTTTAGGTGGCTCTAATGCAATTAGCAGTGTTGCTTTTGTACAATATACTTGGTCGTCGGCGTACTTTATTTGCAAGTAAGTATACTATTGTTATTTTTTAATCTTGTTGCCTTACGAATCTATGAATTAATATATATAAAGAAATATTTTTTTGCGCTTCTGACATATTTTCTTTTTTGCAGGTATCAGCTACTTTTGCACAATAGTTTAAACAGTGATAAAGTTTTCTAGTTTCTGTTCGCTGCCGCCAAGTGGCGCCACTGTCAACGCGGAAAAGTATTCTCAACTGCTGCAGCGCATGCTCTTCCACGTTCGTGGACCCACTCGCGATTCGTCGTGTGACGCGCGCGGACCTACGGTGCGGCGCTTCTGCATTGCGCAAACTTACAAATTGCACTTTTCGAATTTCGCGCGAAAATCGAAAACACCTTACCAGCCCGTGTGTGATTGTGATTGTTCCTCCAGCATTTACAACTAAATAAATACAAATAGTGATTTACTTGCATACAACAAAAAGTGATTTACAATAGCAATAAACAATTTTCAACTACAACCAAAAACTTCGATCGACTTGGGTGAGTAAATTAAATTCATTCATTACTTTACCCCTATGCAGTGTGTAGTTCATATGTAATACTTATGATTTTTTTCCCCTTATTATAAAAATTATATTTTTATATTAAATAATTATGCTCAGTACCATATAAGTATGTAGTTTATACATATATTTCGTGAATCGATTAAAACTTTCACGGTCTATTATTGTTTTGACGTCGCCATGATAAAAGTTCAAGGCGAGGGTAGATTTTGACCCTTACTGTTCACAATTTTGACCTTAAATAATATATATAAAGCAAAGCGTTATGTAATATAGTTACGGCAGTAACTTTTCACAAGTGCCACTTCAAAAACTTATAGCTGGATGATATTTAAACTCTCAAGGGTTCTTAGAAGTTCACAAAACTTGATGTTGAATCGCTTCAACTTGAATAGAGTTCAAAGATAGTTTATTTATATAAACAAACACCAATCTATCGTTTCGAGGGGAGTAAACTGAAGACCTTAGAGTCTTTTTTTATGTTGAGATTTGGAAATAAATATTTTATTTTATTTATTTATTGATCTAGTAAAATGTATTGATTATTCATATCACTATGCGAAACACATATAAAATAGTGTTTATTTATATTTTAATAATTAATTTATAACATCTCTATGTGATTTAAAGGTCCCGTTATTTGTTTATAAACATTATGGTCATATTAATTAGTAGTAGGAACAAACAAAAATAGGCAAGTTAACTATTTGGTATTTGATCAAACTACCACAATTAGAAGAAAATAAAAAAATCACAATGAAATCTTTGTGAATCTATTATATGAGCCGTTCACTATGAAAGTGCATTAAAACAGAAACCTGAAAAAATATATGTATATAAATCTGTATATTCTTTGCATATTAATACAGTAAAAGGAATTTTTAAATACAGTATTCAGTAATTTTGAAAGTGGAACAAGTCACTTCTTTCAATAGTAATTTAATAATTTTAAATATATGTACATATGTATGAATGGTTTTGACAGCGTAACGACAATACGATTATTTTTAGTATAGACTCTTGAGGAATTGATATCAAATTAAGGGGGAACTTGTATATTTGTTTTAAATTTAAAAAGCACGCTTTACAATACATATGTATATAAATATATATACTACTTATAAATACAAATAATAATCCAGCGTAAAATATTATACTTTTGAAAAAAAAATACTAAAAGAACAAAAAAAATATGATAATTCTGTAGATATTACACTAATATTTTTTATTTTTTTACATTAATACAAATTTATTGATTTTTTAACCAAGACAGTTACGGAAAAAAATGTTTATTATGGAAGTTTATGAAAGATAATCGTACAAATGTTATCAAGAAAATAATAAAAATCATACAATTTTTTTTGTATCGAAATATATTTTAAAGCAAAGCAAAAGTCCAATTTTATATAAACTAAATAATGACTTATTCCACGTTCATAATATTTTTTCTGGTATTTATATTGTTTTGCTGTTTTGAGTATTTTTTAAATGTTTTTAAATTTCAAAATCTTTTGTAATTGCATATGTTGTATGGAATCTGTCGTCCGCTTAAAATAGAGCACCTAAATCGGATACCAGTTTTGTGTAATGAAGCTCGTTGTTTTGCATTTCATTATCAAAATTACTCGTTAACGCGACTCAAGGGAATCATATTCCAGCATACCTTGTAGAAATTTTATAAAAAATAAAAATCGTATAGATAACTTTTTAAAAACATTTTCTTTTAAGCACCTCACAGTCACACTACTTTTTTAAAAATGTCTTTTTGCAAGGACCTATCCTTTCTTATGCATAGGTATTTAAATATGCAGTCATTGTAAAACATATAAAAATATCGTACAAATTTAATTTTTAACAAAAAAAGCTATGATAATTTTCTTGATTTTTTTTAAATTTTTGTGATGACAGTTCACAAAATATTAATTACTGATTTAACTCGGGCATGACTGGGAAGAGGTTAAGAGTGAATCAGTTGCATTATTTTAAAACCAAACTAGAAAAGCATGCTCATAGGTACTGCGTAGTAGGTTATTATATAATACAAGGCACACAGTGTCCTTAAGCCCCTCAATTTGATTTTGGAATTTATCGTGCATCACAGGACAAATCCCAAAATCTTATGTCTTATACATATGTACATTTATGTATGTATATGCTGATTCAATATTTTGTCCGATTAATACAACATATTATTTACTTTTAAACGGAAGAAACGTAACATAGTACTTTACCTTTGATTTACGATATGGACGAAAATTAAAATTTACGATATAGTTAGTCATATCCCATAATTTTTATTATTATAATTAATTTATATTTAATTCAATGGACAAATTTATTCGAACACATGTGTGATATGGTATTTATATGTTACTTTGAACTGATTCTTGAAAAAAAAATGTTTGACCCAACTTTTTTTACACACGCAAATATTTATAAATACATACACATTGCATTTAAATTAAATTGATAATTAAATTTTGATTTGATATGTTTGTGATGTATTTTGTATATTTTTTTCATATATTTTGGTTGGGAATAAGGTTATTTTTAAATAAGGATATAATAAAAATGATAAATATAACCAAACCGAAAATGCATTATTAATTAAAGAGTAAGATGTGAAGCATATTCTAAAATTATAGATACAAGTTTACATAAAAATAAGCTAATTTTACCTCAATTTGCAATTAAGAGTTTAAACGCTCTTCCAAAAATCCCAGACATTTCCGAATTATAATGGCTATACAATTAATTCATGATTACATTTTTTTAAATATGTTTGTGTTTTTTTAAGATTGTATAGCTAATATAATTCGGAAATAGTCCGTGATTTTGAAAGTTTTTAACTAAAAAAGTTAATAATTATATTTTTTTATAGCTATTATATTTTGGAAAAAGTCTGGGATTTTTAAAAGCTTTTTGCTATAAAAATCGGTATTTAAGTTTTGCAACACATAATTGAAGCTTTGAAAATTGCTTATTTTTTTATCTAGACTTGTATTAATAATTTCAGAATATGCTTCATATCATACTTTTAAATAAATGTTGCGTTGCTGCTTAGGTTACTATTTTTATTTTTACTGTATATCTAAATTTAAATCATATTTTATATCGTGAATTTAATATTTTAACACCTCGGTAATTTAAGGTTAATTAATTATCAATTTTAGCCGTATAGCGTGTGCCTACAGAAAACGACATTAATATTAGATTAATGTCAACAATTAATCAAGCACTCCCACGCTGATCATTAATCACAGACACGCAGGCACCCCTTTCACGTTCGATATATACACATTATATTCTCGGACATCCTATCGTCCATAATCGATTCCGCACAAGAAATATGTAAGTTTCTTTTGGCGTTGGCCACAAAAAAGGATAAGACGTGATGGAAGATAAACTTTTATTGAATTGATTCGGGGTGGGTTCGACGTACGAATTGCCCTAAGATGAAAAATTATTTCCTACGGTCAAACCGGTTTTCCGGGGATATGATGATAGAAGTTTCCTTCGGAAAGACGAACGGCTTGTGGAACATATTCTTCTTTGGAAAAAAAGGATTGGAAAGGCCGACCTCTTTTCTTATTATATTTTGATAGATATGAATTGAATGTTTGAATAGAGCATTTTTGGTAATCATTTATTTGGTTTATAATTTGATCATAAAGGCGTTTCATTTTCGCAGTTTTAGATATTGATAGCTTATGAGTGAAATGAGGGTTCCGGTAGTAAAATGTCAGGCGTACAGATACAAATTGAGACGAACGAAGACGAATGAAGGTGAAATGAACCAACCGCCTTCGCTTGCCGTCATAAAAGTTATCGTCGCGCAAACACCGCCCGAAGATTTATTTTCCCTGATCCGACGTGCAAATTTTCTTATCTACACAACATTATCTTTTGTCGAAAAAAATGTATATTTTTAAATGTTGTAAAAATATTTTTACGAACTGTGTGAAAGACGTTAATGATCTTTGCTTAAAAACGTTTTATTGATGATGCAGCTGGAAACGATCAGTATGTGAATGTTTATGAACTTGACTGAGAGCAGGAAATTTAATAGTGTGAACGAAACGTGTCATCGAACCGCATTCAGAATTAATTGAATCGCTAGTAACGAGATGCGTCAAATCAATAGTTGTAGCGTGTGTGGATCACTCGTCACAATTAACACAGGGTGATTATGCGCACGTTTGCTGTTTTGCATACATTTAAATAAAGCAACGTTCATTAATTAAGAAAATGAATTAATCTGAAAAATCTATATAGTATGTAGAAAAGCTTTGATTTCAAATATCGTTCCTTTATGTTATTCTCTGTTTTTATATTGAATACAACTTCATTTCAATGACTATTATTGTCATAAACAAAAATAAGCTGGCAATAAATTTATGAGCTAACTGAAAGACCAGCCATTTTATACACACATTTTAACTGTATTCATATTTACTTGATATATGGAATTTACCTAGCCTTGTATCGTTTCTTTTAGAGCATCCCTCGTACATATGTTGAAAGGGATGCAAATAAATCTTTATTTTTATTTGCACCCATGTAAGCAAAAAATTTAATTAAAAAAGACCACATCGATTGTCGCATGACTTTTGGTTTCACACGTCCAACTTCCCCGTTCATTCATTACTTCCATTCTCACCCCAAATATGTTTACACTGTGGCTCCGTAAATACCGAGGGGTTGTTTTTTGATTTATTCGCCGGTCCGCGCAGAATGGACCCGAAGCGTGTCAAAATTTATATGCCATCATTGCAGATAAAGAAAATATACGCACGTGCATATAATAGACGTATTTAGAGAATACATAGAACGGTTCCGCGTTCAGATCTAAGCTCAGATACTCCAGTCTAGACGAAATTTAACAACGCAGAATACTTAATGGGCTATAAAGTTCGAATCAGATTCCATAGCAAAGCCCTTTCTAAAGCACTATTCCAATTTGTTTAAATGTTATCCCTATCTGCGTATTTTATTATAATATAAGAGACATTGAAATTAAATTCGTTATTCCTGGAACAATTCTAATGTCGATCCTTTGATATTTGAGAAAGCAACGTGAATTGAGTATTATGTTTTAGTGTTTCGTGTAGTATCGAGTTTGTTTATGTTTCTTGTTTTAGAGCTGTGTATAATACTCGCGTTTCATGCTAACTATCGAATGATACGGTTTATTTGTGTTGTTTTGTGAACACGCTGTAGTTGAGCGCCGAGCCAGACGAATAAATGGCACTTTGCATTTTGTAACTCGAAATAATCATGCATACACGTTTGATATCCATATTTTAATATAAAATATGAAATAAGTGAAATTGTTTGAAGGAATCTAAATTAAAATATTTTAATACGTGAATAAATTAATTTGCGCATTGAAAATAAATATAGTATCCAAAATTCTCCGAAATTTCATGTAAATATCAGTGCCAAAGTCAGTGACTAATACCTGAAAAAAAAAACGGATTAAAATCCTATATGGAGTCTAGTATTTAAAAAAAATTTTCCTGTCTAAAAAATCAGATTAGTGATTATTATATAATTTTAATTCAAATCGACCATCACATATTATGTTTTTGAGTTTCTAAATATCACGGATGAATATCGTGATACATAACTAAATAAAATATTTAGGATAACCCGTGTATAATACCATCTATTGATCATAAGCTGTAATCATAATTTATATTTAATTAAATAAATTGATTTCAGTCTGGTGTTTCGCTACTTATTTAGTAGTTGTTGATTGTGTTTACTCGGTTGTAAAACATTACAGTAAAAAATACATCTTACTAGGAAAAATCGTATTAGTTGTATGATATATTATATATTTCAACACAGCGAGAAAATATTTTTTTTTAATGCAAAAGTGCTAGTTATTTTCATACACACTTGTAAGAGTTTCTAAATTTTCGTTATTTTCAACTATTAGAATGTCGAATAAATAGTAAACCATAAAATATTAGAATATATGTATATTAGATTAGTCATCAAGAATCTAAAATATAGTTTGAATACAGGTTCATAAATACATAATTATTTGTTATTAAAAAAAATAACAAAAAGTATAGTATAAAGTGTTTCAAACTTTTTACGAAGCTTAATTTTATTTATACGTGATAGCAAAAGGACTACAATTCGGAATGTACATAAAAATATATCCATAATAAATTAATTTAAAAAATATAGAAAAGCAATATAACCCATTGAAATTTTTTATAGCTGCACAACATCAACTCTGAAATATGAGTAATTTCTTAAATTTCGGCATTTACAAAGTGTTTTTTTATTCATTTTTGCCGATCAGTTATTATGGTCAGATATTCTAATTTCTCAGTGATTTTCATTTCTCAAGGAATGAGAAGCGAGAATTCTCGAGAAATTTTAATGAATGAAAAAATGTATGTAATACAGTTAAGTATTGCAGATACAGTATTACATATTATTCCTATAATAAACACATGCTATCTAAAGTAGTAGAATCAAATATCCTCGTTTTTCTTGTTAAAAAAATTTCGGCCGTGGAAAATTTCTCTCGTTTTGTGTTGATGTTGGTAAATTATTCGTTCTCTTTCCAGTCGTTTTGAATATATTTAATTCTTTCTCCATTAATCCGTGAGATGTTGCTTTTATTACACTACTCTATGTAAGGTTGAAAGAAATTTCTTTCTCTAATATCTGCGCCAATGATTGAAATGATTTAATGGAGTAGCGAGTCTGCGAATTATTTTCCTCATTTTACATATTTCTATTTTTTAAAAAAAACTAAAAAAGTAATAAATTTTTTGACTAGTGAAAGATTATGAATTTTGCAAATATTTAATTAATAATATCAATGTCTAGTTTTTTAGATTATGTAATTTATCTTTAATTGCCCGTTGAAATTTCGAGCTTAGCTCAGAATTGATATTTTCAAATTGTTTTATTAACAAAAAATTAAAGTCCCTTCGGCTCTCAATAATAATAGTAATAATATTGTCAATAACAGCTGTTGCTACTTTATTAAAACATTATAAAAAAAACTTTTTGTATTATCGAAAAATAAAAATAGCTCAAAATAAGTTGGCATTCTGCCGATTTTCATACATTATTTCTTTTTATCAGAGCGGGTTTTTAGATCACCAAAGCAAAGATTATGCCGCCGGTCGATTAGAGTAATAGAAAATCGTAAAAAAATATTTCATTCAAATACTTTTGATCTTCCGAAAAAGTATACATATTTTCAAACATCGGGCACAAACACCTTCGGAAAGGTTTCTTATTTGAGTGTATTCTTTTATCACTTAAAAGTGCTAAAAACTTGTTAACAATTTTTTGTTATTCTCAAATACAAGTTTATAAAAACAATAAAAAGTTTCGAGATTATTTATTTTAATTTTAATAATAATATAGCAAAAGTGTACAGAGTACAAAGTTTCATTTTAATTTTTACTGCCGCCAAAAATATTACAATAATTACTTTAGAGTCTAAATTAATTATGAAAAAATATTTTGTAATTTTATTTCGATGATTGATTACAATATATTGTCCATATTTGGTCAATTGAAAGTAAAGTCATACGATTTATATTAGGATATTAATAATAATTTCAATAGAAAAATATAATTATTAAGTATAAAATTATTAGCTGATATTTTGTGTTTTTTTCTGGTGGTTTAATTAGTTTTTAGCTAGTATTTTCTTGTTCTTGCTATATTTAATATAATTATATATTGTATATTGTTAGCTATTTACATCACTTTTTGTACAGCATTGTTAGATTTTCATATCATGTTTTATATAGTCAATGACTAATACCCGCGCCCATAATAGTACCATATGAGCCATTGTGTTTTTCAATTTCTATCGTATCTGGAGATCAGAATTAGTGATTATTATATAAATATAATTCTGATCGAGCATCATTGATAAGTTTTCCTAGATTTTCCTTATCTCTGGATCAGTATTTAAATTATCTAAGAATAAGCTACTTACAAAGAATATCATATATCTATGTACAACAAATAAATGTATAAAAATATTTTATATATATTTTTGTTGCATACAGCTATAAAAAATCACACTTTTATCTTTCAAAATCCATTATTATAATCTAGTACCAAGATTTTAGCTTTAAATGAATTCAATATATACTATGGTTCAGTGAAAATAATCTGAAAATAACGCTCGTTTATTACGAGCGTCTTTCGTGCCACGGTGAATATAATTTCATTATTCGAGGGCCAAACGGCGTCATGACGATCCCTTTGAATCCTTAATAAATTTTGATTACGAAAATGGAAAGTCCATCCTGGGCAAGGAAAAGGTCCCGACGGACGCTAATTTCCACAGCGGAAAACATCTCCGGATCTTCAAATACACCATCTGGCCTGAAATGCCTGAAACGCCCGAACGAAACTAAGTACCACCAGCGCCAGGGAATTGTATGAGAAGTGGAATATACTTTAAATTAAACGCTATAAAATTTGCCATTTTCGGCCTTTTCCGGCACTAATTAGCGAGCGCCATTTCAAGTAAAAACGTGAAATGATCTTAATGAAGCGACACGCGAAATGAGCTACGAAACAGGCAAAAACTGCAACATAACTCGTACCGTTTATGCTTTTAATGCTCAGTTAAAGGTTTAGTGTAAAAGGGTATGAAGTCATTATTGAAGCTTAAAAACTTTTTACGTCAACGTATGCGCGTGATTACTCAATTAGTGCTTATGTTCTGATGTGCTGTAATTATTTTTTGGTAATGGTTTGGCGAAAGCTTAAATTAATGTAATGTGCATTGTTTTTAATGTTGTTGTTTGATGTACAGAGGAGGTTAATATAGACGTGTTACTTTTTTATTTTTTTAAGGGATAGTATATCACTTACTTTCTTTTTTTAGTTACTGTATTTCAATAATTTAAAAAACTGTTAAGATGCATCCGATATGTTGCAGAATATTTTCCGCCAACCGAATGCCCTTTATTTTCCAATTTCATTCACAACCAGAATATTTCTACGATCCAGGTGGAAACGTTTCGTCCAAAGAAACTTACATTAAATAATTCGTAAGTAGCAAGTGAATGTTTTATACACGTAAAGCAACATCTGCAAAACATCTCACAAGATTCCCGGCTTTCTTATAAAGAACGCGTTTTACTTTGATCCGTCAGGTATTCGTGTCTTCTTTGTCACTTTAGTTCGCAGCATTCTTAAATCAAGATATTGTAGAATCTCAAAGTAATCACATACTTTTTCCTAATCGAAATGTTTAGAAATGGCTTTTGAGATACTTTTATATAAGGATATTTAGTTATTACTTTGTTGCGTTCGGATATAATACGCATCTTTTAAAACTACTGACGGGTACTATTTAGGAATTTTATTTGTTGAACATTTACCGCATAATGCACCTAATCCTCGTTATAATCCCATACAATAAAAGCACACAGTGTCCCCAGATTAATCATAACTCGATAGCCACAAGGCGGTTACTTATGCACACTCGTGCGGTAACATCTTGAGGGTGGAATCTCCGCCAAAGTAATAAATAAGGGTGGCTTATCCGTTACACATCTTGCACCCACCCACAACCACCCTTTCTTCTAAATTATGTCCGTCTAAAGGTACACGAAGGCGTAACAATAATTTACCTCTGGACAACATTGTTTCACTATCATTCTTATGTTAATGACCACCCAATTTGTATCTAGCACACCATGTTTTTAACGTTAACTCTTCAGCTCTTGGATTATGAACGCTAGAATAAATAGCGAATCCATCACGAGTAAGTTTATGGGTAATAAAGTTGGCGAGATGTTGTCTGAACGCTTTTCCAGCTTCCGTGTGCAACTGTTGCATAGTATAAGTGCATGTGTTATATATATGTTGGTGCAACGTTCGTTGGCCTGGAGCAAAATTTCGTCTATGTTTCGCTATTTGTTTGTAGGGATCCGTAGCGAAAGTTATGCTGAATACATCTGGCGCAGATTGGAATTTAGAGATGCAAACAAACGTTCGACGCTTTCCGGTTTTATGCGCGTTTTATATATATAAATTTATATATAAAATGGATTAAGCGGTGCGTGAGAGCGATAAACGGGACCGAATTGGGCAAATAATTGAAAAAATAACACCGAGCTTACCATGTCATTGACCGATCCCTAAATATTATTTTTGCAGTGAAAAATAATAATTTATTTCATGAGACTGTCTTGTTGTACTTATAATATATTGAACTGCACTTTATTTCAATACCTTTGTAAATGTTACAGTAAATGAATATTACCAGTGATTTATTATTTTCAATAATATACATACATTTATTGTTTGATACATTTTCACTAACTTAGCCAGTGAAAATGTATCAAACAATTGATTTATAAAACCACTGCTCAGTATCAGTAAAACTCTAACTGTATTCGCAGAATTATGACGTCATATCTAACGATTCTGTATTGAGAAAACCCAAGTATGTACATGTGTACACATTTTTTCCAAGGACCAAGGACAAGGACCTTTAACAGAAACTTTCACTAGTTAGTTTTGATTTAAAACACACGAGAGTTCATCTGAACGCGAACCTAGCCAAACTACACCGAGCATCAATCGAGACTTACAATTCATAAAAAGTAGTCGCTTCCCTCTTCGCGTCAATACTAGTTCAGACGTCCGTAATTAAAAGTTCAACTCGATCCTCGCAAACGTCTGAATTTTATAGACGCAAACAAGGCTATTTATATATTGTTGCATTTAATAATAATTCATAATTAAATACCTTTGCCTATATTAAAATAAACACACTGATAGCTAGGTCAGGATAAGAAATTTAAGAGATCGAATCGAGAAATTTATTCGTCGAATTTTTCATTAATTTATACTATATTGTTATAATTCATTCAATCAACAAAGTGATTTTTTTAAGAAAGTTTCAAAGTTCGCAGCATGATTTTCTGTAAAAATATTCCAATCGTAAATTTTCAGCGAGTTACTATAATATTATGTTAACTTTTTATTTTGCATCAATTATTTATCAAATATCAGTATTTGGAAACTACTTTAATGTTTATTACACCATATATATTTGCGTGATAATATATTTTAATTTCAGTATATATTTATGTTCTTTTTTTCATCACAACGAACGTTTTTATATTCGCAGAATTCCAGAGATTAAAATGATTCGGGGGTATTACATTTCTTAAACAAAAAGAGATTATCCAACCGCGAGGTATTAGACAAAGAAAGGCTTGAAGGAATGAATGAATCTTCGTCTCTCGACGCGAAACTTTCTCAATTGCCTTTCGGTTTGCAAACGGGAAACTTATTTCATATATACACCCACACATATACAATATATAAATTCGTATGATATTATTACCTCTCGCTTGTCAAATTCAAGAGAGGTTACAAGTCGAATTTTAATTGAATCAGAATTCGAAGAAAACTTAATATTTTTTTCCTAGCAGCTTATTCAATGATACGTGTTTTTATTTTCTAAAAAAATTGCATTGATATTAACATTAATCCATCCGACTTGCGAAATTGTGCCAATCCATGCGCATTTAATCCCTTAGCGAAGTCGACAGATGCGTTTCAATTAGGGTGATGGGGGTAAATTTGAAACACCCTCTATTTAGCTACCCTAAGTATAGTCACAAACACAGTAGATAAAGTATTTTTTAATAAAAAAAACATTATTGAGTTATGAAAATTATATATTTCTTAATATTTTTAGGCAAAGTATAAACTCAACTTTTCAACACGTAACATATCAGTAAAATCATTCTGACGTTTTCCTTTTATTTTTTTAAAAATTTCAACATAAAATAATCGCTGATATTTTATATAAATATAATTTTAGTATATGGTAAAATAATAACGAAATTCTTCCGTTGCAATATTTGCGAATTTTTATCACGTCTGATATTTTCACGAAATTCATATAGCTCCCAGCAATTTTACCACGCTTATAAAATATCTCATATATTTCTAATACAATTTTTTATGCATCATAACGGATATCGCAAATTCGCCCTCGTTACTACACACATAAGCGTAAAATATCCTACTAAATTTGCCCGAAATCGCTCACGGTCCGAATGTTTGCGCAGATGTAATAAATTCGCATCTCTGTTATCATCATTCGACACAAAAGAAATATTACTCGTGGTCGCTTCTTGATCCAGCCATTAACCCAAGTGTCGAAGCCGGGTCGTAAATTTTCACGAGTTTTCATTACCAGAGTATTACGTACCTATCTCGTCTCTGAAACTTTCAGAGCGGAAAAGCATTGCTGGTGGAAAATAAACGTTAACAATCAAAAGTATACGTTTTACATTCGAAGGGGAAGGACTCGGTTAATGGACGTCAAAGCCGGAGATAATGGCGTTAATATCCCGCTCGCGTTTCGGCTTTCAAAACTGCGCCATTGTCACAGCAGCGGCGTGAAACAATAGCAGTTGAATACCTTCGAAAAAGTCTAATTATGATTGATGCGCTCTAAGCTAATTATTGTGATTTTTAAATAAATATATTATTATCATGTCTATACAATATTTTTGACAATACAAAATATTTTTATTATATTAACGAAATAATATCTAATTTTTCATCATAAAGCATTGTAGGTATATATTACAAAGTATCGTTGGGCATTACAAGTAGACGAGCATTTTGAAAAGATGCGGTTCTGACTAAAGATAAGTTTCTCTATTCATCGCAAATCTGAGGCAGTTTTATTCATTTCTTTATTAGCTACCAAAACACGAAACTCCACCACCCTAGACCCTTAACGTTTCGATATCATCCCTTGATGTCATAATATAATAACAGATTGAATCATAAATATGAAAACCCACTTGAATAGCAATATCGAAATTAATATGAATTATATTTATTCCCTTTATTTACAGCAAAGTGATTGATTTAATCTTTAATTCACCCATAGTATGTGATATCACTTAGTATTGATTAACTTAAACCTAGCTGGAATTGTTGTAGCTCCAAAATTGTAACGAAATAAATAAGTATGTTTTTATTACTTTTTTCAAAAGAAAAGGTAATCTCATATATACAATAGAGAACACAAACAAAACATTCTCCACATTGAATCTTAATATTATTTGACTGTATATCGCTGTTGCGTGATTCGAATAGCAAGTGATCGCTAACACATCTAAACATAGCATAGCACGTAAAACGATACAAAACGAATCACCCTCTCGAGTCACGCGTGCAAATGAAGCTTATATTAATCTTAGTTCCAATTTGCAACGAGGACTGTTTACCATTTGTAGTGCATCCCTGCAAGGCGTTTTAGCCAGAGCCTCCGGACTGCATAAGTTATTCAGGATTCCGTAGGAGCCAGAAGCATCTTCTTGCTATAGGAAAGCATTAACAATTCAATGCGCGCGCTTTTGTCTCGTGCCACCACTCTTGGATGCCAAACATAAATAGTCCGATGGCGCCGAGGACTTTCCTTTCTGTGACAAGGTCGTTAATCTCGCGGGAGTTCCCTGGCAAAGTTCCTTGGGTTGCGTGACCTATTGGAGGGGCTCAGCCCCCGCATGGGGCCCTTTACTGAAACATCTTTGCCCGAGAGTGCCCCTCGAAGTTGTAGAATAAATGTGATTGTGTCGTGACATAATAATGTCGCAAGGGTTGTTTTGTTGTGAAGAAAGATTATACTAAATTGAATATCTAACAAAATAATCAAGTTTAGTAGAAATATGGGTTTATATAAAAATATTAACATAAGTGATATTATATATAATAAAATAATTTTTCAGTTAGATACAAAAAATATGCTTTTATCATTATCATTTAAATTTATTATTATTATTATTATTGATACGCTGTTTGCTCTGTAAAATATGTCAACTGCACTTTTAATATATATTTTAATATACATTTATAAATTACGGAAAGTATGGTAGCCTTTACTTTACATATTTAACTTCACAATGCATTTTTTCCATTTACCCTGTATCTGTGCTTGCGTGTGTTATTTTGTACTCAAAACTATTTCAGTAGAAGGAAAATGTGTCTTTGAAATCATTAAGAGTGTAAATATTTTGTTTACATAGCATTTTTTTTACCGAAAAATATGATAATTACACAGATTACATAATATAATTACACAAGAATAAAAATTCTCTAGTAACATGCTTAAAACTTTCGTTGTACAAATAAAATATCAAAGGGAGAACCAAAAATATGCTATTGCTGACTTGAAATAAAACTAATATTATTTTTTAAATAATATACAATTAATTGAGCAATTTAAGTTAATATGACTTCGTAGCCAGTGAGACGCTTAGTGTTATTAGATTATATTACAATTGTGATTGATGAGATTTTTTCTCTGAGCGGTGGTGGAGAAGCTGGCGCAGGGATGATGTCCGTGGGAGTTCCTCAAAGGTCTAGTAGGTAGCATGGTAGCGAGTGTACAGTTGATCCCTCTCTGATACGGTGGTGCTCGTATGGAGGAGTTTCTCTCGGGATGTGAGCGCCCATGACAGCATGTTATCCGCGGGTGGCGGGCATCTTGCTGGTCTCTTAGTATTTCTCTTTGTATTCCTCTTTTAGGTATACGCCTTTAGAAAACGACATTCGCTTAATGAGCATTGTCCAAGGTCGTATTTTGCAACGGGAATCTTGTGGATCCGGTGATTTATTATATCTGTGACCGTTTCACAACAAAGAAATATTCTTTCAATGACGGGGAATATTTACAGTAAGAACACTTACGTCTTATTTTTTCTAATCTAACGAGGGCTTTTGTGTGGTCTATCCTTTAAGCTATTGTCTTGTTTTCTTGTTGATGGATAATCATTTTAGTCACAGTAAATTAACGCAAGTTTTGAGAATAAGACCCTTTTAAACGTAGGCATCGGCGTGTGGTTGCCATAACTTGGATGTTTTTTTTATTATATATCTTATATTTACTCTTTTTTAATTTTAATTTTTTGTTGTTATGAAAAAAGTGTATCATAATATTATAAATTACTAAATATAATTTAAAAAGATTTTTAAAATATATTTTTTTCATTAACAATCATTTTCAATATAATATATTTATAAAAAAAAATACACACAATATGACTTTACTGCAGTGTAAAATTTATTGCGCATGTTTTTGCCTTGTGAATTTATTCCCATATTTAGTTTTTTCTTGGTGAGATTTTTGCTGTGTAATATTTGCTATATAATTATATTACGTATAATCACTATAATATTCGAGATTATCTTTTCAATTTGAGAATTTTTTATATGCGTTTACTGGAGTTCTCGAATTAATTACAATTTTCTTGTCAAAAATCGAGAAAATGTGTTATATTTTAATTATTATTGTAACTCGAGAATCAGTTTATGTTTGCTAGCATATTGAAATATTATGTAGTAAATTTAATAATAAAAAAATATAATTAAAATGAAATAATATCACAATTTTAAATTATATAAATCTGTTTTTTTAAATATGTCACATTTTGAACATATTTACAATTTTCTACGCACTTCTTTCTCATAAGGTTCTTTCAGATAATGATAACTGACAAAAAATAATGAGTAATATATTTTATTGGAATAAATTAGCTTCTGGCTTAAAAATTTAGGAGGCATTCAGAAGCGGTCGGATGTTTTCATAGATTTATTACTCCAAATTAGCTTCCGTATTTTTGCAAACATTTTTTTTATGAAAAATGGAAATGTTTTATGTAATTTGTAAATAAAATATTTAATACATCGAAATAGTAGTTGTCGGAGTATTCGAAGGCTTTGATTTTTCTAATCATTAAGCATGGTGAATCAAGCGAGCGGTACTCGAATTATTTTCCGATTAATTAATTAAAATAATAATGTCAATGCCGGTATTATTTTAATCCACAATTTTAACATATGCATAAAATAAATAAACTATAAAACTGATTTTAATTGTTAATGCTAAAAATCAAAAATATTAATTAATCTTAAGTGTATTAATTAAAAATAATAATTATCTAAGTTTTACTTTTAAAACTGTTTTTATTTATCTCCTCAAAGGCATATTATATAACTGTTAATAAAATTAATTAATTCTGAATTATTTATGCACAACTCCATTATTAAGTATCGGATGCTTAATTAATTTAGATAAACGTAGATTAGCTTATGTATTATATTAAAATAGTACAATATAATAATTAATAATATTTTTATGAATTTCAGAAGTAATTATAATATTTTATTCATAGTTCTATCATAAACAGCTGGTTTAATATATGCTACGTTTCAAGCTATATATAATATACACATAGGAATGATTTATAAGTTCGGCTTCTTTCAATTAACCTTTTCCGGTAGCCCTAATTGCCAGGAAATATTTCAGTGTAAAATCATTTAAAAATATATTAATATTTATTTATTAATTTAACAATTTAAAATACTCAAAATGACACCAATATTAATTCATCACGGAACCGGATATTTCCATCAAAAATTTCACATTTTCACGGAACTGGAAACCGGTAAGCTTCCTTCTCTTTGTCGTGAGCTCTGCGTCCACTTTTTTGTACACCGAACATGTACAGGCATTATACACGCGAACATTGTCCGAAAATACTCTACCGTGTTTACGTCCGCCAGAAAGCTTATTTGCTATGGGCTATGACTATAAATAACCAGAAGAGGCATTATAATGCACAGCCGGCTGCAATAGCGCGATAGTGCGCTCGGTAATAATTTGTGGTTGTTGCACCCGCACTAGCGAGTTCTTAAATTAAAACTAATTTTAGTAATTGGGTCAGTTCCGGTTAGATTAATTAAAAGGAGATGCTGTCGAATCAAAACAGAAGTTGAACTGGCAAATAAGTTTAAAGTGCTTTAGATTCGAAGATTAGTGAACCACTAAGCGACCATTTTGCCCTCCCCCGTCTGATCTCACATCAAAAGTGATATGTCGGGTAAAACACTTGGGGATGTTTGTTTATGTTGCACATGTGTATATAAATATTTGAAATGTAATAAATTTTAGATGAGCTTTTGGAATAACGATATTAAGCTAACGGATTTATAGCACAGATGAGTAATTTAAAGATTAGGGTTATTTTTTAATCTTAGATTCCAACAGCTTCTTTTAAAATTATGGAGTTATATATAATTTTACTTTTAGATTTATAATTAAACTTGAAATTTTTAAAAAGTCAATATATTGTATACATGTAGCATTTTTTAAATCTAAGGATATGTTATATTAAAGAAATTATAAAACCGTGAAATTTGGTTAATAATTGAAAACAATTTTGAAATTTAATAATAATAAAAAATTATATAAAATTAATTTTTCACAATCCACAAGTTTTTGTATAACCCGTTAACCCTTTTTTATCGTCAACGAAAACTATTTGCTCAATAGCCTTTCGTGTCAGTAACGTATGCAAATCGAATTTGGGTTATTTTTTTCCCAACCTTCAGTTAAACCTTTTTGGACCTCATGTTTTTCTGCCTATATACCTCGAAATAAGGGTCAAATTCACAGATCTGACTTTTTGTGTGATTTTCCTGGATATATATTTTTTCGCGAATATAGTACATATTGTTAGTCTTTAAATTCTGAGCTGATATTATTCACTATATTGCCAATAATAATAATAATAAATATGTATCAGACGCTCATATCCCTTAGGTATTATACTTGAATATAAAGGTGTATATGAAATACGTAACAAGGTGTGCTTTATGATGGGAACGCGTGACGCTGTTTGGTCGCAGCTTCTCGCGTGACGTGCAAATCTCCTTTCGCAATCTCCGCTACCGGGTTATTACACTAACACAGGGTGAATATAAATTTAACTTTTCAGTTTCGTACCCAGGACGACTTTGTTTCTTGCGCTCGAAGAGCCGCTATATTAGATTTTCACGTAATGTAAGAATTTTTCATTCTTTCGGTGTTGAAATATTTTTTTGCGTTAAATACGATATAAAGTATTGAATTATTAATGCAGACGTGCGTACGGTAAAAGAGAAGATTAAAAAAGCAACGTAACGAACAGATGAGCCATTTTTATAAATGTATTATGAGAATCTCCCGAGAGATACGAGAGAATAAATAACATTAAAATAAGGCTCTGCTATAGCATCCAAAAATATACCCAAGCAATTTGATCTTGTAATATTTATATTTTTAATCTTCTGATAATATTCCAGTTATTTTCAATAACAATTGCTGAATATATTATTTGTTCCTTCAAGTCACTAATTGTCAGATTTTACTAAAGTTTAATAAATAGATTGTATGATATAAATACTTTGCTTTAATTAAAAAAAAAACAGTATATATTCTAGATATATAAACATGTGCGTTATACAGATATTTAGATACGCGATGGATCATTCCTGATTTAGTCAGCGCGATTATTTTCAAGTTGTAAATTATTATTATTATACAATAAAGTTTTGAGTCCATTTACAATTTGTGTATTACAAATCGTGATGTTCTGGTGGTAGCATTGTCTGCGTCTGAAAATGCGCCGAAGATCGGGTTAAACTCTAAATTTCAAACGTCGTGTTTGAACTTGGGTTAACGTGAAGAGAGAAGCGGGTGCTTTCTCTATTTTCTCTCCCTCAATCGATGGTCAAATCGGGGATATTTGATGCAGGATTCGGAAGTAAATTCCGAATGAAGTGCAGATGGAAATTAATTCTTAATGTGAGTAAATAATATCTGCTATTTATTCGCTTAAGTACGCTTGGTCTGACTGGAGGAAAATGCCCTGATTTTGCAAAATGCACTTGTCGGTGGATCGTTAAAAGATTTTGCTTATTGCGCTTTTAACGCTATATGCGCCAAGTAACGCGTCAATCTCAATAAAAGTTTGATGCTTTGCAAACGGTCCAATAGTATTCGAAGTTTTTAACACTAGTTATTCAAGGAGACGGCTTGGCTATACCGAAAACATTTTCGCCGGTAAATTTCTATATCTATTAGCAACAATATAAATTGGCTGATAAGCGTTAGTGAAATTATATTACGCTACTCTAAACTTTGACATTTATGAAACGTTCATTTATTTTTTAAATCTTAACCTAACCTAGTTTTCGTTAGGTTAATTAGTTTTGAGTTTGGTTTAATTTATTTAAAATTTTGTAGTATTTTGTCAAACGATGTGATGAATATCTGATCATGTGGAAATTTGTATCCCAGATCAACCAATTATGAACAAATAGTTTTGCTGATACTGAGAAATGATTTTGTGAACATTGTAACAAGCTTAGTGAATTTGTAAATGTATTAGTAATATTGGCGTATATTTACTGTAACATATAACTCAACATATGCACAATCTTATCATTAACATTCACCGCCTGACCCTTGTTGAATAATTGAGTTGTTAATGACATTGAAAAATTTCCCCAAAAGAAAAAAAATCGCCAGGAAGTATCATCACGCTTCCCTGACCACACCTGACATTCAAATCAGCAATTAACATGCACACGATCAAGATTCGCGATAAGCTTCCGTCGAACGTCAAGTATGCTCGCTTTTGGGCAGACATTGCAAACTTTTATAGTAATCGCTTCTCGGAAGCAGTCTCCCACGTCCTTGCCTCTAATTGCATATTATGAACGCTCCAAAAGGTTCTCAAATGTTTGACATCGATTTAAATTAATATGGAAACGTACGTATGTATGTTTATTTTCGATATATACCTATTCGTGACGAGATTCGATTAGAGCGGCGGAAGTAATTAAACGAGATTAACCAACTTTTGGCAGGGTGGTTAAACGCGGTGCGTATGATTCAGTGAAAATGTGGTACGAAACCATGTGCGAATTTGTTGCGTTTGTGTTTCACGTGCGAGTATTTGCCTTTGAGAGGATTAATTGATTTGAGAATTAGTTTAGAATTATTTTCAATAACAAGTAGATTTACAGATAATAAAGAACGAGAGTTAATACTAAAAAATGCACCGTTAGAAAATTATTATTAAATTTTTTTTGTAAAGAAAAATATATGTTTATACACATTTATTGGTATGGAAGTCATGTAATTTTTTTTTATTATTTTTAGGTAAGGAACTTTTGCATCATACTATCATTGCGAAAGCTCCGACCCGATAACCCACAGTCGACAACGATCGAAGGGTTGTGACACACATCTTGATACACTTGAACAGCTTCTACCCTCTCGCGAAACTGATAAGTGGGATGTTCGCAGGGCTTCATCTCTTCTATACATTTTCACGTAGCAGTAAGCGCAATTTTCCGTTTTTAATTGAAAAATTTCCGGCTCGCAAATGACGCTGTGCATTTCCGCGTTCAAGATTAAAACACGGGACCAACTTTGACACGGACCGGGGATTGTGGCCCTAGACATTCCTGACTTTGAGTGTAAAATACAAAACCCCCTGTATGTACTACATACATGGAAAAACGCATAAACGCTCCCCTTGTGTGTGTATTTTTCATATGTAGCTACTATATATTATGGTACCCCATGAGAGACAATTCAAACGCGACAATGTTGCTACTTTACGGTGTCTACAGTTTTAAATACCTTCATGTTTGTTGAACCCTAAACTGTCGCACCTACAGGCTGATTAAAAAATATAATTAAAATTATTTCTCTTTTACAGTAAATACCGAGAGCCATCGAGTACAGAATCAACTCATTATTTTTGGTATGTCTCAATTATGAAATACTACATATGACAGTCTTATTTATTAATCTTGTTTTGCAAGGATCAATAATGAAAACATTTAGTAGTTCCTATAATATAACTATCTTATTTATACAAGCATATTATTAATAATTGGAATTAATAGAATAACATCTAACAACCATGATCCGATCACTATTAAAATAAACACATTAAATCAATATCTAAGATATTTTTCAAAATACCATATGTAGGTATATAATTTCAACATTATAAACGGTTCCTTTATAAACATAGTATATATTATTGTATAATAAATTTGTTAGAAAATAAACAATTGAGGTAAATTTACAGCAAATCAAAACACAACATCGCTCAACAATATATTATTATTTTGCTATAAATCTCTGTTTTAAAACAATGAAGGCTAAAGTTAAATATCATATTATTTTAAGCACTATATGTATTATAGAAATATATATAATTATACATTCACATATAGTTAATGGATATATTCCCAATTTTATATATTAAAATTTCATGTTAATTTTATGCCGTAGTAATTTAAGAAGAAAATTCTAAAATTGTAATAAAAATTTAATATATCTTCTCCAATATAGAATTTTATTAAATTCCAACTCTCTTCAAACGTTTTTGGTCGTATGCTCTCGAAATAGCTCCAGGTACTGATTATTTTTAATCTGTGCTTGATTGTCGTATGAATTAAAACTATGCTAATCTTGCGAGTAACTCAAATTTTTCATCTGTTGCGATTCAATCGTGGTTTGATTAACCTTATGCAGCTAAAAAGCGCCATATGCTTACGAGCCGCTAAACTAAAGCCTCCTTGGACCGCAAACAAAGGCAGATGTTCTCCAGAGACCATAACAAGAAAAAAATAAAACGTATCTCATTCGAAAGCTGCGTCTAATGACGCGAAAACCATAGCAACCGACCCGAAAAAAAAAATTGACGAGGGTTTGTTAAACATTCTGAGTGACTTTTGAGGTTTCCCTTCGACTCGCAGAGGCCACATGTCGAATTATAAGGGTCATTTTTTTATGAAAGAATTTTAATTCGGGAGGTTTGCAATCCTGAAAATTAAATTTTAAAGATGCTTTAATGCTACCCCAGAGGGGAAAAAAGGAATCGTCAGCCCTCGCAGAGGAGCTTTGTATCTCAAGTCGATGTTATCTTTATTGCTAGTTGAGAATTAACGCGAGAATTTCATTATCGTTTGATGTATGGTGAGGGGAAAGCTTTAAAGAAATACTTTATTACCCACACACTGCTGTATTGCTCTTTTCTGCATACTTTTAAATACCTTTCTTGTAGACTCGTAAAACATTGATGTTTTTTATATATAAATAGATATGAAACATAAAAACTATGCTTTTATAATTTTAAAGATAATGAATGTCCAATTTTAAACAAAATTATATTATCATTTCAATCGATTATTATATATTATATAGGCAAATGCTGCCTTTACGTCGGATATGGAAAAAGTCTATTTCTCGTAGGTGCGTTTTCTGTTTGACTTAAAACGATCAATGTCCAACCGTTTTGCTAGAAAAATAATGAATATCCAAATAATATTTTTCTATAGACTATTTTTTAGAACTTTACCAATGATAATATGATATTTATATAACAACTTTATTGAATTCTAAAAAAAAATTTTTTTTTATTAAATGTACTATTTTTCTTATTATATTTGCTGAGCTTTTTTATTGCATTTAAGATGCAGCTAAGCACAGATATTCTATAGTTATAAGAAGTTAGTAATTGTGTTTTAATATATATTATATTGTTAATTAATCATAGACCACATTTAAACGAAATATGATTAATAAATTTATTATTTATACACATTGTAATTATGGTTCGAAAATACTATGGTTTGTCCTACAAAACTGTTTAAGGAAACGAACTTAATTTTAATATTGGGTTATAAATTGGTGGGTCTCGATGGCCTCCACCTATGCCATTAATTTGATGTTGATATTTTGCGTATGAAGGTTTCAAAGAGGGTCTTCAATTTAACTCTGTTACTCTTCTCAGCTTTCATGTTCAAAGATTAACACGGGAGGTTTTGATGTATTCTAATTAACCTCCCAGTCACTCCAGCTTCCATATTTTTCGATAAACTTATTGACACGTCATAAAACAATTGTTGATATTATCAGTGTTTTAACAGACCGTATGGTACGCATGCTATATGATATTCTCCCCCTTCATGCCGCATATAGGCGGTAAAGTTGAAATAGCAGATCTTAAAAGTTGAGAGTCATCGCTGGTGTGTCGAGTTGAATTATTGTAGGCTGTGATTTTCGTGGTGCAGCTGCGGTCTGTCGTAATGTGTTATTATGATGCTCTCTGGAGGATCCGCTGATGTCTCTCGCGTTGATGCTATTTCCCAACTCGTCTCTGCTGCTGTGACTTCTAAGTATCATACATTTTATAATGCTGGTTTTTTAACGAATTGCAGATGTTTGTCACTGTATTGCATCAGTTCTTGGACACACCCCTGTAAAATATTCACGATTAAAGAAAATCTGTCCAGATAGCCATTTCGGCGATCGGAAACTAGAGAGCCAAAGAACAATAGTAATATGCGCATGGTTTTTTGTCTAACGTGCATCTAGGAAATCTCTCTTCTATTGTTGTGTGAATATACTGTGTGTGGCCCCACTTTCGATATGGTTTGATCTCTCTTCTTGTTTGTTCAAATGGTCGTTAGAGGGACCTCTAAATTATTACAAATTGAGCAGTTTCTTCCCTAAAAAGCAAGGGTAGGTTTGCGTTAGAGGGTTTGACGCTCTTTGAATGACCTACACAGTCAATAAATTTATGGGAAAAATTAAATGAAAATGTTGCCCAACACAATTGCAAATCCAAAATTTATCCGCGAGAAAAATTGCAGATGGAATGGAGAAAATTATCTCCGTCCACTCTCCAAGACATTAGATGACAGTATGGCAAAAAGGGTTGCAGCTGTAATTAAAGCTAAGGGTGGGCCTACTAAAAATAAGCTTAAAATAAACGCTTTAAACAACTTTAATCGGTTTTTTATTCATATTTTCACATTTATTGCGGTGCCCCATTATTATGTCAAAGTGTATATATTGGGAAAAATATTTTTCATGCTTTTCTGTAAATTTTGTGTTCTTTGACAGTCTTTTGCTTTACATTAAGCGTATTAATGAATAGATTATTGTGTAATGATTTCCCTTTATTTTCTCTAAGGAAAATGTGCATGCTGTTTAATATAATATAATTTTAGGTATATTAAATTATTTCATACGTAATACTTTAATATAAAATATTAAATAATAGATCCGTTAGTATTTTTTTCTCAATTTCAACGTGCAATTGGTTCGAGTTGAATCTCTAAAAAAGAACAATTCGTTATCCCACTGGGACGCATAAATGGCGGCAGGGTTCGACCTGCTGGAGTCGCATTGTAAAATTTAATTAACTCTGTCGGTCATGAGGCTCTTGTGAAAATTAATTAAATCAACCAAATGGCTAGAAGCATCTAGCTAGAAATTTATCTAATTGAAAGGATTTTATTTTTATGATAAAAAATAATACTTACTGTTAATGACAGGTGAGTGATTTTGACACCCTTAGCTCTCGCCGCAAACGAGCGAAACTCTAATATCTGTCGGTGAATTCTCAAACTGGCGGTTCTCCCCTAATTTTCGCACAAACGGTTTATAAATGCCTAACAAACG
The DNA here is from genome assembly GCF_051122295.1 of Plectrocnemia conspersa. Lineage (NCBI taxonomy): Eukaryota > Metazoa > Arthropoda > Insecta > Trichoptera > Polycentropodidae > Plectrocnemia > Plectrocnemia conspersa. The sequence continues at coordinate 8,886,652 of NW_028277167.1, read as the reverse complement.
TAATTACGGATGTAGTCTAAACTCCCTTGGCAAGTCGCAAAATGCCCAAGACAAGCCCCAAAGGTTCGACCCTGTCGCAGTCATTATCGTTTCTCGAAAATGTCAACGCTTTGACACAATAAGTATATAAATTTATTTGTTGAAAAATAATAATAAACTCGTTTCTGTTTTGTGTTATTAAAAAGGTAGCATATTTCATCCTGTACATGTTAATTATCGAAGAACATATTTTCAAAATTAATAAAAATGCTTTTCAAATGCTCAACATGCCAAGTAAAAAATATCAGAATTCTTATACATTCAGAAGGGGCTTGTTTGTATAATTTTCCCCCATTCTATTTATCACATGCTCGAGCAAAAAATAAAGATAAACCAGACGAACGACCATTCGTCAAGTAGCCGGTGGTCAAATATTCTCGCCACCGTGGCATATCACAACGTCGCCCGGATGACATGTCTCGTTGTCGATCGTGTGATAATTTCGTATCCTAATTAGGATTCGAGTCGGGTGTAGCTCCCCGAGCAGCTGTCCCCCCATCGTCGGCCATAATTGTCCGCCAATGTTATTATTGAGTCGTGCAAATCACGCGAATCGCGATTTGTTCACGTATCTCGTACGACGCATCTTGTACTGCATTAATATACACACTGCCGTGTAATTTATTCCGACCCTCGGCAGCTGCCCACCGTTTAATTTTCCAGGACATGTGCCCCAACGCATTTATAGATCGGCGATTGGGTCACGGACGCGATTAAATCCAGACGACACGGACGTAAGACAAGTCACACATTTTATGGTCATTCCCTAGTATGCTTTTAAGTTTTCTTACATTAGACACGTTAGAGCTTTCAAAGATTCCAGAAAGAATTATAATTAAGATCGACAAATTCGTATCAGTTTTACAGATTGTAGGAAATGGACCAATATCTCATGCAATAATTCATATTGTGGTTATTGTGCAATCTCAGGGGATCTGCATGATTTCTATATCCACTGATTACTGACACCAAATCTCTTATACCTAGTAGAGCTTGCCGACCTCTGGTTTAGAGCCCGCTTTCTGTTTGTTTTATCCTTATTTTCTACGCCTCATTAATTCAACGCTCTTTAAAACAGTATCCCTAATTATTGGCAAGAACGACTTATTAACTCGCTGTTTCAGTCATTCGTTGTTGATCCTAAAATTCTAAATCCCTACGAAATTCCCTGGATTAAGTACAAGTGAAGCTCTCACAAAATCTTCAATTGTTTTCAACTCCTGACTGTCTCGGCGCACTAATCTAGAGATTTCCTTTAAATTTTCAACGCCAGACGGAAGAATTTAATCCGTTTATAATTAACAAACTATGTAGCTGTACGACAAAAAAAACTGTAGCCCTTCGTGCCGAGATAACTTTTCCATGTGAAAGTTTCCAGATATAAAAAAAACCTTAAGTCGTTCGCACTATCAAGCGCGACGGAGAAAATTCCTATAGATGTACAAGAAAATATTTTCCACTTATCCGATTTCTTTCTCGTTTTAAAAATGCTATAAAAAGAAAATGTATCGGTATTATTTTTAATGTAAAAGCTACTGATTTTTAATGTTAAATATTGTATGATTAACACATAATATATTTTAAATTATTAATTGTCGATTTTTGTAGTTATAAATTTAAGCTCGTTCCATTGTGTAATTAAAATTGCACCTAATGATAAAAAACGCGCTGTCAACCTTATTGTATAATAACATAATTTATGTTTTGAACCTTATGTAATTAAATTTACATTTAAGATTTACTAGTTAAAATATAATTAAATGCACAGATTTCTTTAGGCATTGTTTAATCGTAGAACCCACTGTTATCTAATCTTATCATTAATGAAAATTCCCAAGCATAAATTGTATAATATATAAATAAATACATTTTTTTAAATTGTAATACAAGCTATGAATAAATTTCGTTCATACATTATAATTTAAGGAATGAGGTGATAACCTCTTGGAATTCATATTAAAAATTATATCTGTTATGACAATACATTTTACATTTTATCATTTCATACAATCAGTTTATATATAAATATTTTCTACACGTGCCATTTATTTAATCTAGCTAATAACATTTTTAGCTTGACCATATATGTTTTCTTAAAAAAACACACATTGCTTGATCGTTTTATATGAACATAATAATATTTGCCAAACTTATACGTATATTTATTTAAAATACAAGTGTAGTGCTTAACAGCTTTTCGCTATTGTACTCTACACAAAAAAAAAACAATTTATGAAAAAAAGGTATTCATTATATCTAATTGACTTACTCAGTACCGATTTGTTATAATTCATTACAGATCTTTCGTACTCTGTTACAGTATCCTAATATAACATAATTTTTCATTTTTTTAATCTTTTAATCTCTCATCATTTAAAACGAAATTAAGTCCTAATTGGTATTGTTTTAAATTTATTTTTCAAGTGATTATCACATTGTAATTAAATTAATTTTTTTTCCAATTGAATTTTTGGTACAGCTTTTCTACTTTTCTACTGCTTTGGTACTGAAATTTCTGTCACATTTTTTCAAATTAGGAAACTGTGAAATTTTTTTTCTCTTAGATTTTTTAAAAAAGTAACAATTTCGCTATAAATGCTTTTATACAATTAAATATGCGTAGAAAGACACATTTTCTTTTCACATATTTTAACGTAACATAAACGAACGATTATTTTCTATTAGGTATACTTTTTAATTTATTTTGAATAACTTTATTTTATTTAAAATTATTATTTTAATTAAATTGTTCAAAATCTAAATATAGATTCAGCCCAAGGGTAGGCTGAATTTTCCCACCACTGGTCTAGATTATATCTAGTTAAATACCTACATGGAAATTTTTCATCACAAATTTTGAAAAACATAATAGATAAACAATAACAACGCTGTTTATCAGTTAACTATTTTTTTATGTATATGCTTTTTTCCTATTTTATATATTAGCTAATTGTTAAATTATATTTTTATTTTTCAATATAAAGCTAACTACAGACCCTAATAATAAAAACACCATAGAGCGTCAAAGGTTTATAAAACAAATGTTCAGCATCAGAGCATAAACGCGCTGCGATATTTTGCAGGGTCGTAAAAGCGAATTCTCCCAGTACACTTTTACTGCGTTTACTGCCGCGCAATTGCATTAGCATCGTCGACAAAGGACTGTGAACTATAGCATATATGTTTTGCCCGGGCATTTTTAGTAACAAGCTCGGATGCTTCCTCATTGTAATGCCGGTTTCGCGTTACCAACACTCGCTTTTGTGTACTTCCAGTACTCTGTTACAGTATCCTGCGTTTCATTGTCTCGTAGGGAAAGAGGCTGCCGATTATCGTGGAGCTGTGCCAAAATATTATTGTGTTTCGCCAATAGATATACAACTTCATTTACAAACCCTATATTGAAAATTTCTATTAGATTAGGTTAATATTATCTACCAGTAGGTTTGCAAGTTTGAAAGTCGAATGACTGGCAATCAGTACTTTAGACAATACTTGAGAACGTAAGTGTAGTATCTAGGCGTCATTTTATATATCATGGTTGTATAAAATCCATAACAAGAGCTTGAATAAGTGATTCAGCATTTCATTGGTGCATATACGTTTGTACTTTTTATAACGCATCGAACCATTTCAAATAAATTATTTTATAAATATCGATTCTGATACTCAAGCTCAAGGTTTTATATAAAAATTCAGATATAAATTTAGAGGTTCGATCAATCCCAGCTGCTCCACTAAATTACAGCCGAAAATAACACAACTTTACTCGCCAGAGAATACCCTCCAATTTCTATGACCTGACATTTAAACTCCACCGCCTAATACCAGCATCAAAATTTCTCTATATGTGGTAATTTATATAATAGGCTTTTCTAATATGCAACTTTTTTTTTAATGTACTCAAATATTAAAGTCGTTACTGCAGGCAAATATACTTTCATATTTTATTCTGGCTTCGACTTAAATAAATTGGTGTCAGACGAGAAAAATAAGGTGTTTTTGTGTGCATCCGTCAAATGAAAAATGGATAAGAAAATTAAATAACCCGCAATCATATTTCAGAGGGACCCTGATTTACGGTAGGGTGCCGCCCACTTATTATTTTTGCTCGGAGTAGGTATGCACGGTCGGTAGTCGCTCCTTGGAGAAATAAGGCGGCGTTTAATTAACATATATTAAGCGGAAGCAACTTTTTGCTATAAATTAAATATAAATATAAATACTACGCGAGTATTAAACAATAAATGTATTTATATTTTAGTTAATAGTTTTGGTATCTAAAATTAGACCATTAATGACGATGATAAATAATATGCTGAATTTTCTCGTGAGAATCGTGAGGATCGTGAATCTCGTTTATAACGAGGTACTTTACATCTTGTCATAAAATACGATATCTCTGAAATATGTGTAATATTACTAAAAAATTACTTTTTAGTCTATGTTTTATTAGGTGACTCAATAGTTAAATTAATAAAAAAGATTTATTCCTGTAAAATTTAATTCAAGAATTTTTTCAGTCAATTGTTATGCATAAAACACAATAATTCTAAAACATCTTTATTTTGCTACTGATAATGTCTGAATTTTTAGTTAAAAATATATTAACATAATCAATTATTTTAGACAGACTTTATTTGTATCGAGGTAAAAGAAATCAACACCAGCCTTTAAGAAAGTTAGTTGCTTCATAATATTTTTTTCGGAAATATAAGTAAATTCTAACTGTAATATATGATACACTTTTATTTTATTTAATTACACAATTTGTACTTAAAAATAAAGAACGATAATAAGCAGTGGGAATTAAAAGTTAAATATATTTGACAATCAAGCAATCACTTATGTACGTTCAGAATTTTCGTGTGCGCAATTTTTATTTGGGCAATAATACAGTCACTAAATATGAAGGAATATTTTATGAATAGTTGTACAAATATTTAAATAACGAATAGTTAAAAAAAGCGTATATATATTCGATATATGAATATTCTATCTATAATCATTATAGCTCGATTTTATTTTTATTTTTATGTCACGATATTCCCCAGCGAGATTAGGAAATTCAAGGAAAACATAATCAATGATAAGTCATTGTTATTATAATGATATAATAACCCTAATTTTGATGTCATATGGAATGAAAAACACTAAAGCTCATATGGAATTTGAACCCAGGTCTTTTATTTGTTATTTATTTTAATATTTTCCATTTGGTCATCTTTTTTAATAAATATATAATTAATTTAATATAATTAGACCCTAAGAGCAGTTTGCTTAATAATTACGCAATTTATTTATACGTTTTGTAACAAGGAAAACAGAAATAAATACGGCAGTTAACGTCTGAGAAAAAACTTTTAACTCCTATTTTGCTTCGCATTCAATTCGAAATATTTTTCTTTTTATAACTTAATCTCAGAGGCGTGTTTTAATTTATAAAAAATCTTTTGTCATGGAAAAATAAAAACGAAAATGCATAATAAGTCTTTTGCGATTAACGTCCGCGTCGCTGAAAAATCTCATGGGAAAGACACGTGCAGAATTTAAAATCCTCTCACATAACGGAATATTTCGCTAGGTGTTCACGTAGTAGAATTATTGAAATGCCGTGGATTTTATTTTTATTTTAATTCACCTGGAAAAATTCACCCGACGCTCGACTTTAATATCTGTCGTCGCCCGCATCCATTAATCACCGAACAAGCTTTTGTAGCTGGATACGGTAGAGCTTTTCGCAAACTTTTGGTTAGGGAATGACATGGCTCTGTGATAAACATACACTGAGCCGTGTTGCTAATTTTTCAGACCAGAACAATAGAACTTTTTTTCTATTATGTTATATTAAATCAGTCTTTGAAACATAAGTTTAATTATTTTCATAACAAGTCTGCGATTTACTATTGGTCTAGTTTCATATGACTCTTTTTGGGTGATTCTAACCAACGGTAGGCTATCCCTGAGGGTCGGTAAAAACGCAGTAAACACTTTATCGCACAAAGCGCGTACACATTCCCCAAGGGAATCTCTCGGTCTCAGGTGAGTACCGGTCGCTTCACACCTGTCGCACTCCGAAATCCGGTTATCTGGTCCTGGTTTTTTGCGTTCATCGCACGCGTGACCCGCAAGCTACTATGGTGGTTAAGAAAAAAATTACCCCACACATAGTATTTTATATTATAATTATTATTATACATACTCATAACGATGATATTAATGTAACGGAGCCGCATCGTGTAAAATTGCGAGTCGCCACTCGAAAGTTGAAAACTTTCTAGACTCCGGGATAGAGTTAAAGTGCATTTAATTTGCATGCGCGTAAGTTTTACGGACGCAAGTTTACTCGACAAGTCCTTAGTTATGAGATGACTTATACATATAATGGTCATTAAATTGGTGTAATAACCACACACTTATTTTGAAAGAAAAATATCAACTTTTAGAATCATTGCTAGTGATTGTAAAATAATTTTAATTTAATAATATGGTAAGATCTTATTATAGATACTATAAACTATGATTTATATTAAAATATCTACTGACGCGTATTCGCTTGTGACATTACAATATAACATTTGACAATAAGAGAATCATTTATCTCTTAAGTCAATTCCTGTCACATTGTGCGACTATCAATGTGAATTTATTGTTATAGCGCAGACAAGTCAAACAGGGAAACTATAGAGTTACGGAAATAAACTTATTCTCGCCTTTAAATTTAGCAATCAATACATTCAATTCCGTTGCATAGTTTCAATAGACTTATATGTTTTTAAACAGATTTTGTATATTATATTAATGGCAGGAGATATCTATGAGAGCGCTTTATAATATATTTCAATCATATCAAACCGATATTTCCTCTCAGATTTGATATGAATGCCACATATTACACGTAATATAATATAGTAAGAAAGCAATTAGAAACGAAGAAAGAGGGATGTGTATGAGAAGCATGAAAAGAAGGAAACCGCCATAGCTGACTGAGATTAATGTGGGGTTGACGTAATTAATTTCGTCGTTGAAACTAGACGTGTTCAGTTTCAAGCACAGCTAAATACACATACATATATAAATAAATTTAATATATTTAGATCGTTTTAACAGATTTTGGTTGAAACCGATTCCTTGCGACTATGACTTGCTAGAAATGTGGTTATGTGTAGTCAGCGCCCGCGATAGCTCGATCGGAGAGCTTTTCGTCCCTCGGCGTCGAGCTTTGGAGAATTTTCATTATTTCGCTTATTACGTCCCCTTTCTGTCCCCCTGGGTTGCCCCGTGGAATTGCGGGAGCCCCTCCCCTTCAGCCAGCCCTGGTAATAAGCTTAAGTGCTTGCGGTTAGTTTCGTTCCGCATTTTCGTACGAGGACATTTATCCCGCGATTAAGAATGTCCTTCTAATTGGAACTTGCCGGGCGCGTCATTAAGTTTAAAAGCGAAAGAGTCCTTATTCCAATTTGCGGTAAATTGTACCGTTACTGTGAGACGGAAATAAAATCAACACACCTTATAGTGACTTCTATTGAGAAGCATCTAAACTAATATATAATCGCACTAAAAACTCGCAATGAAACTACCGCGATTAATTCTATAAAAAATCTATTAGTTGATTTATGCAAAATATGATGCTTTTATTATAAACGCATTTGTACATTAGCTTTACCATGACAACACATAGATTACAAAGATAGTAGCTGAATGTGATAGGTGTGATACTTGAAAGATGAAGGCTTCTTCCATGTTTAATTGTTTGTTGAAATGTCACGAGCGGAGCTTCCAAAATCTTCTGATATATAAAGCTAATTCAACAAAAAACAATGTCAATGATCAATGTTGTTGGATAAAATGAAGCTGTGAATAAAATGTATGTGGACCTATTTTTAAATTCAAGCTTTCTAAATCTATTATACTGTATTTACTTACACCAAACATATTGTTTGTGAAACTAGTTTATAATAAAATTGCTGCTAGAAATATTCAAATAAAAAATCGATAGTTAAAAGCAGATTTAAAATTAGTATATTATTTTGATTTTATATATTGAGTTGTATATGTACATATTATATATATATGGCATTATCATAAAACAGCTCTTAGTTATAAAGTACTCTTGTTTGTCCGTATTGAGACGATTCATTTTTGGTTAAAGATGGCCATCAAGCGAAAACTTGCAGATTCACCAGAGTAAAGTTAGCCTGGTGTGCAGCCGCCTGCCAAACAGGTAGTTTAAGAAGGTATAAAAAATACAGGTATCCCATCGAAGCCACAAACGAGCGGTACGTACACGTTATTATACAAACAATCCTGGCCGAAAAGATTGTTTACAGCCGGCAGGTGTTTCTTCGGCGCCGGCTCGACTGTGACACAGATTTTGAGATGAAGTACCAAGGTGAATCGAGTACTGCGAATACAAATTAATTTTTGTCAGTAAAACGCCATTGAACAGACAGAAATGGCATTTACTGGTAGCCATATTTGGTGCATAACAAGGTATATTGGATCAAGTTTAAGAAGTACATATTATTGTGTCAAACCATTTTTGGTTTTTAATGATAGCCATTCAAACAACTTGTGATACAATTTGATAAGGAATTATTATTTTTTTAAATAGTATAATATATATTTGTATTCTAGGTTTTAGAAGTTTTGATTAATATTTTCCAAAGTTTTTTATATATTTCAGTTTACATACAATTGAATAATATTATAAAAAAAAATTTGATTCTCACCAATCAGGACAAGTTTAAGCCCCAAAACTTCTATAATGTTATCAAAAGACATTAGTTGTCAATGCATGATTTTTTTATCATTGGTAAAAATATACTTGAATTAACCCATTTAACCTTGAACCCGTGTAACTTTTTAAGCAAAAAATTATTCAAACGGATTTTTGCTCGGGAGCTTTTCTGAGACGCAAGCTTTAACCGAGGAGCTTTCATCCTTAAAATCCGTTTAAAAAAAAGATTCCGCGTTTACCGCGACTTGTGTAAATATTATGCGATTTCGCTTTATCACGTTTATTTACATAAGACACGCTTGTATCGCGTGCCAAGCTCATCATGAATATTCAAACTCTTTGGTGTAATTTATGATCATTTTTAATATCAACCCTTTGGTCCCGGACACGACAAACGTGTGCATGTGCAATGTCCATATCTGCATTAAACACATGTTTCACTGAACGTATTGCATTAATCTCGGATAAAAAACAATGATAACTTATTTTAAATCAATCAATTATATACATAAAGAAAACATCAGTTTATAAGTATTAATAAAAAATAATAAATATTCGATACAGTAAAAAAATATATTAATTTATTTAATATAGTTTCTTGCTGTTCTGATTTATTATTGGCATATGTATAGAAAATATTTTTTATTAAGAAGCATATAAAAAATAAATATAGTATTTCTAAGTAGTTGTATATATTAATATTTATCGTTTAGGAACAAGCAATTATGATAGGATTAGTTTTTTAAAGGATCTCTTATCTATTTATTAGTAGTTTAAAAGATGTCTTATCTATTCTAGAATATTTGATTTTACATTTACATTACACTGATTATTTTTTCATAAAATTTTATGATATTGAAGCATAGCCTCATCTACCAAATAATAATCAAATATTTTAAACCATACAAATGCACGTGCAGCTATTTTTCACTGAAGTAAGATTGGGATTTAATTTTGTTAAGGATAGCAGAAAAAAATTGCAAATTTTATAAATAATAATAAAATATGTATTTCCTAATTATTTATACGTTACTATAAAATATAGTTTCCGTCATTATATAAAACTACTTTCCATCTGTTTGCAGCTCTTCAGTCCAATTTTTGAAATATAATTCTGAAAATACTCGTTCAAGTGATTTTTCACTTCGACCACATTTCGATTTTTCTCGTGCTTTTTGGACCTAAAAAGGTAGTAATTGGGTGAAGCCCAGATTTTTAGTGGGGTGTATTGATGTGATGAAGAATTATTTATTTTCTATTAAATAGATTAAATAGTTTACTCTTTAGTTTCTGGTTTTAATAATTCCTAATTAATTATTACGCGTGCTTTCGACCAAATACACAAAGTGTTAATCCGGGCTTGGAGGTTGATATGAAGTTCTCATTGTTTCCGACTTATTATACAAATTAATTAGACAGCGAAGATCCTATTTCTCATCTTTTTTTAAAATTTGATGTAAAAAGGGACGAATTCTTTGTTTTGACAACAATGAATTGCCCGTGTTTCTCCTAATGACAAAATAATATAATATAAAAAATTTTAAGGCATTATTTTCTCTATTTAACTCTTTAAGTGGTATCGCCCTACATGTACGGCGATCGACCTTTCTCTGTTTTTAAGGGTACCCTTAATAGTTGTACATTTACATATATAACTAAAAAAAAAACATATTTTTTTTTTAATTGCTTTAATGTAAATGATTTCTATAGAAAATAAAAGCAATAAATTAATGGGTACGAAATAAATACACATTTTATATTAATTTTATATTGGGAGCATCTGAATTGATATATAAAAATTCTACAAAAACCGATTAATATATAGAAAAATCAGGTTAAATAAATTAACGAAATTTAATTATAGAAATGTGTTCTTAAAATACATTTTTAAACTGTTACAAAGAAGTTGTAAGATAAATCGAAGCAATAAAATATTTTTTTCTGCAATTTACAATAAATGCAATGTAAATTATTAAACAGAAATAATTATGGAAAAATACGTAAAATAATTCACTACCAGGTGTATACTAAAAAAATACCAAATGCGTATAAATTATCGTACTACTCAAAGGGTTAATGTAGGGTCCAAATTACTGTTTTTTACATTTGCCGATGCGCTTTAAAATTATCTGTTCTGTGGATCATAGAGTTTCTGCAACAATTCCTCAATTGTTAGTTAGATTTAATTTAACCAAAAATTATAATAATAATTTATAAATATTGCAATTTATTTTGGGTACCCCTAAGATGTTAGTGATTCGGGGAATTGTGATTTTATTTATTATTTTTTAATTTATTAATTTATTTAGCTAATGCAACATGTAAAATATAACATAAGCATATTAAAGATAAAGTATATAACAATACAGTTTTTAATGTACAAATCTGTTTTTTTTTAATTAAGAATAATTAATAATGAATACAGCTTAATTCATTATTAAAAGCCGCTATTTTATATTTCTGCGGATTGTCATAATATTATATAAATTCTCTCTTTCGTAAAATATTCTCTTAGTCGTTCTCATTTTTTTTTAAATCTATCTACCCTTTAATTATCGCTGTTTCAAGTATTATATCTATATCTGTACATCATTATTTTTTTATAAAATACTCTATTTGTAATATTATATTTTAATTAATATATAAATACTAAAATATTTATCTCAAATAGTTTTGAACATCCAGCTATTCTTGCATACTAATAGAACAAACAAAACATACACATAATATGAATAGAATAGAAAAACGAAGGTGCTTCTTTATTACATGAAACGTTAATTTCTGCGAATTGTTCTAGGAATATATAAATTCACACTTCCGTAACATATCTTAACATATATAGCTATCAACCCTTAAATGATCTCTATTTCTAGTATTAAATATATGTACATTTTTATTGCTTATCTTCTATTTTACATACATATAAATACTAAAACATTTATCTTTAATATTTCTCGATTATCCGGCGACTCTAATCTTTCAATCATACTTATACAACTTGTAAATTTATATTTTATAAGCTATTCTTATTAACATTTATTTATGTAATTCATTAGGAAAATTCAATATCGTAGCACAATAAATTAATGAGGGGCAATACTTTTTTTTTATTTATACTTAACACATTTTTTACTATTCTTCTATTTATCTATTTATATAAATTATTAATTTATTTAAAGTACATGCTTATGTAACCATGTTTTTATTATACTTAAATAATTTAAGATCAACGGTTTCTAGTTATTTTTTATTTAATCTTTGAGCTCTGATTATACGCTTTTCATTCTCCAAAATATATCAGGAATTACCATTTATCTTGATTTGAGTAAGTTAATTATTTAAAACTAGTATTGCACCAGTTAAAATAAATTAATATTTTTATTATGACTAACTTATTGTGCTTCTTATATATTATATAAGTAGTATCGGCAACACAAAGTATTATATTATTTTTATTTTTACAAGTTTTTAAAGTAAGTTAAGTGCGGTTTTCTTACATAAATCAGACATTTCATATGCACCGAAGCCGTATATTAATCATAGTAATTAACGATCGCGTTCTATATTTACATTAAACCCAAATAAAATCATGTCAGAATTATTTAAAACAGCGCTATAAAACCGCAGGGTTCATCGAAACATAATTGACGGCTTTATGCACGATGCCTTAAAAGGTTATTTTTAATTGAAGCACGCGCTGCTTCCGATCGTTGACCAACCAAAAAAAAATTGCCCAATATACGCAAACATATATTTAAGGCTTATTATCAGTGTTTTACGTAATTTCGCCTAAAAGTTTTAAGAGCGAAACTTTTAGCGCCGAAACGAGTTTCGCCCGAGACCGCTCTTAAATGTCGCCAATTATGCATTGCGATTTTTAATTAGGGGAGTTTTCGCCACTTGTTCGATCCGCGAATGAAGTAAATTATTGAAAAGGGTTCCTCAACTCCACGCTTTATCGCATTTCGAACCCCTGAGGCCAAGGGGTTTCCGCGCGTATAAAAAGAAGCGCAAAGAGCAAACGGAATTTGCATTAATGTCGCAAGCCGAGATTTCTATTGAATAATTTAAACGTTTCGCAGCCTCCCTTTTCGATTCGTCCCTAAAACGAATATACGCGCTTCTCTCGCTCATTTGTAATATTCTATGATGTAATTCGGCGTCGGGCTTAACGGCGTTTTGAGCGATTTTCACGGTAGAGGAAATTTGACTGTGTCTGAGAAAATCGTCCGATTAGCCTCTTGGAATTTAAGAGAAATTTAATAAAAATGTATATAGCTTTAATATTTTATGCGCTGTTTCCACTTCAGTAATTTATTGAGATGTTATATAAAAGTGTTATGTTATAACATTTATGCGGTGATCACGAATAACGCTCTCAGTATTGAATCATATTTTATAGCAGTTGAAAAATACATTGTATCGATAAGGTTTTATTCATACAACATAAAATTTATTATTACTACATTTAATAGTAGTAAACCAAAAAATGGCAATATTATAAATCAGAACCTGACGAAATATATTTTTAAAAATCAGTGACACAATTGTAGTTAATTTTAATCTTAGCAATAGTATTAATATCGATATAACGATAACTGACGCGCATGATACACGAATTCAATTTGACAGTTTTGACAGATGTACACGCATACATATTCAAAACGAATTACCATCTACGCTGAACCCGAATATTAATTTCAAAATTGTTTCCATTGTTCAACCAGTTGAGTTCTTGTTCGTTCTTAGGGTACACGGCCGAATTCCACGCCATTAGCCGCGCGCGGAATATTAATTTACAAACCTAAATTATCACTATACACACATAGACCATAACTCATTTTGCTATTGAGCGCTCGGATCGATACTCACCGGGAAATACATACTTCTGTCACACTCTGTTGTTTTAATGCGTCTTGACTATTGTCATCAAAATAGTATTAAACTCTCTATTATCTCATTATCGATTCAAGTCTGGTTGCTTGTGACATTCTCTGAATCCAGATGGGCAGGAAATACCCTTTATCACAAAAACGTAACTTCCGTTGTCTATTCTCGCGTAGATTGTCATGGAGAGAAATATTTTTATTGGCCTTTCTAGGATATCCGTATATATCAACACTTTACGACGTGTGATATCAATGTATTTTTCTTTATCTGATATACAGCTGTGGCTAATTGAAAGTTGACATGGCAGTTCTTATTTTTATTTTTTTATTTTTTATTTTTTTAGATTAAATTAAGATCATCGTGGCCTAACAGGTTACCCCAATGCGCCACGATGGTCGAAAACAAATTTTAAATTTATAAAACATAAAAAACGTATATATACATAAATAGAACATACTTAAAAATAATAAACATAACAAAAAATTATAAAATATTAAAATTAAATGATATAAACTGGATCAGATCCTCGTAGCTAACATTAAATAAGTCGATATGTAATGCCAGCGTATTAAGGAGCCGGATGGCCACAGCTATAGGCGAGTCGGCAAGTGCGGATGTCCTAGCCCTAACGGCCATCAAAAGAGGTCTCGATCGTGATTCTCGAAAATGTTCCGGAACCCAAAACTGGAATTCCTCGAGAATAGCTAGATTGTCGACAGCACCTTTTAATAATTTAAAAAAATGCTTAGCGACATACAGCTTTCTGCGAGAAATCAGCGAATCATATCCCAACGCTCCTAAAAGAAAGGCGCTGGGATATAAGTACGGATAATAACCAAATGTCCTTTTGTAAAGGTATCTTAAATACCTTTTTTGAATTTTTTCCACTAAAAGGGAATATTTGGCTATTCGGGGATTCCAAATTATAGATCCCGATTCAAGAATGCTACGAACTAAGGTGTCATAGAGGATGCGAATAACTGACGGATCGTCAAAGTGAAAGGCATTCCTCATAACAAAGCCGAGCATCTTGGAAGATTTATCACAGACGTCGTGTATGTGTAGAGAGACCTCCATTTGCTCTCGAAAGTGATTCCGAGATCTTTAATGGAAGTTTCTCTAGTCAAAATGTTACCACCGAGATGGTAGAAATAAGCTGATGGCGAACGGGATCGAGAAAATGACACAGTATGGTACTTTCCGACACTAAAGGGCAGACGGTTAACGGAAGCCCATCTCCACAGAGAGTCTAAATCACTTTGTAGAGAGAAGGAGTCCGCAACAGATCGAATGCATTTATATAATTTTAAATCATCTGCGTACAGAAGAAAACTTGAATTTTTAATTGCTGTATTTATGTCATTAATAAATAACACAAAAAGCAGAGGTCCCAGATTGGATCCTTGAGGAACCCCCGAAGGGGTAAAATATTCTTTTGACAATCGGCCACCATAGGTTACAAACTGTCTACGATTGCTCAAATAACTCGAAAATAACCGAGTTAAATTATCTGAGCAACCGAGGTTCGACAATTTTTTTAATAATAACGTATGACAAACTTTGTCAAAGGCTTTCTCAAAATCTGTATACACGACGTCTACTTGAATTCCGGCATCGAGAGAAGTTGTCACCGTTTTGGTGAACGACAGATTATACGTATTTTGATTATTTTATCAACTTTGATGCATTTTTTACACGTTTATGAATTTAAAATAGATAATTATATTTGTTAACTTTCGTTTTCCATTAATACTTTTAAAAATGCGGGTATTGTAAAATTAGAAATGTATAAGCGAGTCGATTCTGGGAATGGTGTATTTTTTTCGTCGTCCCAGCAAGTGCATTATGGCGAGCCTCCAACTCAACACGTGCGCGCGACCTTTTTTTGTTCTATTCATAGAAAGCAATATCAAGGGCATTTAAAAACTAGAAGCTTGTAAATAAAACACTTAACAAAATTATTTTGATATAATTGCATCTTTAAATTTAATATTTTTTTGTATTTTGCCTGGCATCAATAAATACAGATTTTTAATTATTTTAAAATCGATCTGCTCTTCTCACACTTCCATGATATGGTTTTTCAGCTCGGTTTTTGAAAGCTTTTTTCTTAATTGTTGTTTTATGATTGCCTATAAATTTTCAATTTGGTTCAGGTGGGGCTGTTTCCTGGCCATGCTAATGATGTGATCCTTATTAACTCCTTGAATTGTGTAATCTATAGATAGAGGATTAATTTAGTGAAAGTTTGAATGTAAAAATTATAATTAGACTGACAGAACGAGCTCGATGGCATGGCGCAGAATCGTATTGCAAAATGTGTTCAGTAGTATGTTGAGAAAGTTCTTCAAGGGGTGGAATAAAGTCGATTTATACAATCAATTTATATATTTTTTGCATTCATGCACTCCTAGATCATAACATAGGGTGAGTGCTTGATGAATCGATTAATGCATAAGGGATGTAATCTTTCGCTTTTTCTACGGCGCACAGTCGCTTACCATCTGATCCAAACAGATTAAATTTGGATTTGTCTGAGAAAGCCACTCTTCTCCGATCTTCGACAGTCCAATGGCGATGAGCTTTTGCTCATTCAAGGCGATTCTTTTTTATTTTCTCAGTAAATAGTGTTTTTTTGCTGGGTTTCGCGCTTTAAATCCAGCTTTACTGTCCGTCTCGAAATATGCGAGTTCGAAGTATATTAATTCTGTTTGTATTTTAGCAGCAGTTTTGAATCGATTTTTTTTATGATATTCCTTATTTTGCGGTCTTCTCAAGCAGACGTCATACGTTTCCGACCACCCCATTGCACCCTCTCTAGAATTCCTGTTTCGCGATATTTAAAAAAAATCGAATAGCAGAACCAATAAACCTCACTTTTCGCGCTATCCTTAGAATTTAAAATATGCTATTATTGTAGATTTTACCGTGATCGACATTTGCTTACCGTGATCGACTTCATAATATTGGGTGTGTCTTTACATAACCGAGGCTAACGTGCAACCGAGGAGGCTTTACAAATTAAAATATCTTGTAAATTATTACCATTCATAAATTATTAGTTTGGACTGGCACTTGCATCACTTAATTGCACGCAAAATTTAATATAAATTATTTTTTCTATTATTTTCAAAATATAGAAATTACCGAGAATGATAAAATGCGTTGTCAATAATTGACATGCACATGACATACTAATGCAAAAAAAATCACTTTAACATAAAATAATCTACGCGTTTCTCCGGTATCTTATATAAAAGTTATTGGATTCGTCGATAATACAATATAAAAAAACAAGTCTTTTACATAAAAATATTTATAAAACGTGTACACAAATTTCATGTCAAATTCACAGTATAATTTATTGTAGTTTTATATAAACGCAAGCACAACATTTTATATAATTTTCAAAAAATGCTGAAACAACGTCGATAGTGATAACAAGCGTTGTGCAAACAGGACGTGACTAAAAACACACGAGTTAAATTTTGAACGTGTTGCAATTTAAACGAGAACTACCTCGCATCAAAAACAGATAACCACGAACAAAATACCTTATCATTGCCATTTTCATAACGGAAAAAATCGAAACGCCTCTGACCCAGATGCAAATCCGAAATTTTCGAGCGATTCTTTGAATTCTTGGTATGGTTCTAACGCATTCGAGAGCAACCCTCAAAGAGGGGTGTTTTCACCTTTGGCGTCTAGATGGGCTCGTAATACGAGACCCGGGCACAAAGGGCATTCCTCAAAGGGCTGCAGACGTTGTCGGATGCTGTCCAAAGGATGAAAGATCTTCCATTATAGAAATATTACGAAAAATGAGCGCTGCAAGCGGATTGATGCGATAGAGATAAGGAATTTGGATAAGAAAAAATATGGGATTACTACTACATATTTATATAGGATTCGTTGATAATTATCGATTGGCTTTTACAATAGCATTCTTAATTTAGTCTGTCCATCTTAAAATAAATCTTTCACTCTCTTATCTTCAAAATATATATATATTATATAAAGAATTTGTAAATACTTCCGACAATCATTCTCAATTTTCAAACTCCCAATTTAAAATACGTTAAAAACAATTTACTAATTGCAAAAAAAAACAATCATTATCTTAGTTTTTTTCTATAATCATTTCTGATTTAATGTAATGACACTACAATTATTTGAAAATAAATTAAAAGGACGTTTATAATAAACACATACGGGACATGTCTTGTAATTATTTTCAACAGATGCTCAAATGTTAAAAAATCAATTACATATCCATAAATATGATGTAAATGTAAATTAAATAAAACCTGTCGACATTCTTATTTGCAGTAAACCTATAATATTACACGTATCAATTTTATCAGTCTTTAGCGAAGACAGATGGATCAACAGAATCGCCTAGTCTAAACAGCCGCCAGGAGACAAGGCAGGTGATCTTTCTAAAGCCTATTAATCAGCCACCAAACCTAATCAATCTGGCAGCTCTCAAAATAGCCGCACACCTGCCTATTGCTAAGCAGAGCAGATGTTATGCATAAAATTCCATTCCTAACACCCGATACAAATCCAAATTCAATTAACTAGATTGCTGACGTGGATTAAAAATCCGGGGTCGTTGTCATTTTCGGCACGTTTCATATTTTTTGGCATCGCGTCTCTCTAATACGTGGAATGAATGAACTGAAAAAATGAAAGCCTAATCTAAAAACCTAGATAAAATCCTATCTTTCTTTATTATTTAAAGTAAAAGATTACCGTAAAACTATTTATTTACGTAAGGTCAAAAGCTTCAGACGTAAAGTCTTTTTAATTTATTTTTATTTGCAATCTTTCAACTTTTCTTTATTATGAATTATGCGCTCATTTTTTATATTTAAAAAGCGATTCACATAAAGATACTTCAGTGAAAGTTCATAAATATTATAGTTTAAAAGTGTTTACGAGTGTCTGCAAACTTGAAGTGAAATTTATTAGTGTTATAAATACGATTTAAAGATTCTTTGCAGTTATTTTTTTTAATAATACAAATAAAAGTAGTCTGAATCGTTAACTTATCTTATAAATATATTCATATATGGATATATATTTTAATATTATTATTAAGATATATATAAAGATGGCTTGTTATTAAAAATATATATTATATTATCCCTATATAATAATAATAAATATTGTAAAAAATATTTTTTTATAGTAAAAATTTGACTTTTTGAGCAGTAGAAATTATTTTTTAATATGTTTATATAGTTTTTACGAAATTATAAAAATTATAAATAAAATCGACTATTTCAAAAATACGTAGTAAAAAATGCTCAAGATAGATATTGTGTTGGGTTGTACTTTTAAATATAAATTGCTTAATAATATCTTAATAAATAATCTACAAAAAATACATGATTAAAATATATAAAAACACTGTATAAAAATGCATTATTAAATATTGTTGAATGGTCATTTAATACTAAATTGAAATTCTCACTATTGAATTAAGTTCCTATTCTAAGTTCAAAGTTTCAGACCCAAACTTCTTAATTGAGTCTCGAGCCCATGAAATTAAACACCTCTTATAATTCAAAGATCATTTGTCAAATATTTCCACACAGAAGTTAGGATGGTATGCAAAATGTTTTAATTATTGAATCAAATATTAGGATTGTTCATTGTGTTATTGTATATATGTATATATTATACATACATGCAAAAAATCCTAATCTTATAAATAAAATATGCAATATTTTTAATAACTTTAAAATTTTTATTTGTTAAAGCAAGTTTGTTAAAAATATTTTTAATTGTTTGTTGTAGCAATTTACATAAAAAGGTTTGTTGTAGCAATTTACATTAAAATCTATGATAAAACAGTAAATTTTAGTCATTCTTTAATATTTTTTTAATTATTCTTTAAAAAATAAAAATCATTCAATTTTTTTGTAAAGTATCACTAATTACGTAAAATATTATTACTATTTTAGAACCCTTTAATTTATCAACAATTCAACAAGTTCGTGATCTAATTTGTGACATAAGCTTCTTTACTCGTTGGGTTGTGTGAAACATTTTTTTCTTAATTATAATACATAGATATTGTAGTAATTACTGACCCTTTCCAGGACCATCTTATATTTTATTTCACATTTTTCTAAAATAATTTAATAAAATATTTATTTTATTTTAATTTTTATCTTATCTTTATAAATATTTTTTACTAATTTTTACAGGATCTGAATTTAAACCTACTTACTCTTCCATCGAAAGGATGATTAAAAATTCACTGTTACGTCGATAAAGTTGGATACCTTTCATTCTGGAATATAAGAAGCACTACCCAAGATTTCACACAGTTGGCTGGAGGCTTTTTTTGCAATATATTTCGCTACCTTGACGAAAAACCTAATTCACCATTCAACCGGTATTTATTTTTTTGCTCCTTTTTAATCCAAAACAATCCACCTTTTGTGGTGTCAATTGGCCCTTTTCATACTTGTTGTCATTTCTTCGATCAATAACGTTTTTTTGGCAGGTTAAAGCTTTCATAAGACACATATATGGGTTGTTAACATTTATATCTTTATCAAATGTAAAATTCACAGTTTACAATTTTTACAAAGTATCATTTGATCTTTAACAAAGGTAATTATTTTTACTTGATTTATTGCGGACATTTTGACGCTAAAAAGTCTTTGAACTGATGATTTTTTATAACCAACAGACTAAAATTTGTCTTGTCGATAACCTAATTGGCAAATACACAATGATATAAAATTATTAAAACTAAATTTTGAAGGATTAGGGTTAATATTTATATTTTTATAAATATTTCACTACGAAAACTGTCGGGCAATTGACTAATAGCTACTTAAAAATAATATAAACGTAAATCCAAAAAGTGATTATTTTCGCATACTTATGGGAAATATGAGTAGTCAATGAACTAACTTCAAAAATGAATCGGCCTTTTAAAATAATTAAGTACTTTATTTTAAATTACGTACTTCTTTTTAAAAGGTATTTTATTTTTATCTTATCTACATTTGTTGAAATATATAGTCTTCTAATAAAATGAATTTAATATACCCTCGTTACACCATCAAGAGATAAAAATGCAATTAAACTCAATGTCAGAGTTAGTGAAACTTTAACCCTTATCGCGCATAGTGCGTCGCCTCAGAACGCATCCCCCTAACAAACTAACCGTTTGAACTCTTTTCGAATTAATCTTGACACCGACACACTGAGCGATAACCCGTTCGCCCCCCATGGCGTTGCTGGGCCAAACCGCGCAATTTTTCCCACCATAAAAAAATGTTAGAAAACATATATTGCGTGCTTATACCTCCTCGTGTTTGCGCAGGTAATTAACACCAAACTCAAGCTGAGTTATTTTCAATTAGGATACTTTTTTGGGTTTTTTCCTGTTGGGGCATTAACTGAAAATGGGATACATGGGATGTATTTATGACTTCTTTGAAAATACTGCTTTTGTGTGTGCGAATTAAACGCTGGATTAAAATTTATTAAGCGTCCCTCTTTTACCACCTATTCGCTGAAATTACTAAAGACATTTGGCTAATGGTCTTAAGTTTGTATCCCATAGGAGCCGTTTTAAACGAAAACTCCCGGCGTTACATCGCTACGAGTTAACATTTCTGCCATTTCAGCGAAGGGTGGGTTATAATGAGGGTGGCACTGATTTGATTCACTTCTCGAACACAATACGATTGTTTGGTATTTAGCACAATATTATGTATGATTAAATATATAATATGGCATATAGGAGCAGCTCCTCATTACTATTCCGGAAGACATCTACATTAATTAGATTAGTTAGTATTATACAACTGATATATTATATATGACATAAGTATCATATATAACGAAGCAGAATTTCATTTGATATGTTACTTTTAACTTAATAATAAGTTAACTATAACTGTCCTACATTCACACGTATGAAGAATAAAAAAACTTCACAAGCTAGCAAACACTCAGTAGTCCAGTCACGTATGGACAATTGTGCGAGCGACACGTGTAACGCGCGCTATGTATTCTAAAGCTTGTGTATACATTATGCAAATAAACAATACAATACACGATAAATTACAATTGTCCATAAAATAAAATATTTCGTTCCCCATAAAGTCGTTACATCATGTGAAGGGCGTCTTTACTAATTGCCCACTGTAATAGGACACGTGGTACTCATTGTCCTACCCCAGGAGTCCAGTATTGGATTAGGAGGTGGCATTAATTAATACGTCGTAAGCTAAGCAGATTTCAGAGGATCCTAGCTTGTGCCGTATTTGACCTTTTAGGATTAGGATGTAAGCGTAATTACCGGATTTGACTGTATGCACTCGGAAATTAATGGTGTTTACCGACCGTGACCACACCTAAGGGTAGACTAAAATATTTCATGGGGATGTTCACCTGTATATTGCTATTTACTATATAACAATAACAATTATTTCATTCGTAGATTAGGTTTATTTAAATATATAATCCGTACCTAAATGGTGCCCATATTTTTTTAGGACTTATTTTATATTTCTTTGATCCACTAAAAAAAATATTAATCTCCACACAAAACCATAAAAACTAGCTATTTGATCCTAAAATTTAATTTATTTTACACTTTATATATAAAGACATATAATATATTATAAGAATACTATTGAAATAATATTTATTAAAGGCACCTTTAATATTATTACACACGCCCTTTAATATTATTACATTTTAAGTTCATCACTACTGTGTTTGATAAGTATTTATATAAACTATATTTAACGCATTGTTTAATTTGGAACTGATATATACATTTGATAAAGCCTTGAAACGCTAATTAAAATATATAGATGTTTAAAAGTAAGACCAAAATTTCAGTAGTGCCATGTTTTATTTTTGATATAATATTAAATCATTAAATAATATATGACAAAAATGCTTTCGTCAATGAAGTTTAATTATATATTATTACGTGTAATATAACTTTTATATCAATAAAAAATATGATATTTTAAAACAAAATATCCCAATTAAATATTTATTAAATTAATTGCCCACAAAAAAAACTACGTGGGGGGGAGTAAACGCTGGGTTAAAATCCCATTAATACACCTCTCCGATGCAATAACATTTTCCAAGATATTTTTTATTATGTCTGCTTTTTTTAAAAGCGTCTAAAACAATCACAAGAGCAATTGATATTTTCTAATAAATTGTATAGTTTGATTTATAAATATAATATATACCCACATAGCCTGCAACATCCATTATTTAAAATAATTTAACTCCATCCAATCGATTTCAATGTTTAAAACATGAACCAGCATTACGCAACAGCACACTCGAACGTGCAAATTTCGACAATCGCATAATTGCAACAAGGCTAATTTCATAGTCCGCCTTTCACTCCTATGTACCCTCCAGAATAATATATGCGAAGGGGCAAGAGGTCCTGCCGGCTTCCCATATCCATATACCATACACCATACAGCACCGAGCCGTGAGCACAATGAGTTCTAATGCCAGAGTCCATGATTGCACGCATGGTATCCGCGGGTGGTTGTTCGCTTCGGGGGTGGCATCGAGGGTAGTTTCGTAACCATGGCTACTCGCAACGCCAGCTGGCGGAGGGTGGCCCTCTCTCTGCAAACAGAGAACCCTCTAAAAGTTCTGGCGTGTCCGCGTGCAATTGCCCATTTTTCATCCGAAGAAGTGTTTCCAGGTCAACCCGTAGAGGATGATGTTGCATTCGCACGGAGACGATGCTTTTGTCGAGAGGGTAAATATTTGAGATTTGTGATTGTGCGAATGTGGAAAGGATTTGGGATGGCTAATGAAAGCGATATGAGTTTGAAGGGTGGGTCTTTTTACGACTGACGGGGTACGATCAAAAGGTCGGAAATTATAGACTTGGAACCTCAATGGTCTGTTTTTAAGGATATTTGATGTTAAAGATCTATGAATTTCAATCGCTTTTCGATTATATAAATAAATCATAAATATTGAATTTAATTTATTTTTATAGCATACAATTAAGTAATTATACTATTACAATATTTTATGCGGATAAATCAATCATTTTACTTTTAAAAATACAAGTGTTTATCATAAAGCGAATCAGATTTAAATTATTGCAATGAAGCGTGCCTTTTTATCTACTCTGAACAGTATTGCATAAAATTCGTTATCTGCATACTGCGAAGTCAAAGGGTAGTTCAGAGCAAACATTTCTACTTTAGATCAAATTTGCTTTTGCAGTAGCACGTTGCATCTTTTATTTGTTTATGCGTCTGTCGAATATATCACGTTGTTTAGTTTACTTTGGCATCCCCCGCGGTATCGCGGACCTCCCCTAGGGCTAAGGGTTGATTTCCCGGAAGGCTTCTATATCGGCGATCACTTCGTCCGTATATCACGGTTATTACTTTGACCCCGTCATAAGCAAAGTTCGTGTACACATATCAAATCCATCGAAAGAGACAATTTTGCTCATGAAAGACATATTGCAAATCCGATATGAATTGTATGGACATATCCTTAAATAAAACTTAAAAATTTAAAACTCTTAGTACAGCTCATTTAAATTCATACTCCGTGTGTGCCTTATATACCTATATATATCATATACCCCGACTTTCTGGTGTTTTTGCATCTTCTCGCAAGTTTTCATCCCTCCCGTTTAATTAATCAAATTTGTCGACGCAGACACACAAGAAAGCCGACGCCTGTTACAAAGGGTTGTGTCGGGCTGTTGCCAATGGCTTGCGGCATCTGCGGTCTCTAATAAAACAAGATGGGTTCACTAGTTGCTTATACTACTCTTCCACACTTTGTTATAGGGATCACACAAATACGTAGCTATAAGTTTATGTATGTACATATAATGGGCGTAGTAAACAGTAGAGCTACGTCTTACGAGACAAAACGAGAAAGTGTCATGTTATGAAATATTTACGATACATATGTATTCATTCAGGTGGATGTAGTAGCTATAAAACGTTAACTACGTGGTTGTAGCATGCTTTGGATATTAGATCATGTTCAGGCAATGAATCTAAATCAAATATGATCGCTTCAGATTTTATTTAGTTTTATATGTCAATTTTAATAGGTTTGATCATATTTTCAGTCTTCTTATTTGTGTAAAAATAACAATATACATTAAAATTAAAACTGTATCTTAGATACAAAGTAAACATATAAAAGATAAACTTTACCTCATTTATTTTTTATCCAGCTTCTTTAAATTTTTGTGGGTTTATTTTCATCTGCTGCTGTTTTGAATCCTAGTGATAATACGCCATAAATTAAGCACAATAGAAACATTAATCTTTTAAGTCAATTCCTGACACATTAAACTATTGTCTCGTGACTTATTCACTGTTATTAAGACAGCAGGGATTGATGCTGCCTGGAAAGAAAATACAATAAAATTATGGATCGTAGCATCAATCACATATGAATACAATAACAGAGCAATATATCAAAAGATACAGTCTTAGTTTTGGTAATCAATCGTAATAACTCGTAACTTTTTAGTCAAAACTAAATACCTGCTATAACTAGTATCGACACATGCATCGTCACATGTATAATTCATTAACTTTTGCAGTAGTTGTAATTACCTTAATAATTTTAAGATAACGTAAAAATATATCAAAAGCAAATAATTATATCATATATTACAAAAGCAAAGAATTAATTAATTAATTAAACTATTATTAAAATGATATTGATAGTATTGATATTTAAAATATTTTGTAAATAACATTTATTTATAAATTATTATAGCAATCAGCTTTTAATAAAATATTAGTAGATTTATAAGATACTATGTTACTAATGGATATTAAAATGGTTCCAACTAGGGATTCTGTGTCAAGAAAACCCGGGATTTTCCTGGGTTTTATACCATTTTATATCCGGGGACGCTCAAAAATATTGATACTATGAAAAAATACAATAATTAAGAATTGTATTTATTGTTTCAATGATTTTAATACAAGGCAGATTCATACATAATAATTTAATTTTAAATTGTAGTATCATTTCCGAACCAACCTTCTCGTAACTTTTAAGAAGAGAAGATAAATCTAGACTGTAAGGTAAATGATAAACTTCCTTTAAGTCACAAGTCTTCAGGGATTCAGTTGCAACCAACGATTTGTGTGGTCGAGATTAAGAAACACGTTATAAAGTTATCTTATTCCTTATTTTAAACTCAATTACAGTTTTATTTTAAGGGAAATAACCAATTTAATGAACAAGCCCTATTTGATTTTTAATTTTTGATTATAGGTGTATCATTATATTTATATTCCATTTACTCCTCGATTTTATATTCATATTCGCTACATTTAATGCTGTTTTTTCATACTGACGATTTAACTGAAATAATTCCCGGTATAATAAATATCTATAATTGACTCTTGACTCTACGAATTATTTTAATTATTATTTATGTAACATATATAATCCTGAAATGAATGGCATTTTATTAATAAAAATAGAAAATCACTTTTAAATGGTTATTCTTATTTAAATGATGTAAAATATAATTTTATTCTTTCACCTCTCAGTCAATTTTTTAATTCGATTAGTATAAAATTTGGAGGTTTTGATTTAAAATATTCCGATAGCCTTTTCACTTCATCTGTACATCGATCAAAATAAATCGTAGTGGTCAAGAATCAAGGTCTATAGAATTAGGTAGGTGAAATAAAATCTTCCTTGTACGTGCAAACAACCCATCTAATCAAAATATATGCTTATTGCTTAACCAGTTTACACTTAAAATACAGTGAGCCAGAGTTTCAAGGTAGGCTTTGCTATTTGTCCTTTGAATAACCACGATTGTTGTCGTACAACACCCATTTCTAATCTCCGGTTATAAAATGATCGAGAAAACGCAATTTAGCTTCAAGATAAACATCTTGGGATATGCGGATACCCACCGACTTGTTTTTCAAACACCTTGTCTCCAAGCCTTCCCTATCTTCTTAATTTGTCTATGCACTCTTGAATCAAACTGGTTCATTTTCTCAGCTAGCTGATGGATAGTTTGAGTAGGATCTGTTCCTAGTTCTGCAGCCAGAACATCGTCGTCTATTTTGTATGGTCTCCCACATCCAGTACTATTCTTGATATTATGATTTTCCGTCGGAAGTATTTTTTAAACCAATTTTGACATCTACGGTAGCATACCACTTCACAAATGTTTTAGTGGCCGTAATTTTCGATGATTTTTTTAAGATATTCATTTACAATAATATGCAATTACGGATATATTGTTCACTTGATAAAAATTCTGCCATCGTAAATTTTAAGGACCGAATTTTCAATTGATCAAATATCGGAATATAGTTTAAATGTGCATCAACATAATAGATTTAATAAAAAAAACGTAATCAGATAACGGACAAAGTACAATAAATTAAAAAAAAACATTTATTTCGGGTTTACCTAATACTTAACTGATCCTTTTCTTACTTGAAATATTTTATCGATTTTAAAAACACTACAAATCGTCACTTGAATATTTATTTTTATGTAATGAAATCTATGGATATGAGTTAGTTACCAGTTAAAAAATATAGTGCATTTTATTTACTACCTATCCAGATTTTAATTCATTGTCTTTGAAATAAGGAATTTCTAAAAAATATAATCTAAGATCATAGTCATCAATTACGATATCCTAGACACGATATAAATTTAAAACTGTATATTGTTACTTCTCAGCAAAACTTTGGAAAAGCGTACATTGTATTGTATTCAAGTTTCTCTCTTTCTAGCTACATACTATGTATGCGAATAAGACATCAGCCGTGAATAACGACACAAATTCGCAGCGCATATTAAAAATTTAATGGCCCACCATGTTTCATATGCACTCACTACTGGCTGTCATCTCTTTGCAGCATATTCGAAAATAAAATCTTCCGACGGGTATGCATTTTCCAACCCCCAAGGCTATTTACGACACTCGATACAGCCGGAGGCAACCCCTCCTTAACGGAAAATGTTATTTTCGCAAATATGATACACGGACGGTGACACCGTCGTTACTAAAAAAAGCAAATATCCCCTCTGAACGTCGTTATTAACGACACACCCTGTAGCCGAAAATGTTGTTTAATTGCCTGGGCCGAGTTTTTACGGCTTTCGCAAGATGCGTGAGCTAACGAGACGTCCATTAATACACTCATTATCTGTTGATGTGAAAATAAATATTTTTATATAACGTGATTTGCATGTTAAGTGCAATTTTATGGTAAATGTTGATCGATATTTATATCGATATAAATATTGTATAATAGCGAGTTTCTCTTATGATTATATAAATTATGGTTTGAAGTATTTACACATACATAATAACTATTATTATTTATATCATACTTTATATATTTAAAAATAAATTATATTACATTCATATTTAAAAGCAAGTGGTTCAATATTTGAGTTTTTCTCTTTTAAAATGGCACATTGGTGCGGTGGCAAAATACGTCATGACTGTCATACGAAGATAAAGGCTTTCCTTTTGACCGAGTTCACAAAATACATTTAATCATATTTTTGTCCTAAAATAGAGTAAAGCGAAATGAAAAAAGCCTCTCACGTCTGGTCAACCGATAAAACCCTCGCCTGTTCAAAGGCATACTAGTAAAAAAGATAAGTGCAAATTGCAGTCGGAAAATGCAGTGTCAAATGTGCCCATTGCTAGATAATGGTTGTATTAAAATGAGTAAAAAATAATGTCACTAAATCAAAGTAGTTGAGCTTTAAATCATATTGGATGAATTTTTGATGTAGTGATTCTTTTAAGGGTTATCAAAATGTCAATAATAGTTGTATTATATTATCCTATTTTTTTAATATATAAGATTCATTTATATTGGTACACTTTTATAAAAATAGTTTGGTCTTAAAATGTATTTCAATAAATGTAAAATTGGAAATTATTAGGTTAGTTTTCTTAGAATTAGCGTGACTTTTTTCTTGTTATTTATCGTAAAAAGGCATTCGTTAATAATAGTAAATTTCTCTCTAACTAAGTTAGCACAATCGATATGATTTTTAAATTGATAATCCATAAGATATGCACAAAAAATAGAAAAGTGCAAAATATTAAACCTTTAAAAAAATCAAATAAACTTTAGGAATTACCAAAAATAAAAGTAAAGTAAAAATATAAAAATGTATTATTTTTTCTTCAATATTTTTCATGCAACTGCTTTATTGTCTGCTTTTAACTATTAATTCGTGGTTTTTATAAATAGCATAATGATAAGATGAGTCATTTTGCAAAACAAAAAAAAATAACGTAGATACGTAGCGGTACGTCGGGAGAAAAGACGTTATTAAATATAAACAATACACAACATATTATTTTTACAGAGAATAAATATTAATCTTGAAAATAAAAAATAAATATTATGGTACAAAAATGAGTAGATAGTTAACTTAAATATTGAAATATTAAATAGTTAAAAAAAAACGTGATGCTTAAACCGGATATTAAAATATTTAGACTAGTCTTCCCACACAATTTTTTTTGCAGAAATTTCTTCAAATCTGCTTACTTAAAATCTAGTTCTTTTCATACAACATTTTCAGTATTCACTTTGAGATGACTTTTGACAAGATAGTAAAATATGATTTTTTAAGTTGTTTTTTCTTCACATCGGAATATTCTCATATTTGGCAGACCTTCCAGTACGTTGCTCGTCACCCATAAGTTACTTGTAGATCATCATTTTAATCTTGTTTCTACGTAAATGATTGTCATATTTTCCACAATAGTGAAAGGCATTTATTCATATTTTTTGGAAAAAATTAGGTCGGTTTCCAATAAAATTTCCGTGGTACACTTTCAATTAAAATCTGGATAATAATTTTAATGACAACAAATATATCTTTCCTAGTGACACATCAAATATTAAATCACACTTAAAATTTGATATTTTATCGTACCACATGTGTTGTTTATATAAATATACACTGTCCCAGTGACATACGGTCAACAATATGCATGCAGAAATGTATTACATAAAACCCAAGAACCCTGGGAATGAGCCCACCGAGCGCGAAATTAGTGAAGCCCTCCTAATTTGCGGCTCTCTCGTCTCATTGGCTTTCGTGCTACGTTCCTCCTGTCCTGACTCGAATAATCGATGTCAGGAGGATGGCGAAACTTTTAAATTTATTCACACATTCCTAGCGCGCGAGAGGTCGCATCTTGAGTTGATGAGGAAATAAAATGAGGAAAAGTTTAACCGCACCCGGAAGTATACGATGAAAGTATGTGTAATGTCCGGAGACATCTACGGTTTGCGGTTGAATTTAATTTTTAATCACTATAATGTTAATACATAGTATTTTATTAATCATAAATTAATAAATATGTATATTATCAATTCGATATCCCGAATTTCTACATATCTAAAATTGTTTTTGAATACCTTGTTCAACCAATGCCAAACCAGAATTTACCACTCCAATGAACCGTAGCGCTGAATCAAAATTTAGAAAATACAATTTAGCACGCAGTCTCATATAAATAAAAAAGGAACCCTTGACTAACCCCAATTGAATTATGGCCGCCCTAAATTCTTAGGGTGTCTAGCTAATCGATCGCTCAGTCAATTTTTTACCAATTTAGCCACCCACCGGATAGCTTATCAGTCATACGGAGGTCGTTAACGACAGCTCATTATCTACGCTCTATTCCCAGATCTGTTGCAATACAGCGATAAGGTTGTCTAGGGTTAATTTATGTCCCGCACCCCAGAACGTGTGACGCACGTCATTCGCACACGTGCTGCAGTCACGTGAATGCTTCGAAGAGACGCTACGACAATTATTCACACGCCTGTTGGTTAAGAGAGAATGAAAAATAAATCAAAATTATACCAAAACACGGTGTAGTGGGTGGGCGAGTAAAGGGTGGGTTTTATTGAAAAATATTAACGCAATCCCAAAGGAGTTGAGATGGTAACGGTGTATTTTTATAATGCTATTTTATTCATGAAATGAAAAATGGCAATGTCATTATAAATAATTGGACTGAAAATTGTCATTGCTATATATATTATACACAGGTGGCTCAAAGAACTGCGTTAATAATGTAAAGTATAGAAATGCTAAAGAGAAATAAATAAATCACTTTCAAATATGCGTTTTCTATTGTATGTGTAAAATAATGCTACAAAATTTAAATTATGATATAATATATCCAACTAAGCAATAATTCAACATATAAAAACATAGTATTTAATAAAAGCTAAATTTATGTTTATATCATTTTGTACTAAATACAATTAATATTTTCGGTGATTGAACCACGTTGGAGTTCACCATATTCGTGTTTTATCAGGGTGGCGTAGTGTGTTCCAGGGTGCAGTCTCATCTCTGCTGCTGTGACTCCATGGCGTTTCTCGTGTATGATCAAGTGTCACATATTTCATAATTCTGGTTTAAAACACCTCTGGCGAATCGTAAATGCGGATGTTTGTGAGCCAATTGTATCACTTCTTAGATATTTATTTACTAATCATTTTCAAGGTTAGAAATAAAAACATACTCATCATATTATTTCATTTTTACGATATATTCCTAATTAACTTTTCATTTTTATTTTATTTTAAGTAAAGTAAATTTGTTTTAACTACTCGACAAAAAATAATAGACATATGTATGTATATTATTTTACACTATAGGCACTTTTTTGAAATATCAGCAAATTTTAAACATACATATCCACTCTTTATTATCAGTCATCAATAAGGTCGTCCTTTATCGTTTCCCATTCAGCGCTCACGTTGTTCCCGTAAGTTTTTATACTCCTCGGTCATAAAGTCCGCGTCTGTCCCGCGCGGAAATCCCTTCACGAAAGCCCTAATCCCCTTTTTAAAGCACCGTATTTTTTATTTTTGCATATTTTTTGCCTCTGCACGCGAACCAATTACCATAAAGCAGGTCCGCAGCTGATGCCGCCCCAGGGAGAAACTTTTAGCTGCAGTCGAGCAGGTCGATAATTCGAATTGCACTTTTGCCTGGAAGCCAGTTTTGTGTACAAACACTGCACGTGAGTTCGAGTTTTCCGACAGGAAAATTCGTATCCGTACTTAAATACGTATATTTATATTTTACTTGCACGGTTGCGGCCGTGTTTAGGTACACGTGAAAAACGTGAATAATTTACGGCGTCTGGCGGGTGAAATGTGCAATATGTATGCGAATCGAACGGCGAAAGTCTCATCGGATGTGACACAAACTTTCTGTTGCAGTTTTGGATATTTGATTTTTTGTATTGGCTATTTTTATGATGTTTTTTTTTTAATTTTCGGTTGCATCCGCTCCATATTATTATTACCACTCCTTTAACGTAAAATTAAAAATGTATTAGCTATCACATTATATTAAACTTAATTTAAAAATAATCTTTCAGTATTATATTTATAGCTACAACTAAATTATTCATCCATTACTGAAACAATATACTTTCAATATATGATTTGAAACGACATCGTAATGGTTTAAAAAACACTTTCCAAACTTTTTCCGTGCTAACATCGATAAAACATACAATCGTGGACAATCTTCTCCGCAAAAAATAAAATCCCCATTGACTCCCATCAATCTAGGGTCTGATAAATTCGCACCTGCGAATAACGCCCGTCATTTTGACACACCTACCCTCCGATTGTCTGTCTATTCAGAAACAATTCCCCATTTCTATCAATTCCCCTAGGATCAGGCTTTAAAAAACGTATGTTTTTGACGTTTCTAAAATTGTTTTTTCATCCTTTCTAAAAAAAAAATATATTTGACATTAAAAAATTACTAATTTTTATGTAATTGTCGCGCAGCACGCACGTCACGAAAGAGCACGAAATACAAAGACACAATTACCTCAATTAATTACTCCACAGGGCAAAGTTGCGACATTTGACGCTTTGGTTAACATGCGCCGATTTGTAATCATATTTTAATTTGCCTGTCCGAAACGAGCCCTTATAGGGCGGACGACTCTCCTTTGGGGTTTCGTTCGCCCCTCTGATTAATCAGCGTCCATTGCGGTCCATATTCGGCGATTTTATTTCAATAATATATTCTACACACATATTATAATATACCCATGTATACCCTGAATAATTCAATTCGCATTTCGGTCGCAAGTTTCATATTAAAGTTTGATATTGAACCGAAACCCCATTGTATCTGTATCTAGTTCTCCCACACAAACCCCAAACGCCTATGCGTCACATTATATTTACACGTATAATAAATTATGTGTTTTTTTATTGTTGTATAACCATAAAATTTTAACAGTCGTACCTATGAAATAGTTCGTTTAGATCTTCATTTTAATTTATGATTTTCTGTCTATCGTTTCAGATTACATGGAAGAATGATCTGCTCGTCGCCCAGTTAACATTTGATCGACGGATTTAGGTAAGTTTATTAGTCGTAAATAAAATACGTTAATTTAAACCATAAATAAATAATATATAGACACTTATTTTAAATCTTAAAATGAAGAAGTCGCTAGTAATTATTTGTAACGGTAGTCCATAATTGCTTTCTTGATAATACAGTCAAGCGTAAACGCTGTGAATAATCTAGAACGGTAAAAAATACACCTGTCATGATTAAGACAAATTGAATATAAATAACAAATATAACGCTATAATTTACCGCATATTAAGGCGTTAAAAGATTGTTTGGTTATTATCAAGATTTATGGTATAAATTACAGCTCTGATTTGTTTATTCTAAAAAAGGGTCTAAATAATCGATAACACGCTAGATTTTATTTAAAAAAAAAATACTGAGTATTATGACTTATTATCATTATCATATGGATGAAACATTATTCTTTCATATATATTTATGCTAATAAAAAAAACAATAACTATTGGATTAACTCAAACAGACATTCATAGTTTGATCCATGTTATAAAAATGTTTATCAATTTTTTTTTATATAAACGTATAAATGTCATTGTTCATATTTTTGACAACTAATCAGAATTGCTTGAACTGTATTTATTAATTATTAAATTACATTTTTTATTTTCACAGTTGCATAGTATATAAATAAATTGTCTTTTTACTTTACTCAGTCTTTATTTTACTCGTTTTTAATATAGTTTTGATGCAACTTTTATACTAGAAAGCTATTAATCATTTTTTCTATATTTTCACATTAAAATGTTTGGAAACACAGGCGCGCTTTTGTACAGCAATGTTCGCATTCTCACCCGAGGGCATAGCTGCCCGACGCGCAAAAATAAATTGAATTATTACGACAAAGCGCAGTCAGATGTGGGTGGTGCCCTCCCGGGGTATGTTATTCGAAAAAGGGGTAGTTTTCGAAAAGTTAAGACGGGGGTGCACGTACTCGGGCGAGTTTCAACACACACCTGATTTTCAGACAAAACGTAACGATTCGGATTTCACTATCTATTTATGGACGTCGTAACTAGATATTCAAGTAAGTTAAGAGATTACGTTGAATAATATAAAATTATTGGTGTAATAAATTTAGAGGAATATTACACGTTGGTAGGGAATTCTAATCCTGTTTGACGCGTATTAAGTGAGATTTATTCGAATTGATTCAGTAGTTTATAAATAGAAACTTCGTAAACTACACGTCTAATCAACTAACATCTATCAATTTTATTTTATGTTGTAAAAGTATCGATGTATGTTTATATAGCCACGTGGCTCTCTTTATCAAAGGTACGTTACTATTAAAATATTTATTTTTGTTCTCAGCAGCGTCCCTAAAATGCAAATTATCGTGCGACCCCTCTTTGCATAGCAATACAGTCCGTTCGCTCAGGCACATTTTAACCATCAATATCTTTATTGATTTTGTATATTATACGCACTAAAAATTCACGACGGCGAATACAATTTTTCAATCGAATCATATTGTTTTTGTCCTTAAAAATCTCATGACTTACGACCCAGCTATATTGCGAAATAAATCATATCGTTGTATCGTTACTCACAGACAGACTCAACGTGTCTCTAATGCTACGTTTTTATATTATAAAATTGGATTTCGCTCAGACCACGTAAATTTACTTTTAAACAACCTTTAGCGACACTCGACATTTGAGGCGCAAATATGTGTTTTATCTGATATTTTTTGCGAAAAGTATCAACACGCGAATCGCTCGTTTCGTGTATGTATTATTCATCGGTAGGGCGGCGGCGAAGGGGTTATCATCTCTCTTAATTTAACTTCCAGTGGCCGTCGGCTAACCCCTTCACTGGTGATACACGCTTTTGCGCTCAGAAACGTTTTGGTTGAATTCTAATAAGGCGCATAAACAAAGCTGAAACAATACCGCAAAACGTAGAGCCCACACCTACCGCATAATACTTTTGAAACCTCAAAATATAATCTCTACTGTACACAAATTTAACATATAAGATAATTTAAGCCAACTGCAAAAAATATACTAAGCGAGATTAATTTCAAATTAGGAATATCTCTACTGAAAATAATTGCAAATTAGATATTTTTACAGTTGTTTGTGTTCATCGTATGTGCATGTGTCTGCCGTGCAATTAACCAAGATTGTGGTAACCAACCCCTTTGGAGGTGAAAACCGGCAGATATTTGCGCGTAAGTAGCACAATTTAATAAATAGTATAAATAGATTGATTAATATAATATATAAATAGTATAAGATAGAAATAATTAGTATTGTTACATAAAAAAAAATGGCCGATAGCGGCGTGAATAAAGCGGGCGTAATTACGCCAGAAAATAGAATAAAAGAAATGGATGAATTAAAAACAAAATTAAATATATTATTATCAAATGGTAATATATTATCAAAAGAAAAAAAAACCATTATAACTAATACATTTGATATAATGTATAAACATTTATTAGATGTATTAAAAACTAATAGGGACGATGTAAATAATAAAAATGAAAATAATAACTCAATAATTGAGTTATTAAATGATGTTAGAAAAGATGTTTATAATATAAAGGATAAACTAAATTTAAATAACAATATTATTAAAAATAAAATGCAAAAGAAACATTATTCGGAAATCGTAAAAAAAGGAAAAGATATTGCGATAATTATACCTAAAAATTTGCAAAATATAGAGCAGACAAAAAAGGATTGCAAAAATTTAATTAAACCAACAGAATTAGAAGTTGGAATACAAAATATAAGACCAATAAGCAAAGGAGGTATAATAATTACATGTGATAGTAAAGAAGATGCATCGAAAATTACGACAGATGCAGTAAAAAAACTAGGAGATAAATATAATATAAAAGTAGGAAATTTAAAGAAACCAAAAATAAAAATAATTGGAATTTCTGAAGAATTAAAATATGATCAACTAAAAAAGTGTATAATGAAACAAAACACATGTGTAGAAGAAAACAAATGTTATTTAGAAGTAAAACATATTAAAAAAAACAAATTTAATAAGTATGATGCTATTATTGAAGTAGATGTTACGACATTTAAAAATATAATGGATGTAGGCAAATTAAATATTGAATGGGATAGGTGTAAAGTATATGAAGACATATTCATATACCGTTGTTATAACTGTTATGGTTATAATCACAAAGCCAGTGAATGTAAAAATAAAAAAAATTGTATAAAATGTGGCTCGGAAGAACATTTAATAAATCAATGCAACAAAAAAGAAAACTGTGTGAATTGCTGTAGAGCAAATAAATTACTAAATCTTAATTTGAATGTGGAACACAACTCCATGGATAGAAATTGTTCAATTTATAAAAGATACGAGCAAAATTACTATAATAAAATACAATATAATATAGTATAGCAATTAAAAAAATCAAGTTCATATGGGAAACAAGAATCAGTAACTGGGATATTAATCAATGCACAAGGTTATTTAAAACATAAAGAGGAAATAGAATTAATTACTGAAAAGGAATATCCAATATTTTTAGGGTTAACTGAAACCCATATCACAAATGACATTGAAGAATTTGAACTAAATATTGGCAATTATAATATAATTAGATGTGATTCTAATTCCAGACATACAGGAGGTGTTATACTGTATATTAGAAATGATATAAAATTCAATACTATATTTAAAAATAATCAAGATAAGACATACTGGTCTATCACAGTTAAGATTTTTATTGAAAAAATTCCCATAATATTATGTATAGCATACAGATCTCCAAATAGTAATCCGAATATATTCATAGAATTTATAAATAATATTGCAGAATGGAGTTTTGATCAAATTTTGGATACTGTTTTAATTGGAGATTGGAATTTTAATTGGAACAAATGTGAAGATTTTTACACAGCAAAATTAGAAAAAATATCAAATATATTTGGTTTAAGACAATGTGTCAAAGAAAATACAAGGACTAATAATAGATCGAGCACATTAATAGATTTAGTATTTACCAACAACAAAAAAATTTATTGTGAAGTAAAATCAACTCCAAGAATAACTGACCATTCAATTGTATATATTTATATAGAAAAACATAATGAACTTAAGTTTAAAAAAACAAAAAAAAATGATATAATTAAAAAAATTAATTTTAATAAATTAAGATTAGAATTACAAAAATGTGACTGGAATGTAGATAATATGGATGTTAATAGGATATGGAACAAAATTTATAAGAATATAGTAGATTGTAAAACAAAAAGTCAATATAATTTTAAAAAGGAATATCGTTACAACCCAAAACCGTGGTTTAATGATGATGTAAAAAATGCTATAAAGAAAAGAGATGAGTCATACAAAATTTTTCAAATATTAAAAACAGAACAAATAGAATATAAAGTCTTTAATGAAAAATGGAAAACATACACACAATGTAGAAATATGGCAGTCAAAGTATTAAGAATGGCTAAAAAGAAATGGTATGAAAAATTGATAGATGAAATACAAAATGATCCAAATAAGATGTGGAAATCAATAAAACAATTAATTAATCCAACTCAGAAAAACGACATAATAAAAATGGAAATTAATGGAAATATATATCAAGATCCTTATATAATGGCAGAAAAGATGAATACATATTACATTGAGAGCATAGAAGAAATTGTAAATTCAATACCAAGGATTAGTAATTTAGTACAATATAATAATAAAACATTAATTGTAAAATTTAGTAAATTTAAATCAGTATCATTAGATGAAATTCATAACATAATATGTAAATTTAAAAAAGGAACTAGTACTGATGAACTAGATATAAATATAATTAAAGAAACATGGGAAATAATAGGAACTAAATTAAATTATTTAATAAATAAAGCACTCTCATTAGGAGAAATGCCTGAAAATTTAAAGATTGCTACTATTGTACCTATACCTAAAATAAAAAATAGTAAAAAAGTTGAAGAAATGAGACCAATCAACATGCTACCGTGTATAGAAAAAATAATAGAAGAAGTAGTAATCAAACAATTAAAGGAATTTATTACTTCTCAAAACATAATATGTGAACAACAATCGGGATTCAGAGAAAAGCATTCCACTGAAACTGCATTACAAGTAGTGATAAATGATTGGCTGTTGGCTAAGGATACAAACAAAATCATTGGAGCAGTTTTCTTGGATTTCAAGAGAGCCTTCGAAACAATAGACAGAGAAATAATGTTGAAGAAATTGGAGAGTATAGGTATAAGTGATATAGTTTTGAGATGGTTTAATAATTACTTATATAAAAGAAAACAAAAAGTTAAGATAAATAATGTATGTTCTGAAGAGAGCTTAGTGTATTATGGAGTACCACAAGGGTCTAAATTGGGACCATTGTTGTTTGTTTTATATATAAATGATATAGTTAATAACGTAAGAAAATGTAAAGTTCATCTATTTGCGGATGACACATTGATCTATTGCATGGGTGAT
Source organism: Plectrocnemia conspersa (assembly GCF_051122295.1). Lineage (NCBI taxonomy): Eukaryota > Metazoa > Arthropoda > Insecta > Trichoptera > Polycentropodidae > Plectrocnemia > Plectrocnemia conspersa. Next base: position 8,848,059 of record NW_028277167.1, on the reverse strand, counting down.
AACATTGAAGAAGTTGTGAGTAATTTGAATGATGAATTAGGTGTGTTAGAGATATGGTTAAAGAATAATGTACTTAAATTAAATGAGAATAAAACTAAATGTATGTTTATTAATTATAAAAATGTGTTAGATGATAGTACCAAAATAGTAATAAATAACTCTAATATAGAAATAGTGGATAATATAAAATATTTAGGAGTAATTGTTGATACAAAATTAAACTTTAAAGAACATTGTAATTACATATTAAAAAAAATTAGTAGAAAAATAGGTTTATTATCTAGATTAAGAAATATATTAAGTATAAATACAAAAAAATTAATTTACAATAGTATAATATTGCCCCATTTTAATTATTGTGCAACACTATTAAATATGTTGAATAAATTAGATAAACAAATGTTGCAAAAATTACAAAATAGGGCAATGAGAGTAATCTTAAATAAAAATAGATTAACTAATTGTAAAAGTATGATTGATAGATTAGAATGGTTGAATGTTCAAGAAATATTGAGTATGAATGTTTTAGTATTTATATATAAGTTAGAAAATAATATGTTACCACACTATTTTAATAAGTATTTAATAAGAAATAAAGATGTACATAAATATAATACTAGAAATAGAGAAAATTTAAAGATAATTAAGTATAAGAAAACGAGTACGGCTAGGGGAATTATGTACGGAGGTTTTAATTTATATAATAGTCTTCCAAGAGAAATCCGAAACAGCAAAAATATAACGGGTTTTATAAATGGAATAAAAAAACACCTTCGTACATATAGAAATAAAATATTATAATATTAAGTCTTTATTATTGTATATTTTTTCTTTCTGTTATGTATTTTTTATATATTTTTATATATGTTTACTAAATTTGTTAGATGTAAAGATTAGCTATTAAGCTAAATAAATTAATAAAATAAAATAATAATAAAAGCACGATATTTTAAATAATATAATATATATACATATATACTATAAGTATATATGCATATATATTAAAATACAATTTAAACTAAAAGTAAAGTATGAAAAAAAAAATATATAATAAACATATATATTTTTTAATATACGAATCTTAAATCTTTATATATTCACAAAGATAATAAATATAAAGAAAATTATAATTTAAAGTAGTGTTTTCAAATGTAGCAATAATTATTCTATATCTTTTAATAACCAATTTTATACTATTTAACATGTAATGACCACACACAAGCTTTTGTTACAACCAGAAAAAAACATAAATAGCACGCAAGGATTCTCCAGTCCATTGAAATACTATTTTTTGTTGCAAAACGATCACGGATATAATAAATCACCGTATCCACAAGATTTCCGATACAGTATACGACCTTGGGCAATGCCCATCAAGCAAATGTCCCTTTCTAAAGGCACATATTTCGCTGTTCTGGATGATCGGTGTATGATTGTGATTGGTCAGCAAGCTTTGTAGCTCTGAATACTTAAGCCTCGATACTTAATTTGTCACAAACTCCTTAGTCAGACCATCAGGTAGTAATAATGATTTGACTAAGAAGATTGTTTCAAAAATATATATAAAATGTTTCTAAACTGCAAAAAGCAGGTGATGTAATTCTAATTATAACAGAAACAATATTAATTCCTTCTATTTGATCTTCAAGATCAAATATATTTTTCTAAAATATTAAATAAGTAAAAAAAATTGCTACTGTATGTTTGTTATATTCATGACTAATTTTATTATAACCCAAATATAAAAATTCTCGAGAAATTTAGTGCAAAATTAATTTTCTTAAGAGATGAAATGTCAAAAAAATCAGAAGCACTACATATTCGATTTCGATCGAATCCAAGTTTCTCCTACAATACATCATCGGCATACCCTTGCAACAAATCGACAACATAAAACCCAATTGCCGTGCTCGCCTCTCTGGCAAAATTGAACCCAGGACCCTTGGAGTTATTTAAAACGGCGTTTAAGCAGCGAACTCGAGATTATACAGCTTCACGGAAGGTGATTCCCGATCTCGAGAGGGTCGCAAAATTATACACTTTCTCAGCCGAGAGAGTCAATTACATCCTACATGAAAACTCCATTCGGATTCCATTACAGCGTTCCGCCCGACCAAAATAGCCTGAAATACGACCCTTTAAAAATCGCCGGATCGGATCCTGAAAATTTCAGGCAAAATCAGTTTGAGTGTCCTCGGTCACATCCCAGTGCAGTATGACACCCATCTGAGTAAATAAGTCATAAGCAGAGTGTTTGCACGATGCTTTCCCGTCTTCAAATAATCTAGGAAGTCATTGTATAGTAATTGAAATCTTGGTAAGATAATGGATATACGAGGAGGGTAGGAGAAACTCGAGCAGTTAAAACGATAGACGTTAATCTCCACATGCGAGTTTTATGTGTCTACTAACTGTATCTTAAGGAAGTTAATATATTAATTAAGTATATAACTCAGTAAATATCACTATTAAAATGTTTTAAATAATCTTATATTTTGTACTTTTAACTCTTGTGTCGAGGTGGATTCTTTTTTTAGAAGCAGTTTATAAATAATTAAGAGCTGTTTTATTATTCTTTTATTTTTTATTTTAAACATCAAGTTTAAGTAGAGAGCAATTTATAATATTATTTTAAAACCAAACACATCATTTGGAAATAAAAAAATGCTGCTTATCTACAATATATTACAGACATATATGTGATGGATTTCAATCCGGAGAAAAATATCTTTTCATTAAATCGAGTGCAACAAGTGCAAACGACAGTGAAGATAATAATTATTGTGCTTCAAATGTAATTAGTTCCATTTCACCACCATGGATAGATGTAGCAAATAAAAACAATTTTTAACCGGGATAAATTTTTGAATACCATTGAATAAATATTCTATTTGCCATAATTGAATAAGAGTCACTAAAGTCGAAATTATTCTTAATATAATCATAAATATCGGAATTATTTGTGCTCCCAAAATAAAAGCCTTTTGGTTTCGTTCCAGAATGCAATTTTTGAAAATATATTTTATTTATTGTTTATTAATATAAAATATTTTTTATGTTAATTTATTGGTAATATTTTCTAAAGAAAACATTTATATTAATTCATATTAAAAAAATATAGGTATTATATTCTTATGATTTTTATTTATTATTTCTTCAGTTATATATACTATATAACAATCTGGGGTACCTCAAAACAATGAAAGATTGACCACCGTACATGTACGGCGATACTCCTCAAAGTGTTAATAACAAAGAACACAGCTTTAACGTGCATTTAGCACACAAACATCGCTTCCAAGCTCACATTATATCACAGTCGTCGTTTTATTTCCTTCAATCGGAAGCAACTGTCACGATGTGAGAGGTATGCGATGAGCTAGTAGAATGCCTCGCATACTGTCATGTCACCACATACGTGATGCAATATATGCACACCGTGTCACGTGATGTGCATCAGTCAGCTCATGTGTGTATACACGTTTTCACGTTCACACCAGGGACGTAGATTGGGTATTCCGAGCGTGGGCCCGGAAGGGGTGCACGTACAACCTTAATTATAACACATTCTCCTGGATCCTCCGGGATCCCGGGGGCGAGGTATTAAAAATTCAAATAGGAGCCGCGGGCTTAACGGGATCGGAGGCTGCGCTGAGATCGTTTGTAACAATTATTTGGTGCGTCGTTTATGTGACGTGCAGCGAGACAAGAATGAATATTGCCATGGATGTTGATGTTGATGTGTGAATCGAGCCAATGAACGTAGAGGCAAAAAGGTCGTGTTTTAATATGCGAGATGGGTGTAGCTGCAAATTTGGAAAAATGTAACACATCAACGTTACAATATATACCTATACATAGAGTACGATATTACGTGTAGTAAAAATCGATTAAAAATCATTGTAAAATCAAATTTTCTTATTTTATTATATTTATACATATTTTTAGGTTTTACTTAATCTATAAATAGAATTTCTATCTCATCATCAATTAATGAGATATTACAAATAGCGACTTTTTGAAATGGTAGCTGTGTAAAAATAGTCTTAAATGATTTTTATGAATGTATTCTATTCATATTTCTTCTTTCTCACGTATTTTTATTAATAAAGAGTTTTTTATTTAATTTTATTTACGTCACGAATCCAAAAATCGTACCATTATACCAAACCGCCCACAGAGTTGCGCATTGTTTATTGGATCGAATGTGAAACATGTAATATATTAAACTGTGAACTCAATTACAAACCATAAATTCCCACCCGGAAGCGTAACGTACGGTTCTCATTTCCACCCGCGCTTCCATATTTCTTTTCTTCGGGCGCGAAATAAAGCTCGATGAGGAGCGAAGGAGCTTTCCGAATTTATGCGGTCCTCGGGCTTAAAACCGGCGCCCGTACTATGCCCGGGCACAAATTCGGCTCTTATTTATTCATGTCGTCGAATTTATGGGTGGAAAGCGATCTTCGGATGCGAAGCGGCAAACGCCGCCTAATGGCGAGCTTTAAAGCTCTCGTCGGGATTAACCGGATTCGTCAAATTTGAACGGGAGACAAACTGAAATAATCGATTTTACAATGGATGAGCTTTAAGCAAGCGAGAATTTTTTTGCTGTTTTATTTTGTAATAATGTTTATCATGATCCGAGCTTGTTTATTATACAATACATAATGGTTCATAAATTGCTTTACCTTAAACTCGTTTATATATTTAGCAGAACTTGATTTATATGTATTATGTGTTTCAGGAAATGTTGCTGAAAACCCATACGAGAAAATATTATCACATTTAAAAAAATATTAAATCACATATGGTAATGGGCAAACAACATAAAACAAATAAGCTTTTAACTCGACATATAAAATACAATTTATAATGCTTCAATGAAACTTTTTTTTTGTACTAATTCCTGGATTTTGTCCTGGTTGATAAAATAAATATAGACTCACTCAATTAAGTTGGTATATGTATCTTTAGAATATTTGTATCTAGTAGCTCAATATTAAAATTATATTTCATTAACTAGAATTGTACTCAAACTTTTCCTTCAACTGACATTTTTGCCAAATTATAGTCTAAATCGTTAGTGGAAACATATACATATATATCAAGCAATTGCTTTTACTGAATTTGTAAAGAGTTATATTGGATCTTTTTATATTATGCACAAGTGTCGTATCCTCTAAAAGATTATGTTTTTCGAGAACTTTTCTAGATATAGTATTTTATTTTTACTATATATTATAAATTATACTCCTATAATATTGTGATACTAAAGTTCTTAAATATTCGATACTCTTAACTATTCTAATATTTATTATGAAGTGATAGAATAATTTTTTATAATCTTAAAATTATGAATAATTGCAAATTATAGTTTAAAAAAATCGATAAAATGTAACAAGACTAATAATTTAAATTTAAAAATAATAGAACATCAATTGTTTCACATAATTTTATCTGCTATCGAAAATCACCATGGAAATAACTACAACAAACAAAATAGTACTATAATAAATTATTTTATACATACATAAAAATTATTCGTTTTCGTTTAAAAATGGTGAAAAGTGCAATATCTGCTAATGAGAAAATCCAAACCTGACTCAAATATGTAAGCAATTTTTAGAATTTTGGCAATTAACGTGTATTTTCTGATTATCGTTTGTATAAATAACACTAAGGGTAGAAAATAGACTTCGTAAAGTAAATTTACTGTTCTAAACCCTTAGAGTATTGAGTTAATTTATACACATTTGTTAATTTATTAGTATACGCCTCGGAGTGAGTTAATTTTAAATATTTTTCCGTTGGTATTTACTTAAGAATATTTTAGATTGCATTTTTTCTGTCATCTGGCAAGCTCTCGCTGCGCTCATTTCTGTGCAATTAAATAAACGGCGAAATATGTTATAATCTCAGCTTTTTTCTTACAGTGTCAATTGAAGATGCTTTAAAGTGATGTTGCATTTTAATTATAGACAATATAATCAAAACTATAAATTATGAGTGTGCCAGATGAATAATATATCACGGTTATTCTAACAAACTTACTATTGACTTTCCAGGATCTAATATTAAAAGACAAACAGTGGTGATTTGGCAATTAAAGGTATACATACCAAAGTTAATTAAACATATTACAATGTTAGTAATAATAAAAAATCTCATATTAGTGTAAACAAAAATTACATTTTACCCACTATATAGTATCGTTTACAGTTAATTTTCAGAAGCAATGATAGATCTAATAACATTTACATATGGCAAACAATTAATATATGACATATTGCGACAATTTTGAAGAAGATGAAGAGATGCCAATCTACGTGTTTAATTCTCTACAGTAACTTCCGTCAATTTTATTCTTCTGTTGTCGTTTATATTGAATTTATGGATTATATTAGTAGTAATAATGTGTTAAATGTTTACTCTTGATAAGGATCTTATTGTTTTTAATTATTTTTCAGAAGCAATGATAGAACAATTCGATGACCTATATTGCTACAACGTAAAATTGGTAATAATACACAAAGAGTGAATCTTCTCATGTTGAAGTCATTGTCAGCAAGTATTATCTACACACTACATAGCTTTGATGTAACTGAATATCTCGAATTAGACTATTTCGAAAGAGGAATGATGGCACAGAACCAAAATTGAATAAAAACCATGAAATAAACATATTTATATCTTAGATATTTTGGCTATCGATTATTCCAGGTATGCAATCACATATTTATAATCATTGTAAAATGTCGTTTATTATATAACATCCAAGAAACTACACATTTATAAGCTGTCCGTTGGCTGATATATGTAGTATATAGCGTTCCCACTGCGATAGCGCCGATTTGATCGACATTAACTTTCAATCCTCATACATACTAAGGATATACCATTACACGTTCACGTTTAAAACGTACCTGGTTTATTTGCAAATCTTAAAATCTAACGAACATGTGGATTAAATCAGAAACAACGTTTATTTTTATGTATTGTAATAGGAAAAACTCTCATTTTGGCCTCGGAGCCCGGCGATAGGAATTCAAAATTTGAAGATTTCATTACAAAGATTGTTTATTTAATTTAATCAATGTATTCTTCTAATCGTCAATACTTTTTCAATTACGTATTGCGAAAATTACTTTCTCACATAAACGGTTATTAATCATATTCCATTACAAATGAAGATATTATCTTGCAATAATAATGCCACAATACAATATATACATATATTGTATATCATTATTACTGCCATATATTATTTAAAAAGTATAATTAATGTTTTTCAACAGGAAAATTAGCCAGCTACAGTTTAATTTTAAACTTAATAGCTTTCCTCTCCACAATTGGTTTTGCCACTATGACGCGAGCGCGTACAAAGCGAATCTAATCACTTTTGAATTTTCCAATTTCCCACCCCATGTGTTTTTATTATACTCCATGTGCGACGTTTGCATGTACATCCGTGTGTGTTTTCCGTGGAGAATTTTCCTGTTTTAAACGCGCATATTGTCAAACTGATGGCGTTTGATTTTCACCATGACAAAGGAAGTAGAAAATTGAAAGAACGACATAAAAGGCTGAATGATTAATTGCGCCATATTGAAAATAAAAGTAGTGTAGTGAAAATTTTCACTTTAATAAGAAGTGTGAGAAATTAGCATATGTTTATTTTATTTTACATCATTATTAGGTATTTTTACTTATTGCGTTAGTATATTATACATATTAGAAAAATTGCAATATGTATATTATATATAATTTATTTTACGTAGGATTATAGGAGATGATGTATTTAGTAAAAGCCTTAAAGTACTTTATAAATATTAAGTAATCCCAAAATAAAGAATCAAAAAATCACTTTTGAATAGAGGCTTGCTGTTATTGTTAATCCATGTTAAATAATTTCGTAATGCAAAATCCCTTTGAAATCTCACCATACATACAAAATACCATTTTTATAGTGATCCCGGGCTTCCAGGCAGATTTTACTACTTGACCTTTGAATAACCACAGTCTTTTACAACGATTGTTGTCGTACAACATACATTCTCATCTCCGGTTATTAAATGATCGAGAAAACGTGAACAGCTTCAAGATCCAAAAGATCTTTTGATATGAGAATATGCGTCGACTTGTTTGTATTGCTTAATTTGTGTGGAATCCATACACATAGGCTCCAAGACTTCCAAATATTTTTAATGTATCTATGCACTGTGGAATCAGACTGGTTAAGTTTCTCGTCCGGCTTAAGAATAGTTTGAGTAGGATTTGCTGTTATTTCTGCAGCAGAACATCATCGTCTCTCGTTGCTGGTCTCCTACATCTAGGACAATTAAGATATCGTAATTTCCCATTTGATATTTTTCTTAAACTATCTTTGACATTTACGGTTATTTAATGAATCACATACTAAATATTTTTAGTGGTTGTAATTAACAAAATTTATGTTTATAATTTACTGTCTTCTTAAATGTTGCATTCCATTTGTGCCCTAACACAGATTTAACAAAAATTGTATTATATTTACTATATAATCGTAAAAATATTTTGGGTTACCTAATATAATAACTATAAAAAAATTTAATAAATAAATATTTTACTAATTGTCAACCGATAGGTTAAATATGATATTTTGGAGTTAAAGTGCATTATTTACTATTTTTAATTAAACAATTCATCTTCTATGCTAAAAATATTAGTATTCCCACAGTAATAATAATGAAAATTTTATGACGCACTCGCTTTTTCGCTCGTTTGAATGGTAGCACTTAATTTATTTTTTCGTCAGCCTCTCGGTCCATTGTCACTCAATTGGAAAACCCTTCTGAGATTAATCCTCAGTGATTAGGTCTCTTCTCGTAGCGCCATTGTTCAGCGCGCATAATAACCGTTAGAGGACACAATGAGGAGTTGTAACCTTGAAACATCTCACGGCTCATTAACCGGCATGATGATTTTATGAAGTCATTGTCTTCCTGGCACACAATAGACTCGACTATATCTATTAGTATGCATTTATATGTATTTTTATTATTTATAAACGCCTTTTTCATTCAAGTTTATGGAAAACATATCCGTAGCTATTTGATCCACTAAAATCTGGCTTGTCCCTTTCTGTTGCTGTTAAACGAGAGCTTTGTTCTGGCGAGATTTTATAGCCGTTATAAAAACATCAAATGAAAATGTATATTGAAAAAGTTAATGTTTATATGCACAGAGTTTAGTGCAAGCGCGTGACGCACTGCGGATTAAAAAGTCGTAAGATTTTTTATATCAAAATTTTATTAATACATAATACTCGCCCCTTTGAAGATTTATGACAGTAACATATTTTAAATGCATTCAGTATATATGTATATTTACCATTGTTAAATATAATATATTTATAGAAAATATAATAAAATCATTTAATATTACCGAGCCGGCTCTGAGCCATCATACGCTACCGATTCTCTCGCGTAGGGCCCCGCGCTCAAAGTAAAAAATAATAAAAACTATGAAATTACAATTTATGTGTGCTTGTGACGTGAATTTTTGCCTTCTGAGAAGGGATAATTGTTTTTGCGCTCTCCCCAAAATTGACCAAAATTCGGTTTGAATATACTTTGATCAGCCCTCTTATATTCTTTGAAGTCCATAGTAATATCGGTAAGGATTGCCATCATATTTTTAAAACATAGTGTAATATCGAAATGCAGACAAACCATGGAGCAATATGTGATATGCGATGTCTGTCCGTACTTATCCTTTCGCTTATTTTCCCCTGAGAGATGAGTTGGTTTAGTTTGTATTTTGGACTTGACCTAATAAAAGTTTTAAAACTATAATTGGTTTTAGAACTAAAGTTAGGTTTGGGTTTGAACAGCAAGTGCACGTTTCGCAACTGTCAAATTGAGTGTCATAGACATTTTAGAGAAGCGTATTAGCGCCTATCAGTTAAATTATAATTTTGCTAGTAGAAATATATATCTACTGCTAAAAATGTTTTTGGACTTTACTAGTGAAAATATAACTTTACCAAAAAATACACATTCACTACAACATTAATATTACGGATGTAAATAATGATAAGTATGTAAATATATACATATATTACTACATATAGAAAAGTTGAAATCATATAATTATGCTAGCACCCGCCAGATAAATTATAATTTTACCGGTAAAAATATATAACTACTAGTGAAAATATATTCCTATATGATTTTACTGAAATGACATATTTAAAAAAATATTTTCGGGATAGATTCGAGACTATTTTTTCTAGATTTTATTTTGGGAATAACTACATTAAACTGAATGTATTATTTATTTATTTTTCTGCAGTTGTAAAATTATTGATAATACAAATCTATGAAAACATTAAATTTATATAATTCAGCTGGTGCTGTTGATGATTTTTCGGTATTTATATGCTTCTTCCTTACATTCTGCTAATTTACATTCGTTGAATATTTCCTTTCATGTCTAATATTTTTTAAACGTTCAAAAAGCAGTAAAGTCAAGAATAATTTGCGTAAAAATTTTAACACTAACGAAGAATTAGCTAGAGAGTGGGTGCTTTTGAAGGCAATGTTCCGCTACTTTTATTTTTTGTATATGTATAAAAAAAAGGCTAATGGAACTTATACCTGAAATCAGTATATAGGTATATCTCAAACAACTGTAGTTTAATTCAGATCATTATTTGAGGTCGGTTTTTACTTTTTTTATACATATATTTTTGCTATGCTTTTTTCTAGAGTCGGTCCCGAGGAATTTGTTATTGTGAGGCTTTATTTATACATACGAAAAAATTGCTGCCTAATTATTAAAAATATTTATAGTTGATTTTAACGGATACGATAGTACAATAGTAGTAAACTATTCTCTACTGTGTTATTTCTAATGTAAATCATATTTCAACACCTTCCATAAAATAATAATTTTAATCCCTTCATACGAAACGATATGCATATGAATAAGCTCCCGAATGTTTATCTTACACCTTATACCATATTACGTACATTGTTACACAAACAATAGCGGATTATCCTGGATTTTAACCTAGGTTCTTTCATATTTAAAAGTTTTGAGCTGAACAAGCCATTGTCGGTTCAGCGTTGAGGCAAAAAGCCAGCAGAATACTATAGATTTTATAATTCAAAGTCCATTCATCCGTTAATGGCATTTATAGCACTAACAACTCACTGCACTGTGAAAGCAAGTTAATTGTTCCTTAGACGTTGAATAATTACAATTTTTAATTTAATAAAATTTGCTTACGCATTGTGTTACTAATGAGCTTTTTCTTTAAATGTACGATGACGTAATTAAGCAAAAAGCTTAATTCGTCTATTAAAAATATATATAATAAACCCCTTTTTAGTCTTGTTTTTGCGCTTGACGTAATCCTTTTCCCAAAGAGGCTTAAATTGGGCACACCCTTCGCCTTCCTACGCATCACACGCAAATTTACATATGACAGGAATTGCTTAAAGTCCTTTCGTCCATGTCCTAATCATGGTCAAAATACTCGTCAGATAAACTTTCCCTTTGTTTATAATATGAAAATTTTAATCTCGCGTCGAGCTTTAAAGCTCGTCTTTCACTCTAACGATGTATCTAGAGATTACGATAGTTGCTCGCATAACATTTTACGTGCATGCAAAACTTTGTATGCAAGCCGAGAGCTTTGTGTGCTCAAATCTTCTTTCTTCAGTTTTCCACCGACGGGCTTTTCTCGGGATTTCGAATATAAATTTTTAAATAGGCTTTCAGATGAGTGCTACCAGCTCCGTCGAAACTTCACACAATGAATTCTATATAAGTGTATATAAAGAAAATTGATTTCGTATGCGCGCACTTGTATTTGTATGCAAAGCGCTTACCTAATGTATACAATATAATCGTTAAGCTTGTTAACGAAAGTTTTGGGAATAAAGTACTGAAATTGCACTGACTGTGCGAGAAAGTTAAACATATTTCAACTTTGTGTGTTGAAATATTTTTCAACTATTCAAAGCGGTTAAGATGCGAAAAAATACTTCAAAGCCATGCTAAAGATATTATAGCAATTGTGGTATTTACAAAATTATATTTTAATCATTCATAAATAAAATAAAAATCTTTTTAGACAATAATCCTATAATTCAATAAAATAAACTTAAGCATTTTCTTTAAGTTTGATTCTGTAACGTAATGAAAAATGCATGATGACAGGCGTAGGCGTAAAAATCGCTCGTTCGGCAAATGCCGAAATGACTCAACAAATTTTATTCTTGACGTAAAGAATGCGTAGCGAAGCTGGGGGAGTAAGTTTCAGAAAGGAGACGATATCGAAGAATGGCTGCAAAGTTATATTGGCGCTTTTCGCGTCTCCATTTCGAAATAATAATGAATTCAATCAGACAAGTATTCGCGGCACGACCGTCAATCCAAATTCCTCTCGTACTATTGACGGCCGAGAAAAAATATTTCCATATTTTTATTGCGCTTATAAAAAGAGCCAATAAAAACAATAGGTCTTAATGCTCGGCACCGCAAACAAATGGGTCGCCGAACCCCCTTTATAACCCCGCGGGGTCATTATGACCCACGACGTAAACACAGCTGCAAACAACGTAAAGAATCACTGCATTTGCAAGAATCGTGAGCTTTTTTTATGGAACTTTTTTACCCCTCGGACGACAATGTGTATTTGGGTATGTCTGTATTTTAATACATTTATTGTTGGTCGTAAAAAGTGTGATGTTAGGGTCGTAAAACGAATTCGACACGCCATGGATAAATTTTGAATTTTATACATTAAAACAGTGAACCATTTTGACGGGTCATTTCGAGGAGTGAATATAAAATTTCATCACTGATGGTTAATGCATATGTTTAATATAATTGAATTGAATATAAATATATTCAATAACACTGCGTAAAATCTCATATACTACTGTTAACATTTAGTGACCGGGGATAGAAATAATGTTCTCTGTGCGAATTGGGGAACGACTGGAACCCAGATCTGTTGCCAATACATTTATGAATACTCGTTATTGACTATAGTGTTCTATCTTTCTAACATTCAATAATTTATAGGTTAAAAAATGACTTTTATTCCTACAAGGTTTGAAAATCCTATGGGGTGATGATTTCGTAGCCAGTGAGAGTCAGGGTGGAATCTAGTTTTATTACATTATATTTATATTAATGGCGAGATTTTTTCTCTGAGTGGTAGTAGAAAAGCTGGCGCAGGGATGATGTCCGTGGGAGGTCCTCAAGGATCTTGTCTGCCTGCAGCAAATGTCTGGAGGCAGTTACTTTTGCTGCGATGATTATGCTCAGGTCGTATTTTCGCGTCTGTCGGTGGGGGCATGTGCAATGCAGGGTGAAACTGTTCTGATTGGCTGCTCGTAACTACCTTCTTCTCATTAGCGTCCAGGTTTAAGTTCTTATTAACCAATCAAAATTATGCAGCGATCATTCAACCAATCGCTGCAGTCACTTCTTAGAACGGCGAAATAGGTATACGCCTTTAGAAAGCGACGTTCGCTTGATTGACATTGTCCAAGGTATTGGGCGATGTCAATCATGCGAACGATTCCCGTTGCAACGTTTTACACTGCATCTTGTGGATTTGGTTATTTAATATATCCGTGACCGTTTCTCGCAACAAAGAAATATTCTCTCAATGACGAAGAATATTTACAGTAAAAACAAAACTCATGTTATTTATGGATTTTTTTCTAATCGTAACGTGGGCTATGTGTGGTCCAAATTCTTTACGCTAATGTCTTGTTGCCTTGTTAATGGATGATTATTTTGGTTACAGTAAATTAACGCAAGTTTTAAGACAATGGTCATTTCAAATGTGATCGCTACATTCTTCATATACATTCTAATTAGCCATATTTAGCCAAAAAAAAGGATTGTAATATTATTTAAAAATACATGGTTAAAGATATAGAAAATGGGGTATTTACGTACCCCGCATCGCACAGATTAATTTAATGCAATATTTATCCATATGACGTCGTAACCTGTGAGATATTATTATTCAGCTCTTTGATGCACATAATACAATATCAGGTATATTACATTTTAAATGTTAGATTATATGAACATGGTTTAGTATAAGCTTATCTTATTGATAGAATTATTAGAGTAAATAATAGCTTTGAATTTTCACAATCATGCTATTACAAAACATTCTAACTGTTTTTTATATATTAAATTCTAATAAAATAAACATTGTAAAGCCTATTTAAAGCTTTGTTACATTTGAGTCACTCCTGCTTTGTTTTTAATCTCAAGGTACTTTCTTCTAAAGCAGTTATTATTTGCTTTATTCCAATTCATGATTTAAGTCATTTTATTAAATATACCAATTTTAAACATGAACTATTTGTGACATTTAATAAGCTAAAAATATTATTTTTATTTGTATTATATAAATAAAATATATACATATATCTTCTTATGACTATTTCTTTATCAATTACTTGTTCGCAGGATGATAAAAATATTAAATGCCTGTAAAATGTATGTTATAGTTTTTCCGTAAGACAAGAGTAAATTTAATAATGCCTCAGAGACTTGCATTCTGGTTCTAACGTTGGCAAAAAAGGCCTATTGCCAAGAGCGACATCCTTTGAGATTCAACACGTAAAACCGAAGCGAAACGAAGCTAATATAAAAGGGGTTGCAAACTGTCGGTCCGTGACCGGGAAAAAGTGTGTCAAACACCTCACTTGGGGACAACTTTCTGGGGTGAGAATAGTTGATGACACATTCAGGATAATTTGCAAACGACGTGCTCTCGACGAAAGGCAGTTTTAAGGGTGCAATTAAAATTTAATTACCACCGTTACTAGTAACAAGCGTATAACTTGAAAAGTTTATAAAGCATTGTCAAAAGATATTTTTTTTAAATGCACTATGTGGGCGTGTATTTAGAACTTGACATTAATTACAGTTTTCAATAATTCATAAGTGCCAACTAAACATTTTTTACGCGCTCTTGATTATTTTACGACTGCGTTTTAATTAAATGTTTATGCATGTAATATGGTATGCATATATACCAGTAGTTTACTATTGTTTCTCATGGATTTTAATTAAACTGTTCGTTCCGACCATAAACCAAATTTTAAGCTTTACTGCGCTTTTACGATCGCGACTCTTTTATGATCGTTTCGTCAGTCGATTTCGTTATGCCGAAATTGCTTTTGCATTTTAAATAGTAGAATGCATTCTTAACTGCATCTATTATACGTAGGTGTAGAAGAACATATCCTTTTTATTGTTCGTGCAACCCTTTTCTCGGCTAGCGGCAGATGTTCGCTCCTGGAATAGATAATAGAAGATAGTGTTTAGAAAGAAAAAAAACGTCTGCAACGGTCATTTAGCGCATACACGATCAGAGCAGCTGTTAAATAATTGACTTGTTCTATAAAACTAGCGTTCGCATCTGTTATAATAGGTGAAAAGCAAGGGATCTTATCGAAAATAGATAAAACGCCCTTTTGATATATTTACACTACCAGCAAAATTAATTACTTAATTTATGAGGAAAACAAACTAAAATAATTTTATATATATAAATAGATTTTTCATCATACGACCCTCGTTTTATAGCCCATTTTTTTATTTCACGCTCCGTTGTCAGGTAATTTGTTACTTTTTTATCAAAGCAAATCTAAAATTGCACCATAATACAAAATATTCCAAACTCGCCCCTTCGTACCGAATTTAGAAACTTTTCCAATATTCCAAATTTCGTTAGACGCGATTAATTCGCTCATTATTTATTGTTTGTCTTAAAAATTCCGACCGGAATTCCATCATTGAACTTTGTCAACGACAGTGAATTGATTGCTAAAGTTTCCATTCAATAACGCCTACCTTGAATTTTTTTGGAGATAAAAGCAAAAAGTATACTACCCTCTTCCTCTTCTAGCGGAATAAAATAAACAATTTCGTTTGAAGGCATCGACGCCTTTATACAAGAGCTGAGAGAGCTTTCGCAAAGTTATCTTGCTCTAAGAGACCTCATAGTGTTCCAAATGCTGTATATATCCATCCACAGAGTACTTTGGTGCAACGTAGAAGAAATAAAGTCAACACGAACTCGACTCGTGCAGATTTTCTTATTATTAAATATCCTTTTGAGTCGTAACACAAAGGCATACAGTTAATTACTACATGGCAAAACTATGGTCCGTTGCAATTCAGAGAATTGCATGCCAAGATTAAATCTTAACATCCTTAACAAATTGACTAAAAGCGCATGTTTTTCAGGATGTACTACACGTTAAGCTCCAGTAACGTTTATGTAAATTATTTTGTTTCAACTTTAATCCATGTACAAATATTTCAAGCTTTCAAGCATTTTTTCTCAATTTTAACTTTGAAAATTCAACGAAGCAACTTTTTTATTATCATAAATAAAAACTTGCTATTATAAACATTAATTTATTACACACTCACGTGAACATCACGCGCTTTTCGCGTTACGCCATTAAATTTAAATCAGTTATTTATTGCTAAATTTTCTCAACGCTCCATTTCTTAATTTTTCCGCACGAAAGCTCTCTTAGCGATTTTCACGGGTCGATGGCTTTAATAGTAAGAAAGGTCGTGTGTAAGTTTTAATTGTAGGCTTTCGATTTATAACTTTCGAATACATCGTTATCAAGATATAGATTTATTTTAAAAGTTTGTTTTACTAATTTATTACTCGCAATTTAAATATATCATAATATAATAAGTACTTACCAATATGTACATATATCAATATATATATGTATATCAATATTTTATAGTTGGGCTAAATAAAGCGCACATTTTGCGTGAAAATTCAATAAATTTTCTACTTTTCCGCTGATATTATTTGGTCAATGTAATAAATTATGAAATATGAGTTATTTATGTTTTCCTGTATAGTTGAAAATACATATTTTTTAAACCAAAAAGCCCTAATGATCCTTGCTTCTTTATATATTTTATATGTATATGTAAATATATATTATTTTATTAATATAAATATTTAAAAAAATATTTGATTAATAATATATTTATATGATATTAGTGGATTTTGATAATAATAGTAACATATGAGATCTTGAATGACCTTTTTCTCTTACATGAGTTATGTTTCGTGGGCTTTTTGAATAGAACACTGATATTTACCTGCTTTTTTTATTGTTACCGTTAATTATAAAGAATTGCTTGGTTTTATGAATCTGTAGAATTTATTTTAAATTATATTTTTTTTGGTTAAAAAATCATAAACCAAAATTTACTTCATGGTTTTGAGGCCAAATAGATGAATAGCTTATTAGTTTAAGAATTTATGAATCGCCGCATATATGTGGTAATGTAATATCAAAGTGGTTGGTAATGGAACGTCGGTTTGAATTATTGTCGGCTGTGATTTCGGTAGAGCGGCTGGAATTGTCGTGATATTTTTTGCTATGCTTTTTGGATGTTCCGTTGATATCTTTCATTTCGATACGGTCTCTTGGATTGCCTCTGCTTCTCTCTGCTGTTGTACCTCTGTGGTGTCTTTGTGTCGTCTCTCTTATGCGTCTTTCATACCATCTTTTCTTTGCGACAAAGTCACATATTTTAAACAGGAAATGTCATGTCTTGAATGTCAGAGTCTTCGTAACGATGCTGGAAGAACCACTGGTGTCTCGTTGACGTATTCGGTCCCTGGAACATCTTCTTTCGTCTTTCCGTCTGCCTAATCTGCTTGTCTGATTATCCGTCTTTGACAAATCGTACACAATTTAGTTATAACTAAATTGTGTTCGATTTGCCATTATAGTTTTGATAAATATTTTCACTTCAAAAGCTCATGATAGATTGGACAGATAATCACTTAAAAACAATAAAGACACGATAGTGAATAAGAGTTATCGAAAATAATAAGTAATAAACGATCGATCAGTTCTGAAAATAATGTCTCAATTAATGTACGCAATGCGAAATTTACGTACATATCACACGTGCATAAGTATTTATAGGTTTGCGTGTCGGTTTGATGGGACCGTTTTAACCCTTAGCCCTCTGCCACCCTCTGGTCGCGCCGCATTGCCGATTTATGGGTTAATAATGCAGACGGGGATGATCTTAAGTTTATTTGAACGATTCGCATGCAAACATTTGCTATTGGCCCTCGAGAGTGTCCTTTGTGCTGATTATGCGATTTTGATTGCCTCCACCTTACCCTATTAACTATAATTTGATTTTGAAGGGTTCTGTGTTAATTAAAGAAAATAAACTTTAAAAAAAAGCTCCGTTTATCATGATCGTATATGTTTTTTATGATCTGGAACAAATACCTATAAAGATGGCAATCGTAAAAGGATGTTCTAAAGCGAGAAGCGTATTGTACAATATAATAAGTGGTCGTAATAATTCAGCATCCTGTATTTAAATATGCAGTATTTCGCTTGAAATCTACCTAATTGGGTTGAAAAGTAAATCATCATGAAATAATGTTTGCACTATTTCTATATTATATAATATATTTACACATATACAGCCATTGGTATATATGTATATATAGCTTTAAGATGCTACAGAATTCTTTAGAACTGCAAAATTACGATAATATATAATTAATTGTGTGTGTGACGCTGGTCAAAAAATATTAAACAATATGCGAAAATTAAAGACAACTATCACTGAAAAGCATATGTTAAATCAAAAGTCCCTTAAAATTAAAAAAAAAAAAACAGTAAAATATCTACAAGCTAGTTATAATCCATTTTCTCTAGACGGCTATCAGAAAAATCAGTGATATTAGAAGTTCATATAACAAAATTGAAAGAGTGTCATTATCTCGATGGTAAAATTCGATTAATCAAGCTCTTGAAAACATAAATTCTTCGAGTAATACTTCCTTTTTTATCTCTTTGGTTATGGAAACATATTGAAGTCAAATGTCTGTGAAATATGAGGCATTGAAAACCAAATGTATTTTGTCAGTTGTTTTTATAAAGAATAGTAATAATTTTTTTCAGTTTTTAAGCAATACATCAAACAAATTTTGACTGTTTTGAATTTATTTAATGGTCTCTTAGTTCACTGCTTCCATCTAATTTGTTGCCTCTTTGAAATATTTTTTTTACTCTGTTTTTTATTTTAATGTTTACACTATTCACAGTTTAAAGAAAACATTAAACCATTTCCCTGTTAATAAATAGAATTAAGTCAGCACCCTCTGAAGTAGGATAAAATGCTAAAAATACAGTGTCTCATTAGCGTCCTCTAAAATCAAACATTAAGGCTAATTGGTCGTTAATAGCGTACCCTTCGCCGAGTTCAAACGCCCTTCGAGTTATTTATATTGCATTATTATTAACGCCGATTAATTAGCAAGCAAAAGCTGCGTTTGTTCTACCGTTAAACGACGAGTGGATTTCCCTTACTTAATAATTCACGCCAGGGCGAAGAAGTTATCTCGCGATTTATCATTCCGTTGCAATATTTTATCTCACGGCATCCCCGTCTCACGATATTCGGTATAATCGCAGTATTTGCGTATTTCCACCGGAAAACTCTCGGCTTTTCTTCATTTCCTCCCTTTAATTGAGTTGTCACCTGCAGACATCTCGCAGCGATCAAAGGTAGCCACATCCGATTGAGGCGTCGATTTAATTTAGCCTCTAGTGCTAGCTCCCCTTTTAAATTAATACGTAAACCCTATTAACTAAATATCGTGGCATGGATATCGATAGTTGATCGGCTTAAACGGATTTTAATTAAATGTGCCTTTGCTGGTTCGCCTCTTATTATGATAACAGAATGAGAGGCATTTAATTAATTTAAGACACTATACATAATAGTTTTAGGCTTCGATTGTATATGTAATAAGAACATCAACAAATACACTTTATCCTTATGATATGTTATTCAAAGAGATGAGCAGATCTTAAACAAATAAATAAATGTACGCATTAGCGATCACGAAAATATTGGTGTATTTCAAATATAAATATTATATTAATATGCGTTATCTATCTTTTATTTCCAGCTTTGGGAGATACTCGAAGTTTATCCTTATCTCGAGGGTGGCCTAATGCCGGAAGATAATCGTTAATCTGCCTCCGTTAGTTTTTATTATGTCTTCGCGCGTTATATACTCAATGGTCCGAATGTCCGACCGTAAACCAAGCAATAAAACCCAATCTAAAAGTAGTTACGGCTCACTCATTCAGGCAGGTTTTCACGCCAACAATGCTAACAAACAACCCCCGCTTTTGTGAACGCCTACCTAGTAATTTGTCATAAACATCGTTGATACACGACCCAACACCCAAAGGGATGTTGTTTTAATGATGTATTGAACAGCTCCCATATGATTACTGACCGGGATTATGTATCCTGGGGGTTGATTTATGTCGAGTTTCTGCAGTCGGTGCAGATGCGAATCATTACAGAGGATGACCCTAACTGTTTTTGGACATTAATTATTCGCGCACGTGACCAGAGAACATTTCGTTTTAATGGGTTGAAGAGTACGAATATTCTGGTTTAATTTCATTAGCATATTTGGCATGTACTTTATTTTAATAGCAAACAAGCATAATATATTTTTGGATTTATATCACGTGGAGGTGGTCAACACTTTTGAATGTTGAGGCCAAAGTCTTTGCAGCCAAAATAAAGCAGTTTATTGAATGAGTATAATTGACTAAATATCGGAATAGTATTGTATCAGAATGCGGCTCTTGGAAATCAAAAAGTCGCTAGTGTGTTCTTTGAAAGGATTATACTATTGTGGCATATTATTGAGGCTGTTTTATTAAAATTTGTAACTTTCATTACGCTTCTCATGGTTATGCATAAGCTCTTATCCACCAGCCCATTAGCGACCCGTAGCTACAACATTCTGTAGAACTGCATAGTTAGCTGTGCGCTAACGAATTACTCTACTTTGCTCTCAAGCTAAGCCGTCACAATCGACAACTGTGATTAAAATGAAAATCACGATTAGAGTTGATATTTGTTAGAGATAGAAATGAGTTTGAAGTGTGGGAGATTTCTCTTTTCGTTGTTCAAGTGGCCGTTATAGTGATCTATCAATACGTGAAAATGGCGCAACTGGTTAAAATTGACTATACGGATGAATATCTATGTATTTAAAAAAAATAATCTTTTATTATTGTAGGTCATCGTAGATTTAGTACTCTAATATAAAAAATATATTGTCTATTTTACATAAAACCATTTTTTATAAATAGGAATTTTAAATAATTTCTCGTATTGAATTATATTTCCACAAACACTATTTTAATATATTAACTAAAAATTTAATTTATATTTACGTATAACGATAAAACAATATAAATTATGGCACTTTGAAAAGTCAAAAGGTTCATGATGAAATAAATCAATACGATCGCCATCATATTTTAAGCCTCGTTGTATATAGGGTGTTTTCCACTGCTTGGTAATAAACTTATATCTAATATTTTTCCACAAAGATATAAGAAATCTATATTGAAAATTACACGCAAAATCATTTTCGATTAAACAAAAAATTTATTTTTAAATTAAGAAAATAATATCGTTTAAACAAAATTTCGCTTAAAAGTTAATTATAGTCGTATAATATTATACCTATTTTGTAATGAATATAACCTGTCGACCATTTGCTAAATTCTAAAATGCTCTCAAACTTTCGCAAAATCACTTTCTTTTCCAACAAAAATAAGATCTTGTGATTAAGATACAGACAGAAGTCTTTCTAAAAAATATAAGAAAAAGTTGGCTTCATACATGTTTCTGTGTGATTTAGAGAACCCCTTTATTCGCCCGGTGCCAGGGATATAAATAGTTTTAAGCCACGCCGTAGGGTTGATCTTAGAGAGTCAACCAGAGCAAAGAGGATTTTTTTGACCTAATGATGGTGTTAAAAGTAGTGGTAAAAGCAGGCCTGCACAGCGGCAAATCAACATTGGCTAAATTTCATTTAAAGCAACCTTCAGTAAAGCTTCTCAATCGAAGCCTCTTGAGACTGCACCCCCTAGAACCATATTCACGGAGCAAGATCTTCCTTAGTCGTCCACATTTATAGCATATTGTGTTAAAATGTTCTGATTTTTATTTATTTGAAATTATATTTTATGTTTATTCAGCAAAAAAAGTTTTTTCTTAAAAAATATTTTTTTTATTGATTTTTGCGTAGGTAAAAAAATCAAAGAAAATCGATTTACCCGTTCAAAGAGTACATTTATGTGTGATAGATAAAATGGTTTTGGTCTTGATAAAATGCTTTTAAAACTGCTTCTTAAAAATTAGGTAATAAAATTTAGGTTCGTAAACAAAAGTTTTTGTCGCCAGCACATGAGTGACGATATTTTTCCCATATCTATTATCAAGCATCACAGTTGCTCCTTTTTCATTCAAAGTATTGTTTGTAAAAATACTATTTTCGTTAAAGCTATTTTTTAAAAGAAACTCATAAAATAGTTATTATTTTTAATGGCGTCAGCAAGTACATGGCAAACTAAAACAATTGAGAGTTGCATCCAATTGTATGTAAAAACACTTTCTACAGAAACTTCAGTCTACAAAGCTACTTCTACGTAGTGTAGCCTGTTTTCTGCGTCACTCAAGCATTTTAAAAATGATGACTTTATCATCCGCCCACCGTCGAACAACTGCATTTTGGCGCGTCGCTGAGGGTCTGTGCCCCCGCATAATGTTTCCTTGCGTTTTTATCAATGTTTACTAGTAATTTTTATTTTTGTATTTCATATAAATATATTAAATATAATAAATGTAGTATGTAAATTTATATTAAAGTAAAGTTTTTTATGCTCAATTATAAAATAGAATGGACGAATATAACCAAATATCCTAACATATAATTGTACATATAGCATAGATATTTTAACAGTGATATTTAAATTAAGAATGAAAGAAAGCCACTAAAATATTTTTATTCCAAAAAAATATATTAGAATAATAATATGAGAATTTAATTTAAGTAGCTCTAAAATAGCCCTTAAAAAATTATTCGACAATAAATTATAACTAATAGCACGTTTCTACGTTATACACAATTTGTAGTACCTACAAACATTGCATTTTCAGCATGCTCGAAATAAAAAATGCACTCATACAAGTGCTCGCCGTATACAGAAATAAATTTGCATTTTGCCATCCACTGTCACAATCACGGCTCGGCTAGAAGTGACTGTCAGTTGCCTGCGTTGGCTGCCACAAAAGCTGTTCACTTCTATACACGTCCTATACACCTATATCCCTACATATAGCCGCGACAATGGCTGCTATCGCTTAGCTCAATCCAGCCCACTTTTGGCACCCCCCACAAAAACCCCACCCGGGCGATTCCTTTGTACCCCCAGGGCTTCCACTTCGGGACTTCTTGTATCCTTGTCACGAATCCTGGATAATTCATATGCAATTGACAGTGTATTATCAAACCGCTAATCCCATTCATTCTGAAGGAGATCAAAACTCTCGACGCATTTGTCCTGATTCCGAAATGGTACTAAATTGTCAGAAGAGCAGAGAGTTTGTGTTCATAAATTGTTTCTCTCTCTCTCCGGATACCCTTTTTGTCCGACGCTAAAAAAGGTCTTGCAAAAGTGTCAAACAATGTTTCCGATATCGAAGAAATTTGTAGATATTGCTTTTTTGCTAGACGTTTCCACTCTCTGGTCGCAACTTGACTCGCGTCAGCCCTGTGGTCGGGGTGGGAAAGTTAGGGGGTGAGTTTTCCGAGCGTAAAGCTCTGAGGTGAAATAAGGTATATTGTTGTATAACATACTAGTTGTAGGCTTTCATTACGACGCAATTCTTGTTGAATTAATGGATTGTTTTATATTTTTATTTTCAGTACCCAAACTTACATTATACATGCAGCGCGTCCAATAGTGCCTCAAGTGAGTACATATATTTTTGGTTTAACATGGTTTACATTAACATTTTATAGAATCGAACAATAGGTTTATGATAATTCGTTTCTAGTTAACTCACATTTGTATTCAAGCGCTTTAAAACTAACGAAGCGTAAACCACAACATTGCTTATCAATTTGAACCGTATATAAAATTTTATTGCAACACGTCAGGTATTATATTTTAATCAATCGATGCCATTTTTGTTTAATTTAAATACTTTTAATTACACTTTAAACTATTTTTTATTTAAATAATAGAAAATTAATACTATACAAAAACTGGTTATATGTAAGTTAGTGTATAATTTTATTTCCAGAAAAAAATATTAAAAAAATATTCGATATAGAATTTAGCTGGTAATTTATATTATTTTTTTTATATCTTATCTTTGTAGCAAAATATTTTTATAATGATATTCAGCCAAGTCTTATGAATGCTATTTTTGTATATCATGAGATATCAGCATTTTTATTCGTAAATTTTTAAATTACACCAGGCTTACCTCAACGCTATTAAAATGTATTTAATGGCTTAGAAAAATTAAGTTTAATTAAAATTATATTTTACTGCTCAAATCTTATCAAAATATAGTACAAGAAAAAATAAATCTGTAACTTACATTTGCATTTAAAATTATCTAAATTGAATTAACATACACAGTAATTTTGGTCAGACTTTACAATTTTTTTGTAAAATATAAGCAAAACAATTATCTAGTTGTGAAAAATATAATTTAATAACTTCAACATGGCTTAAATAACTATTGTATGAAACCTATAGTTTTACTAAAAGGTTTAATCTGATACTATTTTAAAATTTAATAAGCGTCGTATTCATAGAATATATTGACCAAATTAAATCCATCGTTCGTCCTTAAAACTGTAGTCTTTAATTGAATTTTAAAAGACATTAAGCGGTTTTATTTAATACTCGCATTAACTTAACAACTGATTCGTTATATTGACGATTAAATTTAATCTGCAAATAATTGCTCCCGTCTAAAAAAAATATAAATTATACGACCCTATAAAAAAAATAAGTTTATTTATCCACTCAATGTGACTTAAGGCTGTCTTAAACGAAATTAGGCATTTTAACGCTGAAATTCGAAGAACTCTAAATGTATATTTTACCAACACGATCTAATTACAGGATTTCATTGCTGTTTATTATTTCACTCGTTGGTCAAACGAATGAAATTAAATTTAAACTCTCCCTCATTGCGGTTAACGCGGTTTTCGTACGCTCCGCGGTTTTGTGCGCGTTCGCAAGTGTTGCCTTTTAATTATGTATTTTTCAATTCCACATTTGGATTTCAGTTTAATTAATCAGATTTTATACGGATAAAACAGTTGGTATTAAATATTTACTCGTGTTCGATTCGTTCAGGGATTTGTGGACGAAATGATTAAAGGCTTCGAAGCGTAGGTATACAAAGATGAATAAAAAAGGTTCGAGAACGTGCTAGGATTCGATTTTTGTTGATTCAATGAGATGGGAGGATGGTGTAAACTCACTTTAGTCTATAGGTAATCATAGTATGTTTGCTCACGATTCGGCGATTGAAAGATGACGTGTTTATGGAGCGTGGCGCTAAAATGGGGCTAAGCCGACAAATGCTCTCGCGCCCTTTAGTATAGGGTAATTCTTTATTGAAAATGAAAAAAAAATAAACAGTGTAAAAAAATATTGTAAACATATGTGTTGTATGCCAACCTTAAGTAAAAATCTAAACTTTTTTTAATATCTGGTTAAATCTAGACACTAAAAAATAGTTTAAGTCGACGCGAATATTCTTTATTAAAATTGCTAGAATAAATACGAAATATTTATTTTTATGGGAAACATTAATTAATAAGTTTCAGTATGTTTTAATTACTTTCTGAACTATTTAATTTACATTTAGCCACAAGACGTAAATCGCCTCTGTAAACCACACCATACCTCCGAAACAAATCAAATTACCTTAGAGTTAATAGTAAAACACACTTTTGTGTGTACACGTGTCGTCTTGTCTACACAACGTATCTACTTTTCCTACGACCAGAATCGAATTATGTGTAGATAGGCATGGTTAACTCGCTCAAAAAGGGGTTAGAGTTAACTCAGGTGTCGAATTCGCACGCCAAAATTATTCCTTCATCACAGATGGCTTATTTCAAGGTTTTTAAATATAAATATAAAAAAAAAACAGTGGCTATGAATAGGTTTTGTGGAATTTAATACGTATTTAGTCAAACGCTTTGTATTTGCAATTATCATATTAAGATGATGTGAATAATAAAATCGCTTAGGTTAGATTAACTTATCGTTGCTTCATTGATTTTCGTATGACTTAGATAACTATTATTATTTGTCTGTCTATGTATTATCTTTCACGTTTTGTTTCATTCTAAGTTAGAATTACGTCAATATAATAAGATCACGTCTTGTCCAGCTCTTCTCTATTGAATTTGTCATTTTATATTGGTCGTAAGTTTGTCCTACTAAATATATCAAAATAAACTTATCTTCGAATCTTTTTTGTAATATCTTATACATTTGTATCAAAATGTTAGTACATATACACATATGTTTGTAACGTGATATGAGAATTAGTGAAAGGAATTTAAGATAGGGTCAACAACAGTTAATTCATACATATTATTTTGACTTTTTGTATTTTATCTAACGCTTTGATTGCTTAGAATTTTTTTATGATGTGTTTATTGGCTTATTTAACAGGTCAATGAAATAAAACACATTTTAACTATGAAATATTTTTCAAAATAGTAATCTATTTTCTTAAGGACTGTATTTATCAGTATATGCTTTTATTCAGTAAATTAGTTAAATGGTCGTTAACATTAATTAATTATTAAAAGGCATGTTTTTACATTAAATGGTAGTTTTTCATTTTTTTTTTTGTTATTAGCTAATTTTATAAATATGTATATATCACATTAACAAGGCTACTGTTTAATATTGTGCATTATAAAATTGCTTTGCCAACTATAAAATATTCATATAGTAAATTACTACATAATCCTTCGAATATAATGAAAGAATAAAATAATTTTCCCATTGTCGCTATGATCAATTAATAACTGAACCATTACTTATCGCATATGACAAATTTTCTGACCTTTTAAAAATAAACTGACCCTTCAAAAATTAAACTGACTATATAAACTTTTTTTAAAGTTTTCTGAGCAATATGTTTGTCCCTTTTTATTAACACATCTAAGACTTTGAAGTCTTCTGTGTTGAAAAAAAATATGTCATATTTTTTCCTCTCTCAAGTTCTTATTTTTTTATCTATTTATTTATTTATTTTCACTAGATCTTCCATTGTAACCTGACAGGAGTAAGCCCAATGCGATAGACTGAAAAGTCTGAGAATCGGTGACATCTATATTATTAATTTTAAATTATTATGTGCTATACAATTTATCATTAATAGATGTCACTGCAGCTGGGGCCGGTTTTTTTTTAATAATAGCGCATTCGAGTGCCGCTGCCAGGGCTCGAGCCCGCAACCTCGGAGTTATTAGTCTGAGATGTTACGGACTACGCTATTCCGTCTTATAATAAATATGTACTAACCTATAATACAGTTATTTTACTGAATTGCCTTTCGCGTCACGTTTCTGTGAATTAAAAGTTCATTTAACATACCAAAAAGTTAACGAATTAGTTTTGTATCAATTTAATAAAACGCATAGAAACAAAACGTTTTCTATTTTTTTATTTAATTTTAGTTGAAATGAAATATATTTGAAGTTTGTATGAACCTTCGAGAGATCAAAATTAGTGATTATTAGTTTAATATAATTCCGATTGATCATCACGAATTAAGTTTAACTAGATTTTCCTAATTTCACGGATAAATATCATGATGATTAATTTTAATCGAACTAGGTCGTATATGTAGGTATTGAAAATTATCTAATAATGCGGTATTTTGTGCTCATATGTATTAAAAAATGGAATTACACTGTTAAATCATAGCACAAATTTACTTTAGGTGTTTTTAGCAAATCTCCATAAATATAATTCTTAAAAAAATAATATAATTCTTAAAAAAATAATAATAATACATAAATTAGTTTTAGTATTATTGCTATGATTAATGAATGTATGAACCGGTACTAACCGTTTTTAATTATTGACTGACCATATATTAATATTCTTACCGACCGTTTCATTTAAAAGGCTTCTAAGAATTTAATTTGTCGCCTTTATTATATTTTTGGTTGAAAGATAGCCATGTCATATTTTTTTAATAATTTTAATTTTTATATGATAACCATAAGCGTAAATTCCCTTTAGCGTTTACTTTTTAAGGAAATTATTGCTTACTTGAAAAATGAATAGTTGAGGATTAGTTTTGTGCCAATTTAATAAAATATAAAGGACCAGAGTGTAATTAATTTACCCAATTTTTGGACACATTCAAAATGTTGTTATTCTATTACACTCAATTTTAGTTAGCATACAATGAAATAACACTGTAAAATCAATACATACATTTTTATTGTCGAATATGTAAGACAATAGTTTTTATTGAAATCAATGACGCTGTTATTATAAAACATGCATGTACAAATCTTCTGCTCTTTTGCATACGCATCTTCCCAAAAAGATAACATTGTCTGTTCTTATATCAAGCCACATATATACATATCCATATGTTGCGTACCTTATGTATACATTTATTCATTGTTGGCCAGCGGTCTAGGTATGAAATATCCATCATGCACCCCCACATCCTATATCTCGCCATCTTTATAGCCGGCACAAAGACACGAAGGTTCCAACGGGTCGTATGTGGGGCTCCCTGGTCTTCCTCGACTCAGGATCAGGAAGTCGGGAGCAAACCAATAACAGTCGTAAAGAATTATTAGGGCTTATGTGCGTTCGAAGGGGCCATGTGCGGAAGTCTTGAATAAATCATATCCGATCGGGGGAAATGCGCCAGGATAAGAATTTTCCTATTGGACAATTCAATACCTGCAATTGAAGTAAATTTAAACTTCAGTAAAAAGATTATAAAGACATTAGCGTGACGTTGACATTTATATTAAATTTAATCGTGATGCCATTATATATTATACAATAATGTTAAATGTGATGTTATGAGGGCTCGGCGAAACCGCAACGTGTTGCGGGAATAATGTTTTGGAAGAAAATTTCTCACAAGTGAATCAGTGGAGATCAGACAAGACAATATCCAAAGGGATGGTGTAACGTCTCCTTTGAAGGGATGGAATATTATTAGGGTCAAAATTGTCACAGTAAACATTACATTTCACGCTTAGTCGAATTTAGATTTAGATTTTCAACATGATCGATTTTCAGGGTTAGTTCGAAAGTGATTCGCAACAACTAAAAATCAATTATATTTATATATATATTATTTATTACAAACATTGATTTATACTTCTACTGTCACTCCAATATTTATTAAAAAATAATAAGAAATATTTCGAGCACTCTATATGTAGTGCAAATAAGTGGTACTATTTGTTACTGCCAGAAGCGAAAAGGCAAACAAATGTACAGGTTAACCATCCTTTATTCATTGATTGCATTCTGTTCCTGTAATCGAGTGTTCCCACAGGCGGTCTTTATAAATCGTGTTCAAGCGAGCAAAGACAGGTGTTTTAAACTATTTTAAGATTGAATTTTAAATGATTAATAATATTATATTTAATTAAATGTAAATATTATTTTGAGTATGATGACTAACATTTTTAAAAAATAATATATTCACTTGAGAAACTAAATATATTTTTTATTATCATAATGTAGAAAGAATTATATTAATTTATTATCATTTAAAAAAAATTTAAAACATGCATATTATTGTAGAGTACGCTCGGGATAAGGATGCCGGTTTGTTATTGTGTGCGTGTACATGCATATGAGAGGGAGAAGCGACGTAGCGTGTACTTCGTTGTCTCGCTTTCTCTTTTAAGGACAGTAGCTGATTCGTCAACGCTGGTATTCGTCATTAAAGTGCAGTGTGGCACAGAAGTTCGATCTTCTCTAGTGATTTATTTTAAATAATTTTGTGTTGATATTGGTTTAACCCAGATATGCCCACTGTCCCATGGGTAGGTCACTAAACTCGTGCCACTGTTTTTTATTTATAAATGAAATTTTAAGAGAACAAACTTTATTGTGCATATCTGGGTTAATTGATATCAAGGCTTCAAATATACACTGTAAGTTATTCGTTCTCTTACCCGTGGATTAAAATATTTTAATTTTTTTTCCATTAATCCGTACGTTGTTGGTTTTTTTACACTATTCTCTGTAAGGCTTAAAAAATGTAATATTCTTATCGTTGCGCCAATGATAATTTTTTAATTTATTCAATGGACTCTAATGATTTAATAGAGTCGTCGAGCCATTAAACAATCTGTGAATAATTTCTTTCTCTATTTTATATCTTTTTGCTTTTGAAGAATAGCTAAAGACTTCATTATTTTTTTGACTAGTGAAAGATTTTGAATTTTATAAATATTTAATTAATGACATCAATGTCTTGTTTCTTCGATTATATAATATATTTTTAATTGCCCGTTGAAATTTCCAACTTAGCTCAGATGTATGTATGTTAAATAAAAATATATTTTCTTTTAAAATAAAAAAATTAAATATTCTGAGCGAAATTGTTTTGAGCCACACAGTTCACCCACACAATAACAAACCGGAATCCTTATCCCGAGCGTACTATACAATATTATCAATTGGGTTAGCTTTCTACTAATCAATAAGTACTATTTTAGTTACTATAATAATTGAAAAAAACCGTTTTGATTTAAGAATAACATTTTTTTGGATTGATTATGCACTTATTGTGAAATTAACATATAGAATTAGTTAACTGAAAGTATTCTATATATGTATTCCAAATACCTAATTAAATTTAAAACATACTAATTTAATTTTATATGTATATAAAAAAGAAATGAGTCTTAAAAATATTCATAAAATTGAATGGCAATCAAGCTAACAAATTTATAGAAATTTCTAAGAATCTTATATAAGTAAATAGTTTCTGATATTCCAAAAATATACTATTTATCTATTTACCATTACGTACAATTTATAATACGATTCTTTGTATTAAATTTTATTAGATTTCACGTAACGCGTCGCTGCTCTTTGTGTGCAAGATTTTATATATTTCACAGCAAAATGTAAATATAATATTCGGTTTAATACCACTGATGTCTCTCAGATCCCTCTTTATTCCCATTGAGTACTTCTTTTCAATGGCGTTGCACAAACCGCTTTGTTTATTCTAGTACTGATATCCGCCCTCTGGGTTCCCATATTGCGATCTCTTTTTATATTATCATGAATTCGCATAGCATAGAACATGCTTAAAGTTTATATTAGAAACTTGAGTAAAATATTTTCATATGATTTTTTTCACTATGTTTAAGAGTAAGCATAGTATTTTTTTCGGAAAAATATGACGATCTAAAATATACCCCTGTGTGCATGCACCATAAACGAAAATGTATTCGCCCCTTTTATTTTTATACCAGATCATTTTGCGAATAGGCAATTTGTATGAGGGAAAATTTCAGTTCAATTTGAATGTGTAGCGAAGTTGATTGCATTGCATTTTTCGACAATTATTTATTGTTGTGTGATGCAGATTTTTGTTTGAGGGTTCAGCATGTTTTTGATATAAATACTATCTTTATTTAATATCGCATAGTACATAATATTATAGTTATTATCATACAGAAGTGTCCAAAAACTTTCAAATAATATTTTTTAATGAATGTTCAAGTTATTTTTTGAGATGCTATAAATTATAAAAAAAAAGTATATTAATTTGTATTTCAAAGTTAATAATTAGCAGCGAGAACTTACAGTATGTTGAAAGTTAAACACCGCAATTATTTTCTTAGCAATATAATATTTAAAGCTAATTGTAGTTAATTTTCTTAGTTAAAGTATTCGGATAATTCGCGTTCTATTGCAAGATAAACTTCCTTTTATATACTATAATCATGAGTCTGAAAAGTTACGAACTTTTGTTTGAAAATATTTATATACATATGTATCATATTATATATGTTCCAAACTGTTTATATTTTTTTTAGGCAAAAAAAATATAAAACAAAAACTCTTTCAACCCTTATACATACAGCTAAGCTTGTGTTTATCGGTGCAGTTTATTAAAAAATCCTTCGTACACTTTTATATCGTAATTGAGCGGCAGCAGTGCGAAACCGAATATGAACCTAGAACCCAGTCACCATATTGCCACCGATTGAATTTATTAATTCTAAACGGAACCCAAAGTCAATAACCCGACCGCGCAGCCTGCCGGTTGCACCTGTACAATAGTTTCAATTAGTATTCCCTACACCAACTTACTGTTGGGCCCTTTTGGAAAACTCAATCGGGAAATTCCTTTTTCCCTTTTCCCCAGGCCCTCGACTATTGTTGGGGTTAGGTGAAAACCTTACAAATCTTTGCCGTTCTTTTGGCAAACTCGGCCAAGCGGCAAGTGATGGTTTGACGGGTTTGATTGATGGATTATATATTTACTGTTTTCTTATTAGAAGATGTGTTTGATTGATGTTGCACGACCGCAATAAAAAAAAAGTTCGCCTCTTTTATGTGTGCGCATAATTCATACCGCTTATGGGGAAAGTGATTAATTGATTGAATTTAGTGAAAAATGAAAATCAGATTTTGAGCATCAGTAACAAATTTTATTTATTTATTTATTTCGACAGCAACAGATAAAAGAGCATAAACAATCATTCTTACTCACAAAGGTGATTGTATAATATTTAATATGCTAGATTTTATACGTAATTTCGTCTACACATATCTTATTATTTAACACTGAACCATCACTTATTTTTTGTAAAATTTTATGGTGTTTTTTAGCACTTATTCAAATATTTCTTTAAAGTATTTGTAGTGAAATATATTAAAAATTTTAATTTTTAAAAATACTAAAAACCAATTAACGATAAAAACATAGTTGTCAATTATTTTTAAAAAAAATGTATATCGCAACAACGAGGATAGTCATTTTTTATTCGATATATAGTTGCAATATCTAGAAACCCAAATTGTACCCTGTCTTATTAATATAAAATTTTTATTCCTATCTTTGTGTTATTTATTGAGTCATGGCGAAAACCACTTAATAGTCGACAAACAAAATAATATAAAAATTACCACTTTGTAATTACCGAAATTTCATATTTCTGAGTTAATTTTGTGCGACTGTGGACTTTCTCAATTTTTCCGCAGGAGATATATAATTTAAATTAAACTTCGTACTAATTAATTTGTGTTGTGTTAATTATTTTTATTTTTTTATTATTTATAACTTTACGAATATATTTGAATATTTTATTTTATTTGAAAATAACGAATATTTAGAATATCTAATAGTGACAATGCAACCTAAATTAACCATAAATGAAGCATTCATCTCTCACGTCAATTACTGTCATTCTGAACTCTTGCCCTTGTAATTTATTGCAAATTGATAACTAAAAGACTAATCATTAAAAATCAATGAGATTTTTCTTTAACTTAAATTGTAAAAAAAGATTTTTAGATTTTTTCTTAAATTTTAAGCACTAACGCTTTATTTAATATTTTGTAGTTAATAGCAAATTGTAAATATGAAAATAGCTATGAACCAGTTACGTATATTTTATATAATGGTATGTTTGTAAAATTAATTATATTGGTAAAAATGATTTTTTCAAACGCCGGAAAATCTGAAAACATATTATTTATTTAATAAATATAATTTACCAAATACGTACAGGGAAATGAAGATAACAGTAACGGGTGGTAGGGTCAAATTGACAGGACTGAGAGTTTTCGCTGTAGTCGTCGATGATTGCCCGTGATTTTTTGAGTGGCTTGTCGTTTATTTTATAATGGTTGTTCAAGAAAGCTTGGACAAATAAGTGACGAGGCTAATCGTGAAAGAACTCATTTAAAAGTGAAAGTTGCTTTTAGATGCAAGGTTATCATATGTCTTGAAATGTATATAGGTTAGGTTTTTATGCTGCGGTAATTGACGATTATTGATAGTTTGAGCGACTATTGTGCAATATTGTGTGTTTTGTCAATTTATGTGTGACATTATTGAAACCTTACATATTTAATGACAGAGCAACTGACATATTTATATTTTTATTTTAAACTATCAGAACTGTTTTTAATGCACCACTCATGACATTGTAACATAAAATTAGCAATGAGAGAAATACTAATTTATTTTACATTGACTGTCTTTATGGCTTACTCTTCATCTTGCAATTTACGTGCAATAACTGAAACAACTAAACTAAAGTTTTGCTTGATATAAAGCCACTCTCTGTTTGTAATTAGATAATTATCTTAATTATATTACAAAGACGAAAAAATTCTAGAATGTTTCATTCGCGAGCATTTAGTGAGGCAGATACATACATACACATTTTCTCTGAAATTTCCTCTTTAATTTAATTTTTATTACCAAATTCCATTTCAGTGTATATATAATATATATATGTATGTATTACTCACCGCATATTTTCTGAAAAGTGTCCTTCAGTCTAATATGCACATACATACATGACTTTATTACACAAAGGATGCTCTCTTAGATCGTTCACTTCATCTCATGTCTCCATCCATCTATCTATATATTACGTCGGACACATTTATTAAGTCTTGACTAAAAATTCTTCTCATGCACCATATATTGCCGCATCCTTCTCCTTCGCACTCGCATCCGCCGAATGGAAAATATCAGCAATAGATAGCGTGTCACGTTTTCAATTGGAAATTTCGTAACACATGTTCGGGTCCTTCGGCCATTACGTCCGGGCTGAATGTGTGTATTATACAACAATAGCTTATCGCCTGTCCTAATATCTCTTAGGTGCCTCCGTAATAGCTTCGGCCGGCCAGTGTTGCCATTTTCCTGAAATTTATTACAGCATCCGAGTTGCCGGAGCGGTCGGCAAGGCAAAAAGATAATGCTTCCGGACGGAAACTATGAACGCTCGCCTAATACGGAAATGTAAGTGGCGAAGATACTAGTAGTGCCCCTCTGCGCTGAAAGGAGGTTTAACTCTGAAAGATTGTCCAATTGAGATGCTAGACTTGTCGCGTTATGCATGTGACCTATTTTTGCTAAATCTCGAATTTATTACGTGTCGTTCGTCAGAAACCGCACATGAAATAATAATGAGAATAATACTCAATATGTGATAAAAAATAATTAAATATTACAAACCTCACAGAATAAATTATTTAAGAAATACTTAGATACAATCAAGTTATGTAACCTAAATAATTGCTAGATAAATAATGAAACAAACGCTAAGCTAATCCCTGTATTTATAGCAACATTAAGAGCTTTATCGAGTTGCACTAGCTTCGCGTTTATAATTCATTGAAACTATCGAATGCTTTTATCTGTACACTAACAGTGATATATACGAATATTTATATAAACACATGAATTTTTTTCTATGTACTTCTTCGTTATTCGTAGCTCTCGAGACCTTCTCCCCCATTAACTTCTGTTTATCCAAGAGGTCCTCGTCAGGCGCAATATCTGCTGTCCTGAAAAAAAGTAATAACAAACTGGAGCTATGAATATTAATATTCGCCGCCTAATGGGTCGTAACAAACAAGCCATCCCTTTCGGTCATAAATAATTAATCGGTCGCATTTTTTACCCTCAAGCCGACAGCGGGGGCGGTTGTTGGTACGGTACACAGAGAGCACAAAATAAAGGCATAAATCTTTCGAGACTCTGTTTTTCTCGATTGCACCTGAAATCAACATCCCCTTTTCTCCACCTCTTCCAGCTACGGTCCGGTAAATTGTTACCCCCGGAGTTAAAGGAGTAAACTTTCTTTTGATCCCCTTGCAATCTAATAGGAAAAATAGGTTTATTTCTTTGAGCCAAAGCAGATTAATGTCTAAGTAATAGAAATCGTGGCAAATTGGGGATTTTTAATTAAAATTAAAAAGCTAGATTCAAGTGATTATTTTATATTAAAATTGTATCAATAATTACTGTATTTATTTATATTTAATTAAAATAGCTATTGTAAATTTTAAGAGCATTGTTTTGTAGTTATCATATAATAAATTGTTTGTATACAATTGTAGTCTTTGAAAAAAATATAAATAAAAATAAAAAAATTTAAATTTATTTTAATTATATTTTTTTAACTATCATACGTAAATATAATAATAATTGTAAGCAAAATAACACAAAATTCGGTGAACAATGAACGGTGTTTGAAAAGAAAGTTTATTTTACAAACTTTTGTAATATAATAACTAAATCATAAATCAGAAACAAATTTACATACACGATGAGCAAAATAAACAGCATAAATATAAGGCTTTTCTCTTTTGTAATGAAGATTTACACCATATTTATAGTTCAATCAATTCTATATTAAATAATAAATAATTATTTTTCGTAGTACATTTTTATAAATGCGTTCATTGATATAATATTTATACATTTTTATAAATTAGCTCATTGAAATAATATAATATATCAAGCATCGATTGAAATATAATATAAATTGTTTTTGGTTTACTCTGTATTACACATGCTCCATATTTATATCATATAAAACCGCAGCATGTACATATAACAAATTTAATTTAATCCTTTCTTAATTAACATTAATTCGAGTGACTTAATACCAGCAATAACTGTCTGATCCAATAAGTCACCGCCAAAATTTACAAAGGGGGATACAATACGCTCATACATAGATATAGGTAGATACCGCCATTATTCGAAGCAATCGTTCGAAGCGTACGAAATTCCTGCGTAGCACTTAAAATGGAATAAAGATCACCCGGTGCTCCGATATAGGCGGGATTCCACCCCCGTGAAAGTGCAACCACCTTTCGGGGGCAAAGGGGTTGCATCGACCCCGCGAGTGTAATAATCTTACATCTTCTGGCTGGTGATCTTACATTTATTCGCGGCGTGGGGTAGGGGCTTAAACAAAAAGGAAACGAGTCCTGGGCGGTCTCTGTGGTGGCAGAAAATGGGAATTAGGGGATGGCGTTGAGGAAAATGTTGTAGTGTGGTAGATAAAAATTTACGTGTCAATCTGCATGTTCTTATTTTTTTTACAAAGATAATTATTATGGTTTTTAATCATTAAATTTTAACTTGTTTTCATTTCATTGTGTTTGTATTATTTTATATTCACTCAAAACTTATGGTAAATCAGTAGAAACTTGAGAGCCTTGAATATTAGGAATATTGTAGGCGTCCTTTTTCAATTGATTTTGGGAGCTTGTTCAATAGTCATATGTTGCAGACAGTTCTGGACCATTTAAATTATTGCTAGGATAATCATAAAAGCTGAAAAAAATAGCCGTCACGAAAATTGCTAAAAATGTTATTCTTTTCTCGATTGGATCGAAACGTGCGTCAATAAGTGATATCTTCAAAAATTGAACGATTTGTGCTATAAAATATTTTCTTATTTTACTAAATTAATTCGAATAAATAGGTCGTCCACCGTAATAATAGTTTTTCTAAATGATGAATCGTCGCTATAGAAAATATTGTTTGATCTAGATGTCACATCTTAAAGTTTGCAAAGCACCTCGTACATTCCCATTGCAAGTTTTCCAATAGATCCTTGCAGTTTTCCGCTCGTTAAGAGTGGGAGGAGGCTTATTAAAAAATTCCCCCGTCTCGGTTCAGGATCTCGTGGCGGCTTTTGTTACCTCCTTTATTTTCCAGCAGCTCGCATTCTCCGAGCCACAATGGGCACAATGGGCCAGCGATGGCACAGGGGTGGTTTCCAACGCTGCCTGCCTACCCTCGGCGGTTGCACTTAGTGGGTGCGTTTCAATCGGACCACCCCTAGCCCACACATTGTTGCATTGTGGTTTCTAAAAAAAATACTTCGTGGGCTCGCTTGAATTGTGTCAATATAACAGTTGAGAAACGTTTTCTCGTTATCATTCACAAACTGTGTATTATGTAGGGGCCTTTTAAATTGCAGTGAGGTATTTCTAACCAAATTTTTTCCTGCAATAGAGACGTGCGAATTTCCATATGAAAATTTCACACATGCGAAATATGCCCGAGGTACGGTTGCATGCAAAATAATAAATTTACCTGTGAAATGTTTCCAGTTATATCGTTCCCCTCACGATGTTTTTTTTGTGAATTATATTCAACTGCCAGCATTTATGAACAAATGGGTATTTTAAA
Source organism: Plectrocnemia conspersa (assembly GCF_051122295.1). Lineage (NCBI taxonomy): Eukaryota > Metazoa > Arthropoda > Insecta > Trichoptera > Polycentropodidae > Plectrocnemia > Plectrocnemia conspersa. The sequence continues at coordinate 8,809,878 of NW_028277167.1, read as the reverse complement.
TACTCCGCTGGTGACATTGAGCAACTGTGTTATGATTAAATTTAATATACATATAATTAAGAATATTCTGAATTCAAGATCGTTTTCTTTGTCACATAATATATGACAAATTGTAGAGTTTTTGTGGATCTATGATTAGTTTGTGGTGTGTTAATTAAATTGTTTTCTAATAATTTTTCATTTAGACACATGTATATCCATTATTTTATCAAATTATTAAATTATCGTGCTGCAATTAGAATCATCCCTTGAATCGTTAAATTTATTTATCCAACGTTCTTTTTTAAAGACAGTAGTTAATTATTTAAGTTTCTTAAAAAATATACGGTGAAGAGAGAAGCGGCAACTTCTGTGATCTTTGGTGGTCTGAAGTTGAGTCGGCCTCCTCTTGGTTGAAAAAATTAGAAGGCTCTTGAATATCTGATACCTTGAGCTCCAATGTGGATGTTTAGGTGTAGATTCTATTAATGTCAGAGAAAAAAGAAGATGTCCTCAAGCAAACTGTTTGAAGTGAACTGAGAAGTGGAAGTTATTCATGGTTTTTATATCAGTGGTAGATTTTGTTGCGGGCCCCTTTTTTGACGAAATGAATTTTCGTTGGCTGCTAAGGTAGATCAGACACTGTGGATTTTTGGATAAACCCAAATGCACGGGTTATCTCATTAAACGTATATTATTTATTGATTTTTTAATCATATATTCTATATTAATCAAATTTATAAAAAAATATTATTGACTATTTTTACCCGATGACAAAATGCAAAATATCTAAAATTTGAGCCCCTGTACTTTTCGAAAAGGTTAAAAAAAATCCGACAGTTTTATAATTTACTGCCATTACTGTTCCGTCGTTAAAAGTGAATACTGCCATTCCGGAATATAATAAACGCGCCTATATTATTTGCTTTTCTGAATTTTGCATAGTTATTTTATGTAGATATTATTAATGGATTATAAATATTGAACTTATACTCAAATAGAAAATGTGCTATTGTTATTAATGGCAAATTAATAACAAATACATAGTTGAGATTCCGTTTTAAACCTCTTTGTCATTAACCCTATAATCGACAGTAGGTATATCCTATTTTATTATTGTATTATTTTATTTTATATTTTTTTTAAAAAGCATATAATGATTATTCTAAAATATCCACAATGACATATATTTTGGACTAATTTATCTTTTTTAATTGTTGTAATTATTAAATTTCCTTAAATAATATTTACAAGATGTTCCCATTAAAAAAATATATTCCTTTAGATAACTTTGTAACTGAAGTTTAGATAAATTTATACTATATAGAACATAAAAATAGCGTTCCTATGAATTCTGATAATTTCAGATCCGATGCACTACGTTTGTCGTCAAGGTCGCGATAATCTAATTTTGATAACGTTATTGGTATTATGAATAAAGAGTTAATTGCTAATTTAAATTATTTGGTATTATATGTTATGTGTTTGCAATATTTGCTTTCCTGATTAAAATCTGAGCTGCCTTGCTGCTATTTATATAGAGCAACTCTCGTTTCACTCATTTCCCAAGTGCATAAACTATCCAGTGGAAAATTCACGTTTCATTACTAAGTATACACTAGTTTCATATTTTATTTAGCAGCGTGTATCGTATTATGTGCTGTACGCTGAGACTATAAAATATAGTAGCTTTGCTGTTATAATATCATTCATCCTGGAGACTTGTGATTATTGTTTTCTAACACGCTATATGTAATAGAATACTATTGAATAACTATGTATGGTATATAAAATAACAGAGGCGCATTATTAACAGTAGAAATGACACGGATTTGCTCTAACCATAGGTAGCCTCGGGATAGAATGGCATAACAGCGAAGCTATTCAGCATCGAGTGCATTGGTACAAGGATTAAATTATGCCACCTAAAGCTATGGGGATGAAAGCCATTTAAGCAGATTGGAAAATAGGGAGATAAAAACGAGCACAATCGCGGTCTAAGATGCAGGCGAAGGGTCTTCAAAAAATCCAATAAAGACTAATGACTATTGGTTTTTGGTGGGATTATATTTAAATTTTCGATAATGCTCTTTGGTGAGTTGATGATTTAGTGGGTGCTCTAAATTGTAATGTAGGAAAATTCAGGGATGTAATAATAATAGAACGAGGTGATTAATCATTAATGAACACGTCAGTAGTATTGTAGATATAATGAATTATTTTGAAACAGACAGTAGTATTTTGGTACCATAAAAGAGATATATTTAGATTTGTAATAAAGTATGTTATTTTAGTTATATTATAATACTTTAACAATCAACTAAAATTTATCTATGTGTATTACTGACGAACAATATAATTTATTTATAAAGCTTAATTTTATTTTAAATACTACATGTTAAAAAATAAATTATATTTTAATAGAAATATTAAAATTAAGCACAAATACACTTCAGTACAATCATATTTCAACCCATATTGTATATTAAAAAAATACTAAATCTCTCGCTTACCAAAGATAATATTTCGTTCAATGGTTTAAAAATATTAAATTTGAAACGTACTGCCATTGCGGCACAAGACCCTTTATTGGCGCGTTAAAAATATATAAAAAATAAATAGAACCATATTTCATAGCGCATTTCTCACATCCCAATTAGCTCCAACTTCGTAATCGTATTGCTGTATGATACAATTTCTGGCGAAACTCTCTCCTCCTTATCGTATTTTCGCCCCCGCTGGCGCGGGCCACTTAGGCACGGGGGCGCCAAAATTAAGTTTCGAAACATCCCCCGCGCCGTCATCCACTTTTAACAGGCAAAATGGTGTATACACCCCTAACGTGATGTTTACGGAAAAGCCTCCGCGGGAAACGTTTTCACGGAACGCAGTAAAACCGTAGCGTCCTCAAATATCGGGGATAGAACCCCTTATAGGCTATACAAACACACACAAACAACAAAATATGTATATATGTTATGCTTATAATATATAATATGTTTATGGTATAAATACAAAGCTCGGCAATAATTTATTTTATAACAAAATACGCTGAAAGCGCGCTATTCGTGCTTCAGAGCTTTAAGCTCGCCGTGATGAAAAAAACGTACATTTTTATGAATCGCTTCTGCAAATATCAGAATGCTTTGTATTTAATTGTATCCTCAAATATTTGATAATTTAAATTGTACGTGTATAAGCCGCTTTATATTTACAATATTTGCTTACATGTGTGGCTTGTATTTTTTTTATTTACGATAGTTAGCTTTATCTTTTTAAAAATTCAATTAATGTTGAGACTATTCTAACAAAATACAACCTGAAAAATATTATCAAATCGACGTTTATACAAACAGAATAGTAAGCAATATAATTCTACTTTACATATTACCATTTCATTCCAAAAATCGCGATGAGAAATTATTACATTATGTAGGAAACATTTTTAGAATGTCATAATGTTTATTTTCATCACCGTAACTTTGTATATGTATGGTTACAGGTAAAAGTATTATGATTAATGCTCATGGGAGAGATGCTTCTGCCTTATTTTTTCAACAGCAAAAAAAGGAGATTTTTTTATGGTCCTCGGTGCGCCAACAAACGAAGTGGCTTTCGCTCGTTTGCGTCGTAATTTAAGACGAAAAGTCGAATCGTAAAGAGGAGAGAAGGTATGCGCGTTATGCAGGTACGATCTGCTTCGGGGTGTAATCGAGTAGACGGCGTAATTACACAAGGAGGGCGAAGAAGTCTCTTCATTTTTTCTCTTTCTGCAAAAGCTGAAGTTCTGCAAAAAGAAGCAATCTCATTCTTCTTGTAAATAGAGAACAAAATACAGGTTTAATTAATTCATTTTCACTGCTGCTGCATAGTGATTCTACAAAATATATATAGCTTTGATTTTGCATAGTCTGTATGCATACTAAATGCGCTTCATTGGTATGCGTCACGTGAGCTTTTCACGCGAGCTTTCATATGGGGCGGCTCGCGAAAGCTCTCGAGGCGCTTTAGCCCTTCTCGAGCGCACTTGTGCACAATTAGGAGCGCTTTGTAGGCCCAGCGAACCTGTTGCCCTAGCCAGGGGAAAGAAGTCCAAAGGGTTAGGTCACCTGTGTGTATTATTTCAAAGTTGGATTTAATTTGGGAAGCGCTGCTCCATTCGCCTGAAACTCGTTAAAAGGCATGCGACTGAATCACACGAGCTTTCCAGGACCTCTCGAAAAGCTTGCGATAATTATTCACGGATGCGCAATTACTGGAGGGCTCTACCGTTTTAATTGTTTAAGAGACATTGGATTATAGGGCACGATGACTTTTACATAAAAATATATATTGTATATGCTTTATACAATCACAAAAAAGTATTAATTAACTAAAATTATGAATAAGCTACAAATATTTTTTAAAAATCATCTTACCACAAAATAAAGTTGTATTTAAAATATGACTAATTTCATAAGTTATATTCAGAACTGAAACTTATAAAATTTACAATAATAAGTAAAACGTCATATGTAGTACAATTTTTATTTTTTATATTATATTGCATAAAGGAACGAAACTAATCATAATACGTCAGAATAATGTAATATCTGTCACTCCATCACGTAAATTTTCATATTTTTTAGAGGAATCAAGGCACAGAATAGATATTATCTATACGTACAACTGGAGAGCATGTCTTTTTCGTGAGATAAGCTCTTTAATAGCATTCCAAAGACTAAACAGTGAATTTGACTCATAGGTCCTTGAGAACGACTGTGTTGAATGAATTTTGTTTTTATTTTTTTATTGAGGCGAAAATTTGGAATTCGGTCGTTTAGATGACTCATAGAAATTTCGATTGAGTCATCCCTTATCTTGTCAACTGGACCATTAATTTTTTTTTTCTATGTGACACATTTCATATGTCTACCTAAATATCAAATAGTTCTACTTATAATAGCAAATTTAAATTTGTTTGTTTTACTAAGAGCTCCGCTAAAAACTGACTATTATTATCAAATAAAAATTAGTTTTTCTTATGAATTAATTTTAAAATATATACAGTGAAATATCAGTATAGCGAAGCTTACGGGACCGAAGAAAAAAACAATGAATTTTAGAGGGAAAAAAACATTAAATTCATTTGTGATTAAGAACACAAATCTGATTTAAAACTTGTCTTCTATAAAACCCATTGATTCTTAGTCACTTTTATTTTTAATTTTAAGTTCCTTAAGATCAAGAATTTAATGATTTAAATTGTCAGTATTATCGAATTTTAAAGGCTATAATATATTCTAAATAGCACTTTGATAATATTTCGTGTAAAAAAGTATAAAATATATTCTAAATAGCACATTGATAATATTTCGTGCACAATTTCTGCAGCGGGGAACCTAAAAGCGCAATTTCATATGTGACAACCCAATATATATTATTTTTAAACATTTTTTTCTTATTAACCACGACTTCTAGATAATCACAACGGTCAACTATGTTTGCTAATGAGCTCATTGTGAAAAGGGGCATGTTGGCAGACGCTTTTGTCTGTCCACACTTCCTGTTTCCCATTAATCACGTACTATCTTCTCTCTTCTCTCTAGTCCCTCGGCTCATTTTACAAAAGCCTCCGGCGTATTACTACGTGATAAACGCAAAGCCTTTGTATATTTTTAATCACCGGCTAATATATACACGCTTAATATTAATTAACCGCCTGTTTATATGCCGACTTTATCGCACACCATTTTTCACACTTTTTTAAGCACCAAGCTCAAATATTTTACTATGTAATAACGTAATCTTGGTTCCTAATTAAATTAATGTATTCAGCTCGTTATATAAACAAATATTTTAAGCGGAAAATTATATTGAAATATAACGTTTAAGTATGCCGTTTATTTAATCGCGGTATACCGAACAATGCCTACGTAACATGCTACACATTCTAAAATATAAATATTATTTTTCTTTCAGATACTCCAGATTTATTCATGTTTTAATAACACCCAAAAAGGTAAGGAATTACAAATTATATGATGTTATTAAATATACGCTATGTTCCATTGTACTACTTCCTCCCTAACCCAATAGCCTGGAAATAATCGGTTATCTAGTTGCACCCACTCGCTAAACACCCTTCCATTAATTCCACTAGGATATTAAACATGATATTATTATATACATATATATACAGAATGAACAAAAAATACGTATCACCCACTCAATTACATCTTAAAGTTAAGCAAGGGTTCAAGATACAGTTAATTAATCTTTTCTTAACGACACCATGACCCTTTCGCAACTCTCCGATGTAATTAAATACCCTTACAACTATCTTAAGCCTAAGTATTATAGTTATAAATAGTGACTTCTTCGATCAAATATTGATTATCTAAATGAATAAACTTTATTTCGTGTTTATCTTAATATATATTTCAATACATTAGTTAAATATAATATGTATTGTGCTTTCAATTGCTTTCCATTGCCATTAATAGTACCTACTCTTATGTCACTATAATATGTTACTAAACACACTTTACGACTGCAACGACCCCGAGATTGGGTTAAGTCTGTGTTTCGCAATTACGCTTTTTCCCTGCACTTTCCGTCCCTTTACGTATAATGGAAAAGTCCTATTAAGTTATCCGAGAGCGGATTACTGACTCAGCCGCAAGCTCATAATCCTAGTTAATTAAATCAGATTTGCGCTCGTTCTTCATATTAAACTTCATCTATTCCATAAAGACGATTTTATTAAACATGTGTGCATATGATAAAATTTATTTAGTTAAAAATATGTGAGTGTACTTGTGACGCATTTATCTCGCTTTTTCGCCTTCGTATTAGTGTCGCTTAAACAGGGGAGGTATCCGAGTGCTTTTTGTTATTATGTGGATATACTCCTGAGGGGGTATGTGTGTATAAGCACAATCAGAAATGAGACACGTGAAGAATTAACAAATTACAAGCAGCGTTAACCTTCCCCCACTGGTATAGTGGCACGTGCGACTTTACCTAATAAAGAAATGTTATTCCATTCAACTCTATTGAGTTTCTCAAACGAGATTTTAAATCTAAAGCTTATTTATTTTTAAATTTATCATTTGTAAATTTTGAGTTATAAGTTACTGTTTCATTAGTAATACAGTTATTTTTATCTTTATTTAATGATTTTTTTACTTATCTCAAAGTTCAAATGTACTCTTAATTACTGATTGTTCTTATAAATACTGACCAATAATTTCGTTATTTTATTTACGTATTATTTATTTTAATTATTGCAATTTAAAATGACCCTTAAAACATGGTCAAACGAATCTTTTAAATTGTTTAATGAAATAATAATTCTTCTCAGGTTGTTTATAGCTTACTCATTACAATATATTCTGTGGTGAAATATTACACTATCAATTGAAACTTTTCCAGCCGCGACCGTAAAAAATCTCCGCTAGATATCTAACTTTTTTTTTATGCTTCGCATAAAATTAAGTTTGAGCATCCCATTCGACGAGTTTACCTTCTGGTATGATGGTTGAACCACCCCTCGTTTGCTCAGTTGTTCCGATTCATTTCTTTCCTGTGCCTCATTGTGTACGAATGAATGACCAAAATCGTCATTCGCCTCCGACACGAAACGGAGCTTTCGGTGAGCTTTTTCTAGCGCAGCTGACGCGCATTGCATGATAATGCGTCGTAAATGAATATTGTTATACTTATTTCGTTTATTAAATATTGTATTTATGTATATTGAATGGAATTGCATCCTTATCGCTTACATCGTAACGAAGGCGTTACTTTTCATTATGTTCGTTTATCGCCCGACTATGATGACTAATGCATTGAAGCGCAGTAGAAAAGTTTGGTCGTTCACAGCACTATTACATAAAAAATATTAAAGCATAAAAATAATATAGTTATGTACTGCTACTATATAATATACAATTGATATAAAAGTTAGCCAAAAATATTTGCTTTTATATATTTATATTAAAATTATTCAGAAAATATATAGTATATTAAATAATTAATTGATACAAAAAAATCACTTTAAAATGTTTCTCTACAACAATTGTTCATCAAACGATTAAGAAAAGGAGACTCAATTTGAAATCCAGAAGCTCTTAGTACTGATTTACTTTTATCGCTCAATTCGTGTAAAACCCATACATATTGCCTCCAAGCCTTCCCAATATTATGAATGTGTCTATGCACTGCAAAGTTTCTCGTCTAATATATAGATAGTTTGTGTAGGACTAGCTTCAAAATCTGCAACCAGGACATAACCGTCTATATTTGTCAATCTCCAACATCCAAGACTATTCTTGATATCACATTTTGTAAACTATCTTTGCTATTTACGAATATATAATATAATGAATCATCTACTAGTTCACAAGTGGTTTTAGTGGCTGTAATTGCCGATTTTTTCCTAATTCATATAACATGTTGGTCAAAATTATTCTATCGTAAAACTTTGGAGCCCATTTTGTATTAAATATAGAAGTACACCAACATATATATTACAAAAAAACCGACTCAATGATTAACGTCCCAAGCATGACTGACTTAAAACTTAAATTAAAAAACTTCGAATTACCTGATACAAGGCCTGTAAAAGTAGTTACATATATATTACATATATTACTATACAATTGAATTATTAGTTATGTGTATTTTAAATAAAATTTGTATTGCTGGTTTTGTAGGTTCGATATTTATTTAATACTTATGAACGATTTTCAACTTTTACAACCTTGGTAAATAAATATACATGACGACCTCAAAACATCTCGAGCGTTTAATATCCTGTTTTGCTACAAATTTTTGCATTGATTATTTTATAAAAAAAGTTACTCTCATCTCGCATACGAATATTTATATTCCAAACACTTTCTGAATATTACTAGCGAAGACTTTTTTGTTCTTTTGGTTCTTTGTGTATGAATGACAAAAGCCTTAAACGCATTGAACGCGGTGGGGCCAAAATGCGTTCGGACACTCCCATGGGATGAAAGTGAACAGAAAACATACCCAAGAATAGACTTTCTGGGAGGGGGTTGATAAAACATGTACAGCATGTCTCAAAAATATAATTTTACTTAAAATTGCTCACGTATGATGACTCACGTCCTTGTAACGTGACTAATGAAATATTACCAGAATCTGTATCCATTCTTCTAGATTTATATTAATCATTTTATTATATATTTATATAATACATACGCCTGTGAAAGGCATCCCTCGCGCCCACCATAACGGACAAATTTATCGGAGTTACAGTCTGAAATATTTTATTTCCGCCAAACAAATCAAGCTGGGCTCGCCCTAACCGGCCGAAAGTGCATATACAGGGGGGCCGATAGTACATGTCTAAAGGCACGGCTAGAAAATGGGAAAATACGTGCTGCGAACGCAAAATAACGAAAACGTTTTATATAAATAGTAACGGAACCCCACTGCCCCAACAAGGGTTTGATTTTTTATGATATTTTAATATAGAATGGAATTCAAGTTAATTAAGTGTTTATTTTCTGTAATGTGATTTCAACTATACGATAATTATGGTTATGGGTACTTTAACGACGCATAGTATTGAAAGGTAATGGGTATTAAACTATTAATTAAGTTAATGCACTCGCTCGATTTTACAACACCATTTGCAATTTAATTTAATGGCGAAATTTAGTCATGCATAAAAGTACAATAAATGACTAAGAACTGTAATGATAAAAAATATTTATATAAAGATCTATATATATTTATATAAACATCTATAAATTACCACAAAAATATTTATATAAACATCTATAAATTACCACATATATAGAGAAGTGTAAATAGGCGATAGAGTTGGAAGTCAGAGAGTTTTCGCTGGCGTGTCGAGTTGTTTTATTGCCGGGTATGATTTAAGTGGAGCAGCTGGGATCTGTCGTGATGTACTCTCGTTGCTGTCTCTGCTACTGTGACTCCGTGGCGTCTTACGTCTCTCCCCTAATGTGATAAATTACATATTTTTAATGCTGGTTCGAATCAGTTCTAGCGAATCATATTTGCGAGTCAATTGCTACGCTTTTATGGACACACTATCGAAATATGTTCAACTGTCTAGATGACGGTAATTAAAGAGTCAAAAGAACAATAGTAATATACGCAATATAAAATCGCGTCCTTTTCAAACAAAGAGTAGTGTTTTCTGTGATATTTATGAGTAATTAATGTTTCGGGACAAATATTCTATTAGGTGCTTCGTGCAATATTTCAAATAATAACGCTTTCTTTCATTGAGATCTCCTTTCGATTGTTTGTGTTATCTACATCTTATAACAAATTGTACAGGCGGTTGAAACTTCTACAATACTATTTTATTTCAATTAAATACAGATGTTGGCTCAATGCGTTACAACAGGGCTAACATAATTAACAATTATTAAATTGAAATCAAAGTCTGTGAGATAGTAAAATTTAATTTATTAATTTAAAGCTGTAATTATAGCTTTAAATAAATATATGTCACTATGCACGACCTACATCGATTTTATTATTTATCCATTCCAATATTAGTCCATAAGATCAGGAAAATTTAGGAAAACCTAATAAATAATAACGGATCGGAATTATAATTATATTAAATCTTCAATTCCATTCTCTAATATATTATAAAAATAAAAAAATGCAGTGTTTCATATATGTACGTGATTTTAACTACTAATTTATAATATGTAAAAAGAATACTTTTAAATGTCCTATGTCGTATTTTTACAATAAAGTTCAATTGAATACAGAAAGTCTTAATTAATTGTAATTACTGATGGTATTATATATTCTTACAAAATATTTAATTGAATACATTTTTTAAGAAGTTTAATTATGAAAAATTGTCAAGAGGCTTACTTTTTTTGTAAATTTAATTTAAAATACATTTAGTTAAACGTCTTATTAATACCGAGAATTGTATTTAAATAATATAAGCAATATATAATATTAAAGTCTTTATTAAAAATAAATTAAATACGCTTTCTAAGTATTTTGTTAACATATTGAAAAATTAAATCGAGCACATTGTCAAAAAACTAATGACTTATTAATTGTGTTTATTTTCGAGAATTATTTCTAAAATTTAAATTGAAATTTTTACGAACATTTTTAAATTTTTTACAGCTGCTTTTTGAAAATATGCATTATATTATATAAGTATTTAAATGTCAAAAAATTGTTAATGATTTTTACAACTACTCTAATCTGCCTTATCTTTCCTAAGAACTATATTAAAAATCATATAATAAGATGCCACTTCCCGTGGGAATCGGCAGATTGCAAAAATGTATGGGACCTTTTCACAGAATTACGGCATAAAATTAGCTTGTCGGCGAACCTTCTCGATTTTGTAAGATTTATTTGTTTTTAAATATCAAAAATGTAAAGTAGCAACTGCTGTTATCGGCAATTTTCTTCATGATTTGGATGTAAATATAGGAGCCTTTAAATTCTTTATGTCGACGCTTTTTAATCAATCGAAGTAGATCGATCCGTTGTATTTTTTCGATTATTTGCGTCCATTATAACAAATCATCTTACTTTAACAATTATCCAGTTCTCTGTTCATAAATAATATAAGGATATCTACAATAATATACTCTTTTATTATATTCACACAATATAATATATTACTTAAATTTCTTGGGAAAAATGTGAAGTGAAATATTCTTATTTCTCGAGAAATAGAAAATATCGAGAAACCAAACCGCCTACGGGTCGCTATTATTGTTTTTTTATTGGCGTATTTATGGTATTTATGAATTTAATCTACATATATAAAATTCCAAATATATAAGAGCTTATAAATTTCCAAATGTCTACTTTTTAAAACCTCATGTTTGTATTTTATATATTATAAACTAATTATTTAAAAATAGAAACTTAGAAACTGTAAGTACATGTAATTATCTTCAGCTAAGACTAATCATTCTTATAATTTTTATTTTATTTCATATATAGATGAATATGTATTATCAATTTAAAACAACTCATTCTGTCAAATAAAAAGTTGAGCTTTCTTCAATTTGTTAGTTGAGTTGTTCAATATTAGAATAAAATACAATTTAACACGCAATTTTTTAAATTTTACATAATACAATTGATTTAAAAAGTCGGAACAATATAGTAGTTAACGAAGAAATCTGCGCTCGTTTAAATGATTCATTAGGCCATTAAACCGCCATTAATTGAAAGCGCTAGAGCGGCACAAAACCCTTTAGTAAAAACTTGATAATTTACATATCACATAATATATTATCTTACAATATATTTTAATTGGACATCGACATAGCTTTCGTACATAATGCACCTCTTTCACATTCGTGTCTCGTTCTTGGGATAAACGGCACGGCAAATCGGAACCGAGTTCCCAACGACGAAGACCAGGATATCCCACGGGAAGTATAACCACTTTTCACAGGGTGTTTAGGAAGCTCTACGTCTGCGCTAAGAGAAACTTTCTGATGCAAAGTATACAGCAAGAGCGCTAACGACTTGCAACTGTGTACACAAACTAAAAATGTGATTTTTAAATTTTTTAAAACGTTAAAATAGAGCTTTTGTGGATATGTGGTTGTGTATAGCTTAGAATTGCCAAACGGAAAAATTGAAAATACCGTACAAGGGTGCTTCCCATTGTCGCGCACCCCATCCCACAAGATACGGCATACCGTGACTCACTCATAATCCAGAAAACATCCCTTGAATATGTCCTGTGCGAAACTTTTCGATTGTGTATTTTTCGGGATTATGAATCGTAACGTCAAAATTATGTTGAGGGTTGTAAGTCTGCAACTACAACAAATTTACATATGTAATCATAAACAACCCTAAATTATTTTGTGAGAACTTAACTGACTATATATACAGATACGAATATTTAAAAAATGTAATTTTTTTAAAGTATGCTTCCTATAAACATATATGTCGTTATCAATCACTGGGGCAAATTCCATGAGAATACTAATTAATTAATTTTATCTTAATCTCCTGAAAATAAATTTAATAACATTATAATGTTTTTTAAATATTTTTTCTAAAATTATTTTTAATGCTTCATAAAATGTCTTATATCTAATATATTTTCTGAACGAAGACATTGTAAAAAATACGTAGAAAAAAGTATTTTATCTTTTATTATATTTTAATTTATCATATCTCTAATATTATAATAATATTCTCTAAACAGCGACATTTTAAAGAATACATATAAAAAAAAAATCCTGTAGAATTTTCTCTAAATAATTCATAATTCATTCTCTTTGATAAACCTATTCATTAAAAGCTCAAATTTTAGAATCCGTTCTCATTAAAATAATATTAAGTGTGCTATTTTTTCACCACTTTTTCCCTTAAATATTATACACATTTACTTTTATAATTTACATTTTTAGAATTATTTTAATGTGCTGAGAGTGCAAAAGGTTTAAAAACGCAGTTTCGTAATCACCCCCTGAATTTGGGCAACGACCAGACTGCTTGGCCAGACGATGAGTCACGTGACACCCCGTCCCACCCTTACCGACCACCCCACGCCAACCGCCCACTCACCCCATCGCCGTCAATGATAGCAAGCCTCGAGCTGAGTAATGTCGGCTGGGGAAGCAGCTGAGAATAAGGAAGTAGGGAAAGTTCTTTCGCGCCCCCCGCCGTAGACTCAGCCCCCGTGGCTTGCATCCTTGCACCGTATCGTATATAAGAAGAAGAAAAACGTATCCATGGCAACGATAGATCTGGACGATTCGATCCCCCGCTATATAATATATATAGTAGGCGGCCCACCTGGTCGATTTGATGGTTATAAAGGATAGAAGGCAGGTATGGCGATGAAGTTCGACTGAGATACAATCTATTCCGGTGGAAGCGACGGATGCAATGGATAATATGATATACTTGTATAATTGTTATAGATATTGCTATATCCGATTCTCTATAGATTTTAACCCATGGCTTTATTTATGTGTTTTTTGCATTCCACGCAAAGAAAATATGTAAAATAAAATATGATTAATTTATGAATGAGATAATCTTACTTAGATTGGCGTGTTTTTTAAATGAAAAATGCATCTAAAACCACCTTTGCTCGCCTAATAGAAAATAAAAGTACAAGGAAGACGCAGTGTTTATGAAATGTAAATAAAATAAATAAAAAATAAGAGAAATGGTACTGCGTCTGGCGTCTAGACGAATCAATTTATTTACCTTTCACAAACTTTACGCGTTGTAGCTATTTATGGGATATATACATACATAAGTCTTATTCACTTCAATTGATATTATTAATTACGTATTTTTCTAAATAATTGCTTTCATAAAAAGCCCATATTTGACTACGTGACTGTTTTATTTTAGTATTATATATTTATTAAGTTACGGTTAACTTTCGCTGCTTCGCCCCTTCTTTTGAGCAAAATATTTTTTTGCTGCGGTGAAAAAAAAACTTTTGAATATGTCGAAAATTGAATGAAAAGGCTGAAAGTTTTCGCGTTACGGTCAATTAATTTCGTCTTTATTGTCTTTATGCGTGATTTTCATTTTAAGGAACAAAAATTCGTATGTTGCTCAGACAAACGTATTGGTTTTGCTTACATACGTTTCATATTCGCCAGTCGCATGTTGAACGTAATATTTACATGAATATTCATTAGTAATCATCTTATATTGCGTATATGGCAAACGTATGTTTTTGCACATATTTTCATATACATATAAAACTAGCAACATTAAATATGTAGTGATTACATTGAACATAGAAGCAAAATAATTGTATATTTTAATAATAAAAATATATACACTAAATATGCATAGTTAAATGTAGTTATGAACCATAATTTGATTTTCATATAGACATTAATAAATATATTTAATATCATATCAAGTCTTAGACTACTTTTAAATGTACAAAGTTTTGCCTTTTATTACATATTAATACTAAATTAATTTAGCAATAATATATCCATATGCATTGTTTAATATTGCTACAGTTATTTCAAAAGAGCTTTTTCTATTGTGTTTATATTAAACTGGCGCATTTATAAGTAGCCTATATAACCTTTAGAGATATTTTAAACTCAACCGTATACTATACATTATTTCATTATTATGCACTGTAAATTAAAACTCAATAAAATCATGTCATTAGTTTACAAGTATGTTATGTTCGGTGACCGGATTATTGCGCACACGAAAATTTTGAACATAGGTGATTATTAAAAATATATTTTAACTGCTTAATATTAGTAAATTACTAATATAATTTTTAAATCACAATATTTTTACATAAAAATCATATTAGCATATGTTTATACACACAGACATTATTTTTAATACATATTTACGTACTCTTAAATATACATATTTATGTATATTAAATTTGTAAAATCAGAATTTTTGTTGTTTAAAATTTTTGCTGTACGCAATTTTCGCATTTATAATTTAAAAGTCGTTCTAACGACCATTTCCATCAAACTTAAAGTGAGCAAATAATTGTGTTTATAATTGTAAATATTTCACATCTGTCCCGAAACTTTATTCACACATACTACTCTTTGTTTGGAAAACGTACATGACTATTGTTATTTTACTCTTTGGTAACCGATCGTCTGGATAGCCTTTTGAACCATTTATGTGCGTCAAAGAAGTGACGCAATGGGTTCGCATGTTTGCGAACCTCGACTGTGTTGAACCAGCATTATAAAATATTTGAAAAATGCGAGGGGAAATTACAGCCGTCAATAATACAACTCGATATCTTAATACATATATTTATATAATAAAATACTAGCTTTTTTCCGTTTATTTTGCTAAAAAGTCAAGCCCCTTTGCCCTCAAAATATAAAAGTAGTGGACTTAACGTGATTCGAAACTCAAAAATACATACTTGCAATTAAATTTATGATTTTTAATAGATGTGTATTTATATTTCTGGAATTTAAAAGAAATTATATTTTATAATACAATAAACTCAAGTGAGAATTAAAATTTATTAGATCATAAAAATAACGTTAAACGAATTCTAAAATATGCTTCTGTGGGGTTCAATCCACAACAACCCTCCAAGAATTTAGTTTTACCATTAACGATTATGGCAAACTGTTATGCCAGTTAACCACTCTCTTGGCTATGTTCCAAATTGCACACACACAAGAATTTTCATAAAACTGTGACTCACTATATTCCCGCAAAAAAATAAAATAATATGACGTCACCTATCAATATATGATAACACAGCTAATCAATTATTCAGCGTCTCCTCCCTTTCTCTCCACCTTCGACAACAAATTCCCATTAATGCCGACATTGACACAAGTCGATAGTCCCACCCCACTATCCTTAAACACATCCCTGGATAATGCATCCCAGCTTTGCAAACAAAGGCTGAAATTATACCAATTCAACGAATCTACTTTCACAAAGGAGCCGGACTCTGTTGAAATTAATACTTGCATAAAAAATATATTGAACATAACTGCAATACCAAAACCGGATTCGGTAAAAAGTGTAAAAATGGCGCAGTTATTAACAATATGGCGAGAAGCGAGTTAAAGCGATGACGTCAATGTGCCGTATCGATTAAATTTTAATGTTATATCTATACAGTGCGTTTTCAGTTAGTGTATTGTATATAGGCTTAATTTGGAACGTTGGTGCGAAAATTAATACGCGACACAGTAATGTATCCTGATTACGTTGTTACTAAATCATAGTTACTGTTGTCTCTTGTCGCCCAGCCATGATTGGCCAATTTGTATTTGAGGCATTATAAAGCATTGTTTGACAAAATGAGGCTTATTTTGATTATTTAATTAATTTACTAATGAGTGGCAATAGCGTCAGAATATAATGACAATATCTTTTTGGGGAAAATCTGGGAAATCCTAATCTGTGATGAATCATATAATAATAACTAATCCTTCAGACATAATAGAAATTTAAATTTAAACACAAAGTTTATATAGGATTCAAACCCAGGTCTTACATGTAATAGTCATTGACTATATCTATATTACTGGTAATTGCTTGTAATAGTTCATTCGTCAACATTACTTCCCTTACTTTTTAATTGAAGCTTCAGATGGTCAAAAAACTCGATACTTTAGTGCCGCAATCAATTGAGAGTGTCACATATTTTATTGTGGTCCTTCGAGGAAGCTTAGACGAATAGGAGATGAGGCTAAATGAGAGACTAAAACTATTAGGGTCTAACTCTATCTACAAAATCATCCCATTTGAGGATAAAAATAAAAAAATATATAAAGACTATTCAAAGCCTTCTCATTCAACGCGAGATCATTAGTGTTTTTCTAATTAAGTTTATCTAATTACCTGAGTATTGTAGTAGTACTGACAGCTTTCTTATAGTTATTGAGTATTGTTTGAAGTACTGACAACTTCCCAATGAGCACATGTATTCGACGTTTTAATAATCTGTAAAAATATCATTTTATTTCATCGCAGTTTGTGGTCTAGTAATTATTGTTAATAGTATAATTATCTTATTATATTTTTAAAAGATAATAAACATAAATGCCTATATGTATATACAGTACATCGATTTTTTAAGGAGTAACACACTAGCGTTTTATAATTCCTTACAATTTTTTAGTGTTGCAGTATTATTTTGTCACATTTTTTCTATCGGGGCAATAAATTTTGTTAACAGCGTTTTTATACAGCTTATCCAACACCCTAAACTACTACATTTACACTTTCGATACACATTTTATGGTTCAATCCTATACATTTTATATGCATTACATTTTTATAGTATTATAGTATATAAAGAGCCAATCTTACTTACTAATATTGTGATCTTTGACATTCGAAGACAGACTGACCTTTTGAACCGAGGGGATCTCTTTGACTTACAAACTTAATTTAAAACGGTCTATCTGGATATAACGTATCATCAGATCACTTTTATTCCATACTTTATTTAAAATCTTCTATTAATTGCTAATTAAAAATCTATTCATATGCGTAATGGCTATAAAGCTCGGGGATTAATAATAAACGTTTCGCGTATGTGGCGTTACTAATGGGACATTAATTGGCCGTATACAATCGGGATACGGTTTTACATTCGAGTACCTTTCGCACCCCCGAATTCGAGCTTTAATGGGGTAAAATGGCGTGATGAACCAAAAACGAAATAGTTCTGCGGGCACGATATTGTGTACAAATCGTGGTGTATCGATCGTGTAAACACGAAACCCATCAACTAATTGGATACGATGGCGATTGTATTCTTTCCTTCGCTAAAGGGGAAATAGAGCAGAAGAGAAATGTAAAAAATAATAATAAAAATATACAAGTCAAAGCTCTTGGGCGAACAATGTTTCTCTTCGACGCTTTCACGCTTTTTGACTTTCTCTTATTTCTTATTATAACTTTGTGCTAAAGACGTATTATATGGAAATGAAAATAAATAATACTTTTGTGTATTATTGTATTCGTTGGGTATTTTTTGTAGTCTTGTCGAAGCAGCTGGACAAGTGATTTCAATTCTTAAAGCCACTCGACAGGTAATGTCTAATGGTGTTAAGGTAGTGTTTTAAAATTGGATCGTCTGGTATTTTTTATAAATCTAAAGATAATGGCTACGTTTTATAATTCTTCATGTTTTGTTAAAATCGAATCTACTGTATTTTTTTTCAACAGACTAATATAATATATAATAAATATATTTATATTACATTGGCTCATTAGTACCGATCATTAACAACAAAAAATCTTCAATCAATACACCTATCCCTTGACGCCCATTATACTTCCATGTACAGGATGTCGCCGCAATCGTTCATCCATTTCAATCTATCATTTATGCATGGGTTGGGACCAAGGTAACTGGATAATTTCCATTCCGAACGATGATTTTCTCCTGTGTCCAATCCAAACGATCACATCCCATTTGATAAATCTATGTCAGAGAATCGATCGCTGGGTGTCATTGAACACCTTTGAGAACAAATTGGCTGTATAAATTCACGTGGGAGGCTTTAATGCGGCAAAGGTAAAAAGCAGAAGGTGAAAATAGGGGTGGGTTTTCTCACCCTGATTCGGGTGGACGAAAAGTGCTCAAATGGCGCTTTTCAGATTGGATTTATGGCGCGTTTCTGTTGTTTTCTCTGTGTAATGTTAATGATTGTAATTTCGTAGTATGTAGTAGTCTTTAATAGTATTGCAGTAATATAACTCAATTATACAACGCAATTTTAAATGTCACACTGTATATAATAAACATATATTTATTATATATACAATTTCATATTTTAAAAATAATTGACATGTGATTAAATCTGTAAGAATGCAATAAATAATAATGTGACTTAACTGAGTGTAAAGTTAGGTTTAAATCGTGAAAATAAAATATATGTATACCCTATAATTTAATGTTTGATAAATTATAATATATTAAATACACAAATAATAATCATAATAATATGAGTGGCAAATTCTAAATTAACTTGTAACATATATGCAAAATACAATTTTTCGATTTTGCTACTAATCTACTACAAAACAATATTGTATTGCATATAATTAGAGTGAAAAAATTAATGGTCACCTTTGACAATATTGTTCTATACTTGGTGTTTTTATTGCCAATTGAAAGTTGACATGGCGGTTCTTAGACATTATTTTATCAACTTTGATAGATTTTTTACACGTATAAAAAATCCGATAATCTAAGTATATAAAAAATATAGGTATTGTAAAATTATAAATGCTTAATTACGTCAATTCTGGAAAATGTGTATTTTTTTCATCGTCTCAGCAAGTGCATAATGGCGAGCCTCCAACTAAACACGTGCGCGCTACATTTTTTTGTTCTATTCATAAAAAGAAATATCAAGGACATTTAAAAATTAGAAGCTTGTAAATTAAATACTTTTTCACCTTTATTTTTAATTAATTCTTATATTTTGTCTGGGATCGTCAAATACAGTTTTTTAAATATTTTAAGATCGATTTTTTTTCCGACACTTTCATATGTTTTTTCACCATAGCTAAATTTTTTGATCGGTTTTTCTTAATTGTTGTTTTATGACTGCCTATAAATTTTCAATTGGGTTCAGGTCGGGGCTATTTTCTGGCTATGTTAATAATGTGATTCCCATTAACTCTTTAAATTGCGTAATTTATAGATAGTGGATTAATTTAGTGAAAGTTTGAATATAAAATCTATTATTGGACTCACAGAACGAGTTCGATGGCATAGCGCAGAATCGTCTTGCAAAATGGGTTCAGCATTATGTTGGGAAAGTTCTTCAATGGTTGGAATAAAGTCGTTTTATACAACCAATTTATATATTTTTGAATTCATGCACCCTCAAATCATAACATAATGTGAGTGCTTGATGAATCGATTAATGCATAAGGGATGAAATCTTTCGCTTTTTCTATGGCGTACAGTCGCTTACTATCTACCCCAAACAGATCAAATTTGGATTCGTCGTAGACAGCCACTCTTCTCCAATCTTCGACGGTGCAATGGCAATGAGCTTTTGCTCATTCAAGACGATTATTTTTTACTTTCTCAATAAATAGTTTTTTTTTGCTGGATTTCGCGCTTTCAAACCAGTTTCAACGAAACTGACTGTCCATCTCTAAATATTCGAGTTTGAAGTAGATTGCAATTTTGTTTGTATTTTAGCAGCAGTTTTGAATCGATAGGTTTTGTGATTTGCTCTAAAAATACTAATGATATGGGAAATAATGCATTTAAAAAAGCCTCATGACATATTTTAACAATATATATTTAGTAATACAACAATAATTTAAAAAAATATTTGTGATCTATATAAATTCTCAAAATATTAATTTTAAAATAAAAAGTGGCACATTTATAAGTAATCGAAAATATGAATGGCTTTCAGTGAAATTATCTAACTGTACCTTAGTGTTTAAATAACGTGAAAATTCCACTCTTCTCGCACTAATTCGATACATTTGTGTGAAGATCTTACACCTCTAAAATATCAAGTGAAGATCTTACACCTCTAAAATATCATTTTATATAAATAAAAACTCCATTGTCACTTAAGAAAAACATTAAAAAATGTATAAATTCAAATAAAGTACGTAGAAGAACTAATAAAATTGGAGTTTAATATAAATTTAGAAGTAATTAAAAAACACTTTTCCCTTCCTAAAAAAATTACAATTATAGATTTTCACCTATATATTCTATATGTTTTACTTGATAAATGACTGTTTGACATAAACATTTATATTTTAATATAAAAAATTGTTGGCTTATATATTCAATATATGTAATTATCTATGTAAACTAAAATTGGTAAAACATATCATATGTAATTCTAAATACAAAACTCAACATAAAAAATATGTTTTCCAAATATAATAATTTTATTTATAAATAATAACACCTTGAAAATTATCTTATTTATCAAAAAAATGTGTACTATTTTTTACGACAAATCCCACCACGATTTTGATTATCTCGTTGTAATTTTGCTCACGCCAAATTAAATTTCGCTTTCATTCTGAAACACCCACAAGAAACCCGTCGTTTGCTCATATCACTCCATTAAAACTCAACACATCATCACAAAAGTAGGTGTACGATTCAAATTGACACACTACACTACAATTTTAATACGTGGGCATAGAAAAAATACATACACACACCCATTTCCTCATTGGCTCAAATGATACACGACACGAACATCACGCTAACAACGGATCAATCGGTTAAAAACATTTTTATGCTATATATATACATTTTATACATTAGATTACATAAATTCAGTATTGTTTGAAATATTTAAATACGCAATTTGCATGCGATTAGCATAAAAATCAGATCGGAAATATTTTACGGTAAAATTTCAAGCGAGAGATGAAAGACGCTCGTTACAATTGTATGTATAGGTAAAGTGATTAGTATAATTTGGAAATTTCATTATAAAAGGGTCCAAGTTGAGGGTTGATCATTTGACGAGTGAATCGAGTTAGCTAGTTATTTTTGTTTTGTGCAAAACTAAATTTAACCAACCTGTTCGAGGTCTTGTACCTCGTTTGCATACATGCATATATTACGCTCCTTTGAACCAATCGTTTGATGGTTTTATTTTAAATTAAATGAATATTTATTTAGTTATAGAATGTGTCTTTAGTTATAAGGTATATTAAATTATGTATGTATTAAAGTCAAGCAGCAATTGTTACATGTAATTGGGTTGATTCACAGTGCGTCGAGATTAATATGATCATCTCACATTTGATCATAAGTCACAACAGTTAATTAATATCAATATATACGTTAATTTGTAAGACGTATGTGTGATGTAATAGTCTTTACTATTAGAATAAGTATATATTGTATGCCTAAAATTAACTAATCGATTTCATCTTTTCTGTTCCTTATTTCATTCATATAATTATGAAAAGATCTTTGTATTTTATTATCAGTTTTTCCTTACACACAATTATTTTATATTTTAAAGCTAATTAAATTTTAATTAGGACTGTTATTTTATATCAATACAAAGGTGCACGTTCAATAAATTAATTAGTTTATCTACCTTCCCTATTTTTAATAATTTTATATGTAGTCAATTATAATTTTTAACATATTATATGTAAAAAGTATACATGCAAAAAGTTCTAGTGCTTATATTCAAAAAAAATATTACGGTTATAATTCTTTATATAGTATAAATATAAGACTAGTGTATTTATATGTAAATCTGTTCTTAAACTGAAGCATTTTAGTTGTTTCAGCATTTTGATGGATTACCATATATTTAAAATTTACCTTATCGCTTTGTTTCGTATAATTTATATTTTTTATCTCATATTTTTGAAGTTATATGGCTAAATAATGGTGTTTTTTTTTTGCGTATATGTATATCCTAATCTACTTACTTAATTCATTATCAATGTATACTCCAAAGTACCTAATCATATTAACTAATTCTATTTCGCACCCATCCATCATCATTTTCGTATCTACCTCATTAAACCCTTTATAGTTCATAACATAAATTTAGTTTTGCTTATATACACTTTTATTATAAACGATTTTAGTTGATGATTAAATTCATAATTAAGTTCATAATAAACTTCACACTTTGCACTACATCAATTATTTTCTTAACATTTAAAATCTTGACATCTTATTTTTTAAATATTTCTTATCAATTGTTATAAATGTGCTTTAAATATAAATTAAATAATTTATATCTCCGTTGAGTATTTCTCTAGAAATCTTTATTGCACTTGTGTAGTACTACTCCGCTGTTTTAAATAAAATTTCTTACTATATTTTCAACAATTGGTAGCATATTTATTTCTCTCTCCAAAATGATCTTACAAGTAGGGAAAGCCTCATTCCATGGATGCAGTGTAAATTTGCAGTCTTATGAGGCCTTGATGTGGATACCTCAAATGAGGCGGAGACTTCGATGGGGACGGCCGGTCAAAGACGAGCGCTTGGCGAATCGCAATAAGGCTTGAGGCCTACAATTGTGGTCCGATAATCTAAGTATATAAAGAAATTCTGGTGTCAGGCCGAGTAAAAAGGAAGCAACCCATTTGTCGCGGTTCAAACGACAAATGGAGGGAGTATCTCGAAAGTACTTTGAAGTGTATTAAAAGCCAACGATTTTCAATTTTTAGTAAAGTCTTATTGCGCTTTCTTTCTTCTTTTAAAACGCGGTTTTTAAGTATTTCCGAGAAATGTTGACCTGTTTCACGAACGGTAGATTTAGTTTAGTAAAGTACGCTCGGGATAAGGATGCCGGTTTGTTATTGTGTGCGTGTACATGTATATGAGAGGGAGAAGCGATGTAGCGTGTACTTCGTTGTCTCGCTTTCTCTTTTAAGGACAGTCGCTGATTCGTCAACGCTGGTATTCGTCATTAAAGTGCAGTGTGGCACAGAAGTTCGATCTTCTCTAGTGATGTATTTTAAATAATTTTGTGCTGATATTGGTTTAACCCAAATATGCCCACTGTCTTATGGGTAGGTCATTAAACTCGTGTCACTGTTTTTTATTTATAAATGAAATTTTAAGAGAACAAAATTTTTTGGGCATATCTGGGATAATTGATATCAAGGCTTCAAATATACACTGTAAGTTATTCGTTCTCTTACCCGTGGATTAAAATATTTTAATTATTTTTCCATTAATCCGTACGTTGTTGGTTCTTTTACACTATTCTCTGTAAGGCTTAAAAAAGTTATTATTCTTATCGTTGCGCCAATGATAATTTTTTAATTTATTTAATGGATTATAATGATTTAATAGAGTCGTCGCGCCATTAAACAATCTGCCAATAATATCTTTCCCCATTTTATATATTTTTGCTTTTGAAGAATAGCTAAAGACTTCATTGTTTTTTTGACTAGTGAAAGATTTTGAATTTTGCAAATATTTAATTAATGACATCAATGTCTGGTTTCTGTGATTATATAATATATTTTTAATTATCCGTTGAAATTTTCATCTTAGCTCAGATGTATGTATGGTAAATAAACATATATTTTCTTTTAAAATAAAAAAATTAAACATTCTGAGCGAAATTGTTTTGAGTCACACAGTCACACAATAACAAACCGGAATCCTTATCCCGAGCGTACTCTAGCCACATTTAGTCAATCTGTAACCTGTTGTGATGCAGTGTCATCAGAAGTAATTAGGTTATAATTAAAATGAATAAGATTATTGTTATTCTAATGCTATAATATATTGAATTGTTGCATATTTATTTGATAACTAGTTGCTAAATATGTAGTTGACGATTTTTAACTACAAAATTTCTTATCAAAATATGCTTAATTTACATTAAATGATTTAACAATGAATCTCTTATTCATAAAATACTTTGCTTTTAGAGGATATAAAGTCATCAAAGGCTTTTATAATAACACTGATTACTGAATTTTATATTTCTGTTTATGTTTATAAATGTTATAATCTGTTGTTGCTAAATCAAGGGATTATAAAATCTTATTGTATTATGGTAGAATTTTTAAACATTTTCATCCTAAAAAAGCTGCAATATTTTATTCAGCTAAAAAAATGGATCGTGGACAAAAAATCGACATCCAATGTACTGAGAGGCAAAGCATATGTGTGTGGGGTATATCCCATTGCCTTCGTTATGGGGTGGCATTCCCGCAATTCCACTTCTTTGAGTGATAGCCCATAAGATGGGAATTCGCTAGAGGCGAGAGGTTTATTCGATATGAGGAAGAATGCCGAAGATTGTCCAATTAATTTCGCACAGGGATGCAAAAACAGAATAATCGCCGAGACGGCGGAACTTCTGAGGTCCGACCGTGGGAAGTTTGCGGGCGAAATCCTGCACCGACGACGAATTCAATTCCAACAATGCTCTCAGACAAATAAAAGAGAGGGCTTATAAGAGCGAAAGCAATTATTGAATTCGCCTTCGCCGTGGCATAGTACTTGCTGTTCGGTCGGGTCTGGATAACAATCAATAAGCACGAGTTTCCATTTGCATTTTGATTTTTTTTGCACTAAAAATAAATCTCGGCCTACAAGTAAACATACTAAATAAATAAGATTTATATATCAGATAAATCCACTAATTTATATGTATTTGTAAAATAATCAAACCAATTTTAAATTAGTAGAAACAACTTATTAAGCACATTTTTCATATCCATTTGATCTAGTGAATAATAGAAATTGTGGCAATGTGAAAAAAAATAAGCTGCGAGTAGTTTTATATCTTGACATGATAGGTCAATATGGGTCTGAATATGATTTCTAATCATTGTTTATTATATGTATTATATAATGAGTAAATATTGCCAGCTCAGATATCATTGATTGATAAAACAAACAGGCTTATATACTGAACTAAGAAAATTTTGCAAACTCAAATTGTGGCAAATTTCATATACTACATGGGTTTGTAAAAGGTATATGTACGCGCGAAAATAACCATTAAATTGAATATATTACAGGAGGCTTACCGTATAATAGTTGAACCGAATTGCGGTCATATGCAAACATTGTTGTTCTCACTAGAGACAAATTCAAATGAGGCAATTTCCTCCGGCACGTTAGCCGCAAGGTCTAACTATTGTTTAAATGGCCGCAATTAGGACCAGGTCTGTTAAACCTGCAAATATTTGAGACCCGAGTGTTCGCCGTTAATTGCGTTTGATGGGATGACGGATGGACGCCGCATGTTGGCTATTCTTTTTTATTGTATCAAAGGTACCAACAGTACATAATATATTTGAACAACGATAGGATTATAGCTGTAGATGTAGATTTGACTTATATTGACCTGATTTGTTGAGAACTAAGAATTATTTTATTCACATATCAATTTGGGTCTAGCTAATTTTTTAGGCATTTTCAGGTCAGGGTGAAGTTTGTACTCTCTTAACAGGTGGATTGAATCGAATTCCCCAAGCCCAACATTTTTTCACCGCGCCAAATACGTGCCACCGAATCTTTCCTTTGAATCGCAGTAATATGTCCTCGTCCTTTTTAGAGACAAGCTTTACGACTTGATTATATAACAATATGTTTGTTCTACTAACTTCGGCAAACCAAAATAGTATGTATTAGATAATAATATTTTTTACTCCAAAATCATAAAATGTTGTAGGTTTTGATTCAAAATATTCTTTTACACATTGTCTGTATTTTATTTTTTATTCCAACAAGATAATGAAATAAGAGCATCTGCTTTTCATTGCTTGATAGTAGATGAAACTGTAGATATTTCTGTTGAAAAAAACTAATATTGTATTACATATAAAATATGGACCAGTATCAGAATTGTATTATAAATTGGTTAAATGCGATCAATAATATCACATTATTCTATTAAAAATAAATTCGCATAGCAATAAATTAATTAGCATAGACACGTGTTATAGAGTATGTAATTATTTACACGTAAAGCACATTAATATGTAATTATCACTATTCATATGTAGATCAAATTATATTTTTATTATAAATATAGTAATCGACAATCAGTTGCTAAGGAGTCGCTGATTAGAATTGTAACTACTCATTCCATTACGTGCACCACTGCCGTTAGCCCTACGAGTCCAACCCAATGGGCGGGCACCCAGCTTTTGACGTCCGGATGAGCGGGACCACCCCCCGTAGTACTACATATTTATCAGAGTTTCATTAGTATTTCTCTCGAGCGCACAAGGAGATGTTTGTTTAGTCGCTAATGCCTCTCTGGAAGTTGGCCAAGGTCGGAGAATATAGTGGCTTACTTCGGTGGAGTTCGGTTCTGCCCAGTCTAAAATCTCTCGGAAGTTGCTGAGGTTACCGAGAACGGGAGGTAAAGTGGAGGTAGTTCAGTCAACTTGGCGAGCTTCGAGCGCTTCCGAACATTGTCGGCAAAAGGACCGAAGTCGGAGCTGCTCTTTCGAGCGCAAGCGATGAGATACTTCCCCTTTCGCTCTCCCGCGTGTTAAGTGACGAGAGTGAGAGAGATATTGATATGGTTTTACGCAAACTCGGTTCAATTTCAGTATGTGTGTAGGCGTCCTACGGTTAACACGCATGACGAGCGCTGCATCGTGGTCACGTGGTCAAGTTATAATACCACATGCTTATCGGGGACTTCAACAGACTCTTACTGACATCTTTGAATATTTTAGGGCACCAAAAGGGATTTATTATATTTTTGATAGTATTTCTTCTAACAGATATCGTTATTATATTTTTTTCAAATAAAATTAAATAATTAAAAAATAATTAGTGGTACTTGATTTTGTTAAAAAATGTATTTTCTTAGATCGGTTTATATAATTGTCACGCCATAACGAATTCTTATTTAGAATCGATGGCGACACATTCTAGGATAGTCACAGATGTGGTGTTCGTATTCTGAAGTATCATTTGGCATTTTGCAAAAGCCGACAAATATTTTGCGTAAATTGAATATTTACGACCGAAAAGTTTTCACTGATATTGTATTGGTGAGTGCCCACACAAACTTTTATAATTATCAGTAGCGTAATTTTAATTATATGACAATTTAAAAATTGCGATTATTTGGCACATTTTTCGATCGCGCGCAAATATGCGTGCTGTACGTGACAGAAGCCGCCGTCCGGACGGCATATGAAATTTGTGGCAGTGTGGCCGCTACTTGGAAGTCGGCGACCTCGGCTGACTTCAGTTGAACTTCGGTCGGACATCTTCCAGAGAGTAGTGCAAGCATACGATACGACTGTATGTAATGATACGACTGTACGAAATGATACGACTGTATGTAGTCAGAACTACATACAGTCGTATCATTTTCAGAACACCCACATGTTCCTAATATTTCCTCATACTTAAATAGACACACAAATGCAAATATTTAATACTCATTTCAACTCGATCAATTATTGGACAAAAGGCTCACTCGATGATTCTAGTTTGTACATTTCACGTTAAACTGCAAAATTAATCAAAATGCAGTATCACTAATGAGGTATAATTCGCGTTGTCACGCAACACACAAAAGACGACCAGGATTAAATCGCTTATAATTGAGTTAGTTATGGCAGTACCTATATATGTATGTATATACACAAACACACCGCAGGTATGAATGCAAATTCACATTTACATCTATGTATATAATTTAATACGGCGGAAAGCTTGCACGCGCACACCGCTTTATAATTAAATCGCGAAACGGTAGGCATTTCGCATCAACCTGTATATACCAATGTGCCGACGTCAAACGTTGCTGCGACGGCGGTTATCGAACGGAACGTGCACAAACGAACCGTGAATGTTATTTTCCATATATTATATACAGAGTGTCGCAAATCGACGTTGATTTGTATAGGGTCGATGGAGGATAATTGACACTTGACGCATGCATGCAAAATAAATAAGTTATCTTATAATATATGGAACACCTTTTAAAATATTGCATGGTTCTTCACTAGTAAAAATAAATATTCATTAAAGATGAATTTAACGCTTATTTGCTAACTGATAATTTAAAAAAAATGCAGTCCAATTCCTATAACTCTGCAAGGTTGTTCAACGCAACTGCAAATCTTAAGTTAAGCTGTATTAAGTATATAGTTTATCAATATTACGCTAAGGAAATGTCTACTAAATAATGAGCATAGATCTTAATTAAATAAAGTATATTAAAAACTTTATCTTTTTGATTATCTGGCACTCAAATGTGTATGTGTGATTTTTTAATAAAGGATATGTCTATTTAATAAATTTAAATTAATTTAACAGACCACTTTAATCCATTTTTTGCAAAAAAAAAAAATGCTTGAAAAATCAGCTCACGGAATGGTGCGTTTTATTTATGAATATATTGTAAGCAATATGTGTATAAATAAGCTAAAATATTTTAAAACTATTTGTAACGTTATTAACTATACTTATTCATTGTATAAAAAAAATATAAAATACTAAAAAATATATTCGCAGTTCCTCTCTAATTGTTAAAAAACCAATTGATTATATTATGACGACTGTATTATTCGATAAACTTTCAATATGCTATAAAACGCCTTTAGCACATCCCAATCAAGATCTAACGCCATATTCTGTATTGTATATCTAAAACGCGTTTATCTATGATAAAATCTAACACATATAAAGGAGTAGGTTGTATCCTTTGAATCGGCACGTTCGCCTCATAGATTCAGCCTCTCGCCACATCACACGAATATCGATTATTTCACTCCATATCGCAACTACGTCCCGTATGCAAATGCCGTAATGGTACGTACTAGTTCCAGGGCCCGATCGGAGATGTAATCATGATTTAGCCGGGCATGAAACGAGACTGCACAGGGCCGGCTGCGGTCTCGTCGACACAGTGCCGGATCGTGAACCACGTGGCTTCTGGTTTCGAGATTATATACATGTGTGCTATCAATGATATAATTTAGTTTCTTGGTGTAATATAATTTAGATAGACTTTTTGCGGAAACAAACTGCCTCATTGTATTAATAATATATATTATAAAATTATTCAAACGCGTATAGTTGATATTTCTATTATCTTCTTAGTATTTAATTAGGATATGCTTCTCTAGAGGCGTTCAATATATATAAAAGGCAAAAATTGGATGCGGAGATAGAGAGATACGGCCCTGTACGTGTAATTATTTTTTTGTGATTCGATACGAATACGTTACGTGCCGAAAATAAACTATTTTTGCACGCGAGCAATTTTGTACAAATTCAACATACGCTGTTCAATAGGTTGAAATTATATAATAATTTAATTGCTGAAATTATTGTATCTAACCTAACTGATACTGTGAGCAATAAATATAAATATTTTTTTTAAAATCCGTAAGCACGATTTAATGTCGAAGAAAAAGCTGCATATTTTTTTTATTCGACCTGCATATTATTTTTGCTTATTATCAACTAAGCGTTGCCCGTTTTTTTTTATTTAATACATATTAAAAATCTATGTTTCAATTTAATGAAAATCTAATTTTTTTAATTTATATTTCATCGTATACTAATTTGATGCATTATGTACTTAATGAAACACATACTTACTTATATTTTGCTAAAAAATGTATAACATACATATGATATTTTATTAAAAAGATGCAATTCAAGCTATTTAAAATATTTGCAGAACACTTTTAATTGCAAAAAAATACATTACAATTAGTGTTTATTTTCGAGAATTTCACGAGAAAAATGCTAAATCGAGAATTCTCATTTCCCGAAAAATTTTCTAATTTCTTAAGAAATTTTATGAAGCATTTTTTATATATTTACATTTTACAAAAGTATGTTTTTAAAGTTGAAAAAAAATTTAACCTCATTTTAGACGTGAAAATCAAATGGAACACAGTGGAGGCAATGCCAAAATTAAGTAGCAAATTAAAAATGCACTAAGTGATCTATGGAATGATCAATATTTAATTATTGCTGAAAGGATAATGAAGACTTTACAGTCAATAAAGATCACTGTATAGGGTATCTTAGTCAATAAGAGGTTACTACTAGGTTTTGTTAAAACAATTGGAGAATAGAAATTATGAGCTAAGCCCGAAATGTTAACATGCAATTAAATATAAATTAAATAATCGAAAAAGCAAGACATTGATGTCATTAATTAATTATTTGCAAAATCATTCTTCATAAGCAAAAATATGTAAAATAAGGAAAGAAACTATTTAATGGCTCGATAAATTCTAAGGACCCTTGTGACTCCATTGAATCATTAGAATCCATTAAATATTTCTTTTTTAATTTAATGGTACAATAATTAGAGAAAAAAATATTTCGGCTTTACATAAAAGTAGTGTAATAAAACTAAAATTGGTTCAATTGAACCAACTTTGCTTTTAGATTGGAAAATAGTTCGGATATTGTGCTTCATCAGGGTTCTTCCGATCTTTTCTGTCACCCCTCAGATGCATGGAAGACGGGCATGTGCTATGTAATTATATTATGATATTTTGTTATGCGGCCTTAAGGTTTTAAGTTTTATTTTATTCATATTAAAAGACTTTTTTGATAACACAAAAGAGCAACATTTGACCAAAATTTAATTAAATCACCGACCCGCAATATTGATTGATATTTTCATTAATTGATTTAATGCAATTCAATCTGTTTGTTACATTTATTAGTAATTGGTTTGTTGGAAAGTTAACAAACCCTGAAATGAATTGGAAATATGAAAATTAATTAAAGTTGTATTATATCAATTTGTATAAAAGCTTTCAATTATATTATAAATATTACCAGTATTTGATTACTTTGAGTCTTATGTTATGTTACGTATACATCCCAATTTATAATCTAATGGAGAAACACTGAGTTAGTGCTTCGATGTGAAAGTTTTAATTGCGTGCCACTAAATTGTAACAACGAACGGTCCACTGGAATAAGTCTGCAAGGGTCTCTAATTGGCAAAGTATCTAGATAAACCCACTCGAAGAGATGACAAGGGTGTCTTGCTAAAATTAACGGGTCCCGGGATCAAACAGTGTTCCATTTTCCCACAGAAAACTTAACGCAGTTTGTCAATAGTTTTACTGGTAACAAGTCGAGCTTGAAGACAACTAGAGGATATCCAAGTTGTACGGTAACCTAACACTCACGGGAAAGCTACTTTCAAACAATGCATGTCTTACCAAAGTTTGATTTAAGGGACATTTGCATAAGATTTATTTTTCTTTGTCATAGCCTATAGCGTCATATAATACACCATACATCCAAGACATCGTCCATCATATGATTAAGCTCGATGAGCTTTTTTTCCGTCTCGCCGCTTATACATTACTTTCCGGGACCGTTTTGTCCCTCAGGAGTGTCTCATTCAGGTCAGGATGATAAATTGAGTCTGTCGCTCCAATTTTTTTATAAGCTTTGGACTTCATGCTACTATTATTTATATTGAAGCGTATGCAACGGGCGACAACAAAATCCGAGGGGTGCGTTTTTTGCGCGGCGACAATGTGTGATTTATGAAGTATATTTTTGCACACTTAAGGACACTCCAGCGTCATGTAATTAAGTGCAAAGTTAACATTATATATGTAGATAGGCTTTTCAAATAGCTAATTTTACACCTAGTTGCAAACGCAGCCTCAGCTCAAAGATCGATTTGTCAGCACGTCTTCCGATTAATAATATTCACCCCGGAAGTGCTTCTGCTCGAAAAAATCCCTTTATCTGATTAGCGTAGAATCGTAGCACCAAGAGTACTTAGTAAGCAGTCAGTCGACTTGGCCCATAATCCTTGCCGAGTCACTTGACGCGAATCCTCTCCGGCAACAATTAGGCTCTCTTTATTCTTTTTCAATCTATCCCCCTCCTGTCTCTCTCTGGTGCTCCCTGAGGCTATTGACTATTGTCTACAGTTGAGGCTGCTAAATCCACTTATCCTCCTTTTTCTTTCTCTTCCGTCATAGTCGTCTGCTTCGTCAGAGTTTACGCAAGTCCGCAAATTAAATAAACCGAAGATATGATATAAATGTACAATATAAGATTATATCTATAACAAAATACACAACATATTAATTTATTATTATACATTATAATATAAAGTAAACAATACGGAATAAGTAACGAAAAAATAACAGACATAAAAGGAGAGGAATGGTAAAATGCCGAGAGTTTTCCAGACAGCGAAAGCCGCTTTGAAATAATGTCGAAGTGCACCTACAAGTTCTGCAACAGATGCATTCTAAAGCTCATCTTCCCACGCAATTCCTACAAAAATATACTTTTTAAAAACATATTTTCTTTATAGTGAATCTAATTGATTGTATTACAGAAAATCACGCTTCATTGATGAAATTTATGTATCTATAATGAGCATTTTCACGGGGCAATGACAATAAGGAAAAATATATAAATATACACCCTTAAAACAAATTTCCCCTATATCTTGTCACATCAATCTTGGCCGTTTACCCATTTTTTCTGAGAAAGTTCGTTTGATCGTGAGTCACTTATCGGCGCGTAACACAATTGATGGGTTGTTTATGGTATATTGAAAAGATTCTCCCCTTTATATGTACGAGATGAATTTGATATGTTTTTCTTGTTTTTAGTCGATCTTGTCCGAACGATTTGCCCCAACTTATAAGTAATTGGGTTAGTCATCTGAGAATGGATACAAATCTAAATCTATTACTTATAAATCTGAATAAAATAAGGACATACCATAAAATTTTATTTGTCTAGATTCGGTGTTAAAGCTTTAAATCTAATAATTAAATTACCACAACATATACATTAATTACTATAATTAAAAGCATTTTTTTATAAATACTTCTATTTTTTTCAACATAGTCGCTATAACAATTTTAGAAACGTTTTAAACGTCCGCTTTTTTTCAACCCCCGAGAATAATTCTGCACACTTTATAAAATTCATTTATTATTACAACTATTAAAACATTTTTTTATTTTTGTATCATTTATCAGTAGCAACAGATGCTTCTAAATTTTTATCTTTTAACTGCCTCAAATTCACAACATCTATTTGGTTATAACGAGCAATAAATATACTTCACACTGAACAGGATTATGTATTAACACGGCCATTTAAAACACACGCTCTAAGCAAAATAATGCTGTGACTAAGGCCCAATAGATTCTAACCCTAACAGAAACAACAGTGTAGGCAAACGAATACGAAAATAACTTTTATCGAAAATACATACCTAATTATTATTATATTTGTATTTTAACATAACGATATAAGACTCCTACTGGAGTACCTCAAGGATCCAATTTGGGTCCATTGTTGTTTTTTTGTTCATTAATGACATAGAAACAGCAATAGAGCATTCAGATTTTTTATTATATGCAGATGACTTGAAAATTTACAAGAAAATGCATTCGATTTCTGATTCCCTCGACCTACAGGAGGATCTCAACTCTATATGGAAATGGGCTTGCTATAACCAATTGCCTTTCAGTGTAAAGAAATGTCACACAATTTCATTTTCAAGGTCATTAACGCCGGCAAAATATTCATACCATCTAGGCGGATATTTTCTGGAAAGGTTTTCTTCAACTAAGGATTTAGGAGTGACTTTCGAAGAACGTTGGAAATTTAGCCAGCACATTGCAGAAACTCATAGCAAATCCTTAAAAATGCTCGGTTTTATCTTGAGAAATGCGCGTTACTTCAGGAATACTTTACTATTGCCCACTCTTTATGATACTCTAGTCCGCAGCATACTAGAAACTAGCTCCATCATTTGGATCCCAGGCGTAATGAATCAATGTAATGAATTGAAGCTGGAAAAAGTACAACGTAAATTTCTTCGATATTTATACTTGAAGGAATACGGGTATTATCCGTTCTTGTTTCCCAGTGCTTTTATTTTGGGAGCCCTGGGATACGTTTCTTTGTCGACTCGCAGAAGTGTTTATGTAATTAAACACTTCTGGAAATTGCTCAAGGGCATCGTAGACAATCCTTCAGTGCTCGAGCAGCTTCAAATGTGGGCTCCTGAAGGTGGTTATAGTTCTCGGTTACGTCCACTATTCTTGCCTGTTAAGTCTAGAACTGGAGCACTTGCCAACTCTTCTCTGGCCAAGGCTATTTATCTGCTCAATTCTGTCCATAGTAATATTGACAATTTCTCTTGCACATATGGAGCTTTGGTTCAGTTCGTATGGGACAATGCACACCTGTTGAGGTGATTTGTGTCTGTTGTTTTGTCTTGTTTATATTTGTATGTATTATGATGTATTAGTACTTTTGACTATCGTGACGCATTGGGTTTGACTGTCAGGTCACGATGGTTATAATTTTAATAAATAAATAAATAAATAACATGCGTTAGCCCAATGCGTTACAACAGGATAATACAATAATCAGAAATATTATCTAGATTGAAATCAAAATGAAATTGTAGCCACTATCAAATAAAATATATTTATTTTAAATGTTTTCTTGAAATATACCATTCAATAGCCTAATGCGTTATAACTAAGTAAACACAATCAACACCCACAAGTTAACAGTGAGACCCCAGACTAAAACAAAGGCTATAAATCAGTGATGTCACTATATACGTTGTAACGCAATTTTATTTGAATTATTGCTTTATAAGATTAGGAAAATCTAGGAAAACATAATCTCCCAGACAATACAAATTAAAAAACGCAAGTTTATATTTGATTTGAACTTTCAGCTATTTTTCATTGACTTGTATCAGGAGTTTTTCATATTATTTATTCATACATTCATATTTAATCATACACATGCTTTATAAACTTATATTTAGACACATTTTAACCATAGTAATAATAATGAAAAGAGCAACAAAAGGATAGAAAACTATTTGTTACGATTTAATATGCTCCAAATACAAGAACAACACAATATAACAATGCGCTTCTAAAACAAGGTTACTCAATAACTTTGAAGCAATCTGAAATTCGCTCTCTAGTCTGTAATTCTTTGTCCGAAACCCATAAATATAATTTTACCATAATTGAATTTACTTATATACTTTACTAATACTAATAAACGTTATAATAATAAATAAACTTCCGTTGATATATTAAATTATTTTGTAATGAAATGTATGATTTACAAAATAATTATGGAACGTAGACGCGGAACAAAATTAATTAAATCTCTACTTCGCTGTATCAAATATAATGAATAAAACATTAAGCCAATAATTTTTGCCATAATTATGAAAAACACAACATTTACTTTCACTTTAAATTTTAAATCAAGTTCGTATCATGATTCTTCCTTGTTAAATCGCTTAACCGCGAACGTCGGTATCTCGTTTCCCGCAGAGACGACGCCGGAAGGAAGGAAAATGCATCCGGAAAAGCTTTTATACAAACGACGAATATAATCGCACTAGGTAAAAATAATCACGTCTCTAACGATCAAGGGGTGTAGAGCTTGGTTTCTCCTTAAATCTTTTAATAAAAAAAATATTCTTCAATAAAAAATAATAATATCAAATGACGTGAAACCCTTTTTTGCGGAGGTCACTTGCGCTTTTACCGAGCGATTAAATCATAAAAATAAAGTCTAAGCCCCCCACAGTTAAAATACAAATTAGCGTATAAAAACGCCGTTTCGGCGCAATTAATTTTTACCGTGAAAGCCTTCCGGATTGTACCAAGTTGCGCTCGGCCCTGTATATATGCATTACATTAAAGGCACAAGAGAGGGGAACAATTTCGATTCTATTTGTATTCCAACTCTTTTCAATGGTACTCTATATTCCGTCGATTATGAGGGATGAAAACGTGGGGTGGTAATTTGAATTTTTTTCTTCAAATGTGCACAATATAATAAAAACATATTTTATCATTATTCACGCACGCTTAAACGCAATTTCGTATTTGCAAATAAATTGAAATGAGTACTTATATACATAATTTAATATATTTACCGCAAATAAAAGTACTGCTAAAAATATATTTAAATTGTATACATAGTACCTTAATATTTTAATTATTAATACAATTTGTTTTATTGTTTCAGATAACGACTGCATTCTCAAACACCAAGAGACATGTCAAATATCGGTAAATGTAAAAAACCTACAATGGAACCAGAATAACCAAAGCGTTCATACCAAAGCAACGATTATTTTATTATTTATTTTTTTATTTCACGTCTAGTCTTTGTTGTATTTTTTATTATTTTCTTGCTATTTTGTTTGTAACGTAAATGGAAAAATGTCTCTGACGGGAAGTCTAATGACTTATGACAATAACAACGACTTGTTGAACACGTCTCAAGAGAAAATGCTCAAGAAGGCCACGACAGTGACGCAGGGGGCGGGTCAGAAGCAACCCCTTGTGGCCGTATCCACACAGACAGGAAGCAGCAGAGGGAAGAATAAGACCGGAGGTTGCTGCGGAAGAAGACATCTCAATTCATTATGGTCGCTGTGGTATGGAATGTTGGCAACGATAGCACAGATCTACATCATCATGCAGGGAATGAGAAAATTTTTGGGTATGTTTTATATATATTACTTTATAAAATATAATAACAGAGTTTAAAGAACAGTAAGTCTTCGAATTACGAAATAAATTTGCTTCAATGGTTTTTGTGTAAGTCATTTAAAACCTGAATTCAACAATTTGGGAACAAAAAGCGTAAAATAAATCACTTAATATAAACATATATACATTTAAGTAAAAACTAAAATGTAATTTGTATGATACTATATGTGTTTTTTAGTATATGTCTTGTAGCTCTTTTAATTATTTTTATAAATAATGTATAGCATGCAAAAGCATAATCTTGATCATATTAAAATATTAAGATCTGTTTAGTTAATTTTTATGGTTATTTTTTCTGAAAAAATGAAAATTTTTTCCCGGCTCAAGTCCATTATAACTTCGTTTTAATTTATATTAAAAACCAAATCCTCCACTTCCAGATATATATCTAGTTAATTAATCATCAGTTTGCATACAATTTTCAATCAAATATAAAGTGAGCTTGTTTTATATAATATATAATATATCGTAGTAGATATTAAAATTTTATTTCAGGCACTACAAATATTTGTATCAGCTTTATAAATATCATACGTTCTGTTCATCTAAGCATTCAGGTTTCTTGATGTTTTTTATTTATCAATTTTCTCCCGAAATCTTGAGAAATTTTATTTATAAAAACATATATGTAATATCTATCTTTATATTAATAATAAAAGGGGATAATCGTTAAAGAGAAAAAACTTCTATAGATAATTTATTATAATGGACGCTAATAATCAAAGGAACAGAACCAATCGTTCTACTTTGGACTCCTGTCTTTATACCTGAATCGTAGATAAAATTGTCCATAACAACTGCTGCTATTTTAAATTTTTAGATAAATTTAAAATACCTCTCTGAATTATTGAAAAAAACACGATTTAAGTTCGCCGATGTACAAATTTTATGGCGTAACTATGTTAAAAGCCACCGTACATTTTTGCAATCTGCTGATTCTCACGCAAAATAGTTTCTTTTTATCTGATTGTTAATGTAGTTCTTAACCTTTTAAGTGCTGAATTAATGTTCATAAAAAGTCATCTCAATTATACAGTAAAAAATAAATTTAAAGATTTATTTACTATTTTTTTACATGTTTTTATTCATTCTATACTGCATCTATATTCCCATTCAGGATTTAATCTTCACTGTATAATTGACCCATTACGTTAATTTTTATGGAGTTATATTTAGAAAGTTAATTCAACACTTAAATAAATATATTTTTTTATTGAGCGTGGAATAAATCCGAATGAAGCTATAAACAATGATTCTAATTTATCCGCACCTATCACTTAAAGGGTTAAATTACCAAAGTAAAGAAAAGGCCGTTAAATCATAGTTGATAAAATCGTAAATAGTTTTTTGCCAATCAAATACTTCCGACCTCTATTAAAGGCTTTCAAAATAACATGCATATTTTTAATCATCTTGCACGGACCCACCCTTTCTTATGCAGAAGTTGTAAAACATTAAAAAATATTCATACAAATTTAATTTTAAACAAAAAAAGACTGAATATTCTCGAGAAATAATTCTCGATTTGGCACTTTATTCGAGAAATTCTCGAGAAGAAACACTATGTTTATAAATTACTGCTGCCTGTCTAAATTTTATCCACATGTATTCTTCTTTAATGTATATATTACACTTTAGTTGTTTTCGGAATAAAGAACATTATTTATATGCTTTTATTGTACTCAATCAACAATAAAATAATAAATGACTATTATTTTTGCAATATTTTTCTATCTCTTGCATAAAATAAAGACAAAACATGTCCTCAAAAAAATATATAATCATCCATGCTCTTCTATAGATTTATATATAATAAATAGGTAGCAATGTTTTGGAAATATTCTTTAAGGCCATTTAGTTTTCGATGTTTTAAATTAGTGATAGTATAATTTTTTAGTAGGTTAGCTAATTATGAGATTCTAGGAAAGATTTTTTCAACTGTAATTAATATGTATAACTCATCTGGGATTTTTTCCTTTAACTCTTCTCTGTTATCCAAGATCAACTATCGTGTTTCAATAGGGACTATACACATATTTTTTTGTAAGTACATGTTTCCTCTAAAGTATTCCGTTAATATTTGGATTCAGTATCAGCTACGCAGATCCCCAGTCGTTAAATTTATCAATTAAAATATCATAAAAAAACTTGATAGATTTTACGAATATTTTTTCATAAATAATATTATTTAACATAACAAAAACTAATATTAATGCGCTTTAATACTTTCATTAAGACCAGTTTACACCGCAGAACAATTTTTACTTTGAATTAATATTTTGTAAATATAGGATTGCAGTTTTCAAGCAAAATTTTATGTTTGATTCAAAAACTGCGAATAAATACAAATCACGCTTTATTTTCTCACAGAAAGAATAAAAATATACTATTTTATAAGTAGCTGTGTGTTAAAGGAATGTTTAATATATACTTATTATTTATCATTATTACTGTTGCTGAAGTTTTCAGTAATGTACGATAAATAAACAGTAATACGTCAAAATTACCTTTTGTCAATTTTTTTTGCTTGTTTTTAAATGTAGGTTTGAAACATAGAATTCTATATATTTTTACTTATTCCTGAAATTTAATATAATCATTAGTTTGCTAAACCTTGTATTAATACTGTTGCTGTCCATTTTATTACTGATTATTTTTTAAAAACAGAAGCTTAAGTAGTCTTAAAAATCACAATAAACATTTAATTAATAACCAATATATTTTGTATATGAGCAATAATCATTGTTTATAATTATTAAAATATATTTCACTGACTTCAGTCTAATTGTGTGAAACACGTTGTAAGGCATTGGGTACACGCCTATTGTGCTGCAACGGAATATTTTTATTCCATTCTCCAATCCGTTTGTATAATATTTAATAAATAAAAGTCTAATTAAACGTTAATAAAGCGCGATGTTTGGTTCGAGCAAAACAAAAGTAAACCCCCGCCGTACAAACATCCGAAAAGACGCAATCAAACCAACCCCCTTCAACCCCTCCAACAAAAGTACATAAAACCAAGAAAATCCAAGTAGCGTTGTTTTACAACTTTTCCTTTTGTAACACCCCCAATTTTTACATCGGGTCCGCGACATCAGAAGATACATCAGCGCCCATTTTTCCACGTCATAAAATTTATGAATTTTGTAAAAAAAAAACAAGAAGAAGAGTGACGGAATAAACTAGGGTCAAAGTGCACGGATCCCTTTTTGTCCCCCTTTGCTACTTACGTACCTTACCTCCCTTTGAGTTTAGAAGTGTCACCCGGGAAAATAATTTAGTTAATTTTCCTGGGCACGGAATGAGTTTTCTCATTGTTGGCCTACGACAGATGGTGTCGCAAGACGCCATTGTTGTTTGTTTTGTGTCGCTGAATTAATTTAACTTCTTTTTTCGAAAGCGAAGAGAGCGTGTCTCCTAGGTGAAGTTTACACAAAACGTTGCTCTCTAATGCCTTTCCGAAAAGGAACAAAAGGAAAGAGATGCAATTTCCGCTATGGCTCTCCACGTGTATAAATGATATACATATACATTTGATGTATAAAGCGTTTGACCCACATCACTTTATGAATGTTTTTCACACTAACCCATATGTGTAATGTTTTTCTCTTTCCTGTTGTGATCTATCAAATAAAAAGTCATAATATTAAATGATATTTTTTGCTTCAATTATATGTTACATCTAATTTTTGTATACTATATATTATGACATGACAGGTGTTGTCCCAATGCGTTGCAATGATGTAAGCACAATCACTAACTATCTGTATTGATTGCTTTCAAAACTGCATTGTTATTCAAATCAGATACGAAAAAAATTGATAAATATGTGGAGAATAATAGTAGAAAAAGTTGGAGAACATATTATTTAGTAAAAGTAGTACAACTAAATATATTTGTATATTTTTACTGATTACATTCAAAACATGCATGTAAATTAAATTATAGTTTATTTTAAATATATGTAAAACATGTATTAAGCCATACATAATCATTATATTATTAATTTATTATTATATGTTATTTAAAAAATATTTAATGAATGTTTAATTAACGGTCCCCTTCTATCATTACACGATATCTTTAAATATTTACATTAAGCGCGCGAGCAAATCCTTTCCAAAGACAATAATATAATCATTCTTAAGCTATTAATCCTTGAATAAAAATCTTCATGGAAATTGAAACGAAATGTTCACTAATCATAATTCTTAGAATTGGCCATAAAACTTATATTGTTAATCGGAAATCTCTGTCCCTTTTTTAACTACCTGCTCTGAATTTATTTTAATTTTTTAAACAAAAAGTATGAGAATTCTCGAAAGATTTTATCGATTGGATTTTTTCTAGAAAAGAAACCATAGCGACAACAAATAACATTTCTTTACTAGACGTCACTTCTTCTTACTTTAAATGCACGTAGTTTTTTTCTAAATTAAATATGGAAATGGATAACAGGAAGAACCTAATTTTGATAATTGCTTATCATTAAAAAAACAAATTATTACACTACTAATTATTCTCGTTTTTATTTTACAGGTTACTGGATGTTAGAGTGGCGCGGACCCAATGGCGTAGGCATCGTGGACCCTCCTTTGGAAGTTTGCGGAGGATTAATAGCTCTATGCATAGCTGGATTATTATTAGCTCCATTCCTAGCTTCTGCTGTCTTCAGGGCAGGAAACTTACCGAACGACGGGAGAAAGTTGGGCTCGCAACTATCCACCTGCACCGCCGGACCACCTATTCCACCCCAGCGAGAGCCCAACCCCAAGAACCACGGTAAGAGAAATTCCATCAACCAAATCCCCACAAAGGTATAGTGACACTTTATTAGACACATCTAGGGATCAAGCACCCGCGGTGATGGATGACTGGGGTGCAATATGAAAAAAAGTTTACTCGATCATTGTGCATAATGGTATTAAAAGGACAAGTTTTTATGAGGTGGTGGTGCGGGGTGTTTGAATGATGATGTCGTATGACTGACGACCCCGTCTGGGTTGTTAAGTGACGCCTTGCATGACAGCGCTTAAACGGTGTCTTAAAATGGTGACATTTTCTATCTCGTAAATTGCGTTTTGTGCCAGTGTAATTCTTCTCAATTTAAGATATCCACCATGTTTTACCTTTTTATTTTTTTATGTAAAATAATGATGCAGATATAGTCATTATATTTGGATATATCAACCTTTTTATTACAAAATATTAAAAGCCGGTAGAAAAGTTCGTACTGTTTTTGCTAGAGTTCGATGAGAGAGCTTTTCACGAATTGTTAAACTAACTCGTGTGTCATTGCCTCTTAATTTTTATTTTTTATAAGTCCGCAGCTGCACAATATTTACTAACAAATATGAATATTTTATGAAATTTCGGCAGTAACAAAGTGTTTTATTAGCTAATAGTTATTATAGGCATTACTGTTAAATTGAAAGAAATTGCGTTCCAGTGCGTTCTGTGATATGAAAACACTGACAAAACAAGTAACTTTCGCGTGGACTCGTAACCTCAGACCATAAATCTCTCATGTTTGATCGTATATACGACGTAATCGGCAATATATCCACTCGTTCACGCACATAAACCATACTAGGTGACTCAAAAAAATATTTGTTTAAACCATGTTTAGTTAAAATGTATTGGAATTCGTCAGATTTTGCATAACTTTAATTCTATTTTCATTCTCGACAGTATCAGACTCATTCCAACCATTTATTTTTATAGCACTGTACAACTTCTAAGTCATACATTTTTAACCCTACTACTTACAATATTTTTTAGCTTTAATATTCCTTCACTTTTGCAGACATTTCAACAACCAGCTCTTAGACATCTTAGTGATTTTTAAGGAACTTGCGATGATAGTCCCTTTCTTCCTAGATAGTTGCCATTTTTTTGATAGTATATTCTTCTAACAGATATCTTTATTATATTTTTTTCATATAAATTAAATAATATAAAAATAATTAGTGGTACTTGATTTTGTTAAAAAAAAACGTTTCGAATATTCTTATGTATTTTCCTAGATCGGTTTATATAAATGTCACACCATAACGGATTATTATTTAGAATCGATGGCGATTCTAGGAAAGTCACGATGTAGTGTTCGTATTCTGAATTATCATTTTTAGGCCTTATGGAATTTTGCAAAAGCCGACAAAGATTTTGCGTAAATTAAATATTTAAGACCGAAAATTTTTCACTGATATTGTATTGGTGATTGCCCACACAAACTTTTTTAATTATCAATAGCGTAATTTGAATAATATGACAATTTAAAAATTGCGATTATTTGGCAAATTTTTCGATCGCGCGCAAATATGCCAGCTGTACGTGACAGAAGCCGCCGTCCGAACGTCATTCACGGCCGC
Organism: Plectrocnemia conspersa; assembly: GCF_051122295.1. Lineage (NCBI taxonomy): Eukaryota > Metazoa > Arthropoda > Insecta > Trichoptera > Polycentropodidae > Plectrocnemia > Plectrocnemia conspersa. The sequence continues at coordinate 8,766,001 of NW_028277167.1, read as the reverse complement.
CGTCCGGACAGCATATGCAATTTGGGGCAGTGTGGTCGCTTACTCGAAGTCGTAGGTCTCGGCTGACTTCAGTTGTAACTTCGGTTCGGACAACTTCCAGAAAGTGCAGGCATTACATTGTTTAACTATTTCGACCTTTTGCCATAAAATAACATAATTTGTTCGTTATTGATAATATCATATAATGTAGGTTCTATATTTTGTTTATTAAAAACTGAGTTATGAGCTTAAAAGTATCATTATACAATTTCAGTACAAAGTTCTTAGATAAAAATGTGCCTAGATTTTCTTACAAAAATAGTATGTTTTTCTATCAGAGTGTCATTTTTTTTGCTTGCCATTTATAGTTTTTTTGCTTTAATTTTTAATATTTTTCATGACTACGTGTGACGTTAAGATATATATATATATTATTTTGCTCAGCTTGCACCTGTTTTTTTTTCTATTTAAAATTAACACTGAATATTTTTTTCAGAATAGACAAACATTTGTTTGTTTGGTTAGTGGTTCGGATTGACTATATTTTTCCATTACTTCCAGTAGTCCATTTCACATTAAACTTCAGTCCAATCAACCGAGGGTTAAAATCAAACCCCTCACAATTAGACGCAACAGTTGAACGATTTACGAGGCTCGGCCGTACAAATTTATTCAAACATGGCACCACCATAAATTCTCCTATAGCTACATTACTTCCACTAGACTTTTCCCCGTCTTCCGCTTTGCACCGGGCTGCATTTTATTTCTGGCCTGAAGCTTCATTTATCATCGTAAACTTGTAACGGGTACATAATATTTATGAGACGAAACCGAACCTAGGCAGGCATGCCTAGAAAAACCGCGCGCCATTTGGTAAGCTTTCATTTTTTCCACCCCTTTTCTGCCCAAAACATCAACCCTTCATCGTTTTAAATCTTCGAGTACAATACCGTTGTTTATACTTGGAGATAATTATTATTGTAAAATCGATATTTCAGCTTTTAAGTGGTCTGACGACATTATTACCGCATGACTTGCGCGATTTTATCGCGGTTGGATATTATTGCTAGTCATTTCGTGGATAAGTGCCTTCACCAGTCCCTTACATAAATATTTAATACTAGTCGTAAAACACACATGAATTAAATAAAGTATGTAAACATCAGTTCAAAATTTTTTGACACATAGCCAGTTAATACAAAAAATGTGCTGTATAAAATTATTATATAATATATTCAGAGAAAAAATATTTTTTAGTTCAATAAAAATAACTTATAATAATTATTAATACTAATCATTGACATGAGAAAAAATATCATCGTATTAAATTTGTGCCAAATCGCGAAACCCAGAGCGGACAAATTATATTAGGTCAATTTTAACGCTTCCATTAAACGCCGGTTCTAATCCGCAAACTTGGCCTTTAACTTTTAATTGTGTTCCCTTACGACTTTTATGAATACACTCTTAAAACTCCATAATTATTTTCAGGCGTTCTAAGGAGCTTATGGCAGCACGGAGGCCCCACAGCGCCATTCCTACACCTAGTGATGGCTTTCCTCTTATTACTTCCGAAAGTGATGATGGAAGCGAGGTTAATCGAGGGAGGATTTTTACCACAAGGTAAGCAATCACATATACTACCCATATAAACCCTTATAATCTTTGATTAACGACCTACAACCAAAACCAATCCCCGATCCAACTAACGTTATGGAGTATCGTATAGCGACAGGATCAACTTTCGAGATGATTTATTGTCTCGAAAGTATATGAAATATATATGTTCGTAAAGCAAATATCTTCAATGCGAAACCAGGTCAATAAATTATGATTTGTCTCAAATAATTTATGAGCATCAGCCGATTGAATACCGGGTTTCTAAGATTAGATGTCATCTAAAAACAGTCCCAGAAGTCGTTTAAACCCTGAAGGGATTCGATAAAGAGGGTTGCCATTGAGAGGTCGTCATCCCTTAGAGTCGTTTCTTTGCGCATCTCACGCCCACCTGATAAGTCTGAAAGGTTAGAGACGAGTGTGTCGAGTATTTACACTTTATGTGGGGTGAGGTTTCTTTCTTTTTATGTAAGAGTATATATGAAAGTGAAGGTGAAGTGTTTAATAATTCATTACTTCTAATATTCTGTGTGTTGTATAATTTAAATAAAGGTTATCAATAAACTATAAAAACAAATATATAAATAATTTATGTTCCTGTTTTTTGACTTAACTATAAATTAATTGAACCGATGCTTGGCACACGTGTTTATTTTTAAATTGTCTTAAAGATCGATTAAAATTCATGAAGAATTATGACTGGAGCAGATATGAATTGTAGAGGAAGTGGCTGTGTCGCTTAAGCGTAAGCTTCACTGGTAGCAACTAACTCTGAGCTCTCGTATATTATTCGTGTAAGTCAAAAGCAAAGTGATAGTTTGAATGCTACTTTGGAGGTTAGAGCTTTTAAGATTTTTTTATTAAATACGATCATGAACATAGAAAACGATTCACTGATTAAAATTCAATGAACAATCTGGATTATTTGTGGCAGATTTTCTGTTTTCATCAGATAAATTTCCTAATATATTTTTTAGCTATTAAGCAAGTGCTTTCGTGCTGGGTCGTATAAATCAAGTTTATCTGCAATTAGAGTAACATTTAAAAGCACCTACGTTATATTTTGTCGTTATTTTTGCTGTTAACAATTGCTCCTATTTTATCATAAATTATTTTCGGAATCGCTAATGTTCTATTGTTCTTTTCATTTATTTTAGGCAACGCCGTAAGAGGTTTTTAATAGATTTATTATATGTTTTGCAACTGTTTGAAATTTAAGGTTTATTAAACCTAAAGGGTGTTACTTCATAGCCAGTGAGACGCAGGTGAATCGAGACGATAAATGGCGAGATGTTTTCTCTGAGCGGTGCTGGAGAAGCTGGCGCAGGGATGATGTCCGTGGGAGGTCCTCAAATGTCTTATAGGTGCCTGCAGCGAGAGTGTCTGGAGGCAGTTTATCTTATTGTCATGATCGTGTTCGTCTACGTCTGCGTCTGAGTCTAGGAGTGACTGCTTGTGACTGCCTTCTCTTCATTGGAGTACAGGCTTAAGTATCCAGGGTTGCAAAGCTTGCTGATCAATCGCAATCATGCAGCGATAATCCAGCCAATAGATGTACTCGTTTATTAGAACAGGGAAATATGTATTAGGTAGGTTAGAAAGCGACGTTTTCTTGATGGACATTGTCCAAGGTCGTATACTGCAATGGAAATTTTGTGAATCCGGTGATTTATTATATATTTTTGACTGTTTCTTAACAAAGAAATATTCTTTTAATGCAGCGAAGATTCTTTGCGTGTTATTAATGATTTTTTCTGGTCGTATCGAGAGCTTTGTGTGGTCCCATACTATTGTGTAGTTTATCCTTATTTATAAATGATCATTTTTGGCGAGTTTTAAGAATGAGATACATTCCAATATTATTTCTGTTACTATGAATAAATTATATTTTTATAAGTAATACAGAAAATTTTAGTTACCATAAGTTTAAACTTCAAAGAATGTTAAATTGCTGTCTATCAAATAGTATATTTAAATGAAAATCAAACACAAAATAGACATTTTTATATATAATAATTATAAAAAATAAAATCACGCTTTATAAAAATTTTCTTGATTTATTGTTAGATTTTGCTTTACCGTTCTTGAAAAAATGGTAAAATAGTTTTTATGATGATAAATAACCTCTGCATTATATTGATTTTCTAGCAATATTCATGATACGATTTAGTATTAAATTTATATATCATCTTATCTGAAATTTTATATTAAAAAGCGTTACATACACTTAATACATAAATCAATTGCAGTTACACAACGAATCCATTTCTTTAAAATCTATGCGCATTCGTTTCCCCTTTTGCACATAAAATTCTCATATATCTTTTGAATCCCCTGTTTCATGCAATATATACACATTTCAACTCTTTTGCGCCCCTTTTCAATTTAAAAAATGCATTTACTTAGAATTTTATTCTCTTTACATATTTTAATACCAGTTGACTTGACACTGTTTATTTATGAAACCTAAAACCATATTGTAATATAATAATTTAAATATTAAGTACCTTTCTTGGAATTCTTATAAACAAGGCTAAAATTTCAGATGGATCACAAAAGTTTCTTAGAATTTCTTAGTAGGTCCGTTTCCAATCATAGATATTCCCAGAATATAAATAGATATCTTTTCATAAAATTATTTTGAGAAGATTCTCGTTTTAAGTTCACTCTTGTAGGATCGGTGATAACCTCTGATTATCGTACGGAAAATGGAAAAGGAAAATTTACAACCCATCCGCCATCCCCCTTTGGCCAACCCCTAACACTATATCGCCCTTCAGATCCCTCGGTGACCGTATTGTTGTTTCATGCCGGAAATACTGGAACGGTTTAATCTGCACCTTTTTTACGTCACCCCACCGTCTCTGGCATATTGCATTTAGGTTTCGCAATCAAAATCGCATTGTCTTTCGTCTTTTATCATGCACTTATTTTTTTTTATGTGCAAATGACTTTTTTCGACGAAAGCTGAATTTCAAAGCAAAGAAACGTACATACATATATTGTATCTCACAAGCAATTTAACCTTTTTTGCAAGAATGATGCTGTGCCGACTCGTTCTGACGTTTAGCCTAAAACGTTGAAAAGAAAAGCTCAGCGAAACACGTAATGCGTATATTTATTTTTGTTGTAATGAAATGTTTCAATACAAGTAAAGAAAAAATATAACGCTTTGTATATTTTTAATATATTTTTAAAAAGCACTTGTAATATATAAAGCTTTAAATTTATAAGCTGTTTTAAACTTTTTTCATTTAAAATTATAAATTAAATATGTATTATATACCAAAAACTCTTTTATTGATTTTAATTTACTGCAAACATTACATCTTTTATAAACAGAATAAATAAAATAAAAAATATTTTAATGAAATAAAAAATAAGAATCTTATTTCAACTTATCTTTAACAATGTATAGCTTCAACATACATTTTTTAATTATATATTAGCAGATTTTTTTTAAATATTTTAATACGAGATATTGATTATGCTACTCCTATTTAATAGTTGATTTAAATTAAATTAAAACCACCCTTACTTTACAGATTAGCCCAATACGTTACGATGATAAAAATCAATATATTTTATTTTTAGCATATGTACATAAAAAAATATTACTATTAATAACCAAATTACCTCAAAAACCCTTTCTGATTTTTTTCGATTGAACAGGGTTATTTGGTTTAGTTTGGGAACCCTAAGGGTGATTGACCTCGTAGCCAATGAGACTCAATGTGCAATCTAGTACGATTTTTTTATTACAATATTTACATATGTGCGACGGACGATTAATAGCGAGACTTTTTCTTCAAGCGGTGGTGAAGCTGGCGCAAGGATGATGTTCATGAACGATCCTCAAAAATTGTTGTAGCTATCTGTAGTGAGTGTCTGGAGGTTGTTCCTCTTGCTGCGATGATCGCTCGGGAGTCTCAGGTCGTATCTTCGCGCGTGTCGGTGGGGGCGCGTCTGCCAGGCGGGGTGAATCTACTGGTCTCTTCGAGTGGCTGCTGGTACTTGTGACTGCCCGACTGCCAATGATACAATGCTTACTAGCCAATCGCAATTATGCAGCGATCATCCAGCCAATCACTGCAATCGCTCCGTAGTACGGCGAAATATGTCTACGCCTTTAGAAAGCGACGTTTGCTCGTCCAAGGCCGTATTGCATTTTCTGGAATGTCACGGATGCGGTGACTTGTGATATCCGTGACTGTTTCGCAACATAAGAATTCTCTTATTGTCGGAGAATATTTACTGTAAGCTCTGTCTGTGTGGTCCACCATCCTTTACACTATTGTGTTGTTTCTCTCAATTGTTGATGAATGATAATTTTTGGTCACAGTCATTAACGCGAGTTTAGGGTTTAAGACAATGACCCTTTCAAACGTGGTCATCTGTGTGTGGTCGCTATAGGGGATTCCAAATTTATACAGAATTCGGATCGTCAAAGTGAAATGCGTTTCTTTTTTAACGTCTTCTCAAAACCATTTATTTTATACGATCTGTATGTAAATTTTTTTACATGAATAATATTAATATTTTTTTCTAATTATCTTCATAATAGTTTGTATAATATACATTTATATAGCACACCCCCTTATATAAATATATACATTAATGGTTACTTAATTAGGGTGTTGAACCCTCATCGCGATTCAATATTCAATTACGGCGTCTGTTTTTCGTTAACGCCGTTTTCTTCGTTTTTCGCATTATCCACCGTGAAAATGCGCACCCCCTACCTATCCTTACAAGTTCAATTATTGCCCTCGCGAAAGAGGGTCCGCAGGAATAAAAACCAGTCTCAGGGCATCATCTCATTGTTTTATCTCATTGGTGCTCGCGACGCGTGGTGATATGAGAGAGAGAAGCGAAAAAAAGTAACGATAATGGCTTTTGAATTTTACCCATCCCCTAAGGGGGTTGAAATTGCGCGATGATTTGCGATAGCGCGGTGGACCGACCCGTGGAATATCTCTTATCTGCGAATAGAGAATGTTCCTGGATTCGTGTCGTTCGAAGGAAAAGTCGACGTTTAAAAGGCGGACGTCGTTCTGGGAAAGGGAAAACGTGGCCGTAGAGGAGCGATATCCGCTATCAGATTGCGTAAATCGACGTTGCATAATAAGGAAAAAACAGTTTTTGCATGCGTACAGGGTGTTTCGGAATGTGCTTGGCAAAAGTTTATTATACTCTTAAAACACTTTTCCCATCTTTTTATGTGTATATGTTTTTATATATATTAAATTCAGTACTGGCCGCGAGGGTGAGACAACGGGCAAAAGCAAGATAAAGTTTACATTACGCGTTCAATTCTTATTATATTTTATATCAATAGTATAATAAAGCTTATTTTATGCTACTAGAATTAAAAAGCAACTAATGGTCGACCTATCTGACATCTATGTTTTTTTTATAATAGTGCATTTTTTATAAATAAAAATTCGAGTGCCGCTGCTGGAGCTCGAACTCGCAACCTTAGAGTTACTAGTCTGAGATGTTACGGACTACGCTTGAGTTGCATAAGTCTGGAAACGATGTGCAAGACATATTTTTGTAGTTTTAAAAACGGTCAGTTTAATTTAAAGGCCCGCCTATTCTTTCGATTTTAGGCCGTTTACAGTTTTGGTGTTAATTGTTTTCTTCAACGAAATGTGTCGCCTATTCTTTTATACAACATTCCTAAAACAAATAGATTCATTGTTTTTTTTCTGTTTTTTATTGGTGTTTGCTATAATTTTAGTAATATCAAATATTTTAAATTTAAAAATCATTATTTTAATCTGAAACGCAAATTTCAGCTTAAGAATAACGCAAATATTATTTGATTAAACTTCTGTACAAGCAAAAGTAAATTAATGAATATTACAAAACAGAACTGACTATAGCTAAATTACGGGAACTTCTTGGAAAATAAATTAACCAAATCTTTGTAAGAAATAGTGATGTTTACTAATTAAATGTGGTTTCTTTATAATTTAAATCTGACGTACCAGAAAAAATCATAAAATAAGGATCACGTGCAGATAAAATTTTTTTTATTCATAATTAAAATCAAAAATATTAGAAACAATAGTTTAGTATAGGCTTGACAAAAAAAATGTGTATCGCGTTGAACGGTTACATGTTTTGACATGTTATGTCAGTATCTCTTGACAGTTTCCGCGTGTCGCATGTGTTTTAGGTTAGAAATATATTTAGCTACTGATATATATTGATTTTTACTTCAATTTGAATTTACAACGATACTTTAATATTCGAGTATTCTACGTATTTATATAAACATAATCGAATATGATCAAAATTAAATATTTCTATAGACTTAAATAAAATTTATCTATATAATTAAAAGCATATATGTTTTAAAAGAAGCATAAAACTAAAAGTTCATTATATATTAAACCATTTTTTTTTATTGAAGTAATTTTACCCAAAGTATTTAAAATATTTTTATGTTTTCTAGTTTAAAATTAAACTTATATATAATATTTAGGTAATAATTAACGATTCAATAAAATATTGTACCTATACAGTTAACTTAAAAATTACTTTTGTAAATATTATTGAAAACCTTTAAAACGTACGTTGCATACGAATTTGGAGATTATCGTGTTTGGATGTGGCAAAGGCCAAATTGAAACCCCATTGTTTGTTCCCTGCACTGGTAATCCCTTTCGAATTGAAACGATCGCTTCTGGTAATCCAGTGCATTCCTATTTTGCCAAAGCGGAATAACAATTAGTTAGTCTGCGTGTACGTGTGTTTAATTATACATCAATATCTAAATGAGCTTTAACGTATTTTTCCTTAATACAACTTATAATCAAAAATTACAAATTGTCAATCTTCTTCCCGAGAGATTCGTATTAACCACTTCTATCATTTTGAACTTTCCTCGTTAAATTTCGGAAAACTTTTTCACGATTCTATCGATCACCCTGAAGCCGCCAGCTTTGCTAAGGGTGCATTTTTCATCAGTAACACTCGGTGCTGAAAAAAATACATAGAAAATGCACGTCTACAACTTTTTATACATTTTGTCGCCTCTCCCCAAAAGCTTCTTTTTTTTGGTCCTTTGATCTTCCGCAAGATAAACCCCCTTTGATCCAGCCACCGTCGTCAATCATAATGGAAATGGCACACATTTAATTGCAAGTAACAAGAACTATGTATACATATACATACATAAATTGCAAAAAGACCCTGAAATATGTCTTTTGAAATACTTTACGCCTCAACCCCTAGCGCTTAATAACTTGTAAGATTTGTCTCTCCTCGTTTTTTGCCACTGCGGATCTCCATAAAATATTACCACCCCAATCGCTGTGACACCCCTGGAAATTTTAATATACATTTAGAACGAAAATATTGTACTAGTCTTTATACGAAAACCGCAAAATTTCTGAGACTTTAATTAACGTCGCAAGATTGTGCGACGTCTTCGACACTTTGATGAATATTAATCCCTTAACGCCTAAATAACTAATTTCGACACTTCGTCTCCAGTTTTAATGCACTTTTGTGCTACTGAAAAATTCATACTAATTTTACTAAAAGGAACATCTGACAGTATTGATAATAATATATAAATCATACCGTTAATAAAAAAATATATGAAAAAAAAATACATTTGCCAAAGCTTAATTAAACTCTAGAATAACCGATATATAGCTTAATCCAACGCCTTGGATTTATATTATTACAATAGTATACTTTTTAAAATAAGAATAGAACCTTATGAAATGAGAAAGCACAGTATGCATACAAGTTTTAAAATCAATATCAACACATGCGACCGCATGCATATATGCTCCAATTCCTCGCTTTTCCCCTTTCCATCTGACTTTTTTAAAGGGGAAAATGAAAATTTTCATGTGGAAAACACAACGAAAAAAATATAGATAAGAGACGGCACTCGAGACGAACGAGAGTCGAAATTATTCGCTCAGAATATTTTTGGGACGAGTGCCTTTCGCGTATTGCTTGTGCTCCCGGAAAATTGTACTTACGTGTAAATATGTATGTATATTTATATACTTTTAAAACTGATACTACTGTATATCGAATCATAATATTATGATAATTCAGTCGTAGAATTGTTACCGCTAAGTTGCCGCATTATGTATTAATACTGTCACGCTTATTATTAACGCTAGTCGCTCTAATTCTCGCCAAACTTGAGTGAAGCTTACTTAGTTGTTCAGTTCACTCAGCTATCCTTTATCTTTGCTTCGCATTCAAGAGTTATTTTACTAAGAATTTAGCTGAAACGATAAGCAAATGGTACATCTGAATAAACATGAAACGGCGAACGTCTATCGTCGACTTTTCTTCTCTTTTCGCATGAGAGAACAATGTTTCGCATAGAGCCGCTCTCCGAAGTGCATAAAAGCAACGATGGAAATATCAGTATAAAAATGAAATAGTTCATATGTTACATAATATATGACATGCACTATAGATAGATGGAGATGCTTTCAATAGTTCAGCGAGTGGAGCCCATCGATGAAATTACGGATAAGCTTTCCATTAAACTTGATTGAATGAACTTAAAAGGCCCTTTTGCGATACAGAATTTTAATAAAAATTGCTTTTACGGTATAAATATAATTTAAATATCATATGTACAGAACTGTAAAAATCAGTGAAAAACATATACATATTCTTTAATCCATATATAATCAAATATTTCAATTTTGATATTGTATTTTTTATTAGATATATAAAAAACAGTAGCAATTGCGTATTATTAATAAATTAATTAATACTAATCAACTAAGCAAATCTCATTTTTTATTAATTAAAACTTCTTTACTTCTGCACGAATTTCTCACAGGCAAAATATACATGAATCCTAAACAAATATAGAAGGTAGCAAAACCATATTTTCTTTGCAACACTGTAGCTCTTTGCTATCAATTAAAAAATACATCTTCTGTTGTAACATAATCTCTCTCTACTTTTCATTCATTCGTAAGATTAGTAACATCTTGGATAACCTATCTGTGATGATCATCGGAATTATAAATATATACTAATCAATAATTCTGGTCTCCCAAACACGACAAAATATTAATAAAACATATGTGATTCAGACCCAGGACTTTCACATATAAATCACCAACTTATGTGACAATATTTCCATCAAAACATTTTATATCAGCATTTATTTTTAACTAGAACACTCCATAGCATCGTTAGCAATATAATTATAAAAATAAACTATTAGAAAATATTCTAATTGTAAATCAATACTAATGTCGATATCTCGTTAGCTGTTAATGCTTGAAACGTATCAAAAATGCCATATGAAAGGTATTTTTCAATAAATACCATAAATTAAGTTTTTTTAAAACTTACATTGAAAAACATTATCAACACGAAGCAAAATATAAAAATTGATAATTTTTTTTTTTTTTTTTAAAGTATAAATACAAAAAAATAATATATATATATATATATATATATATATATATATATATATATATATATATATATATATATATATATATATATATATATATATATATATATATATATATATATATAATAGTATATTGCCCCACTTCAATTATTATGCAACAGTATTATATATGCCTAATAAATTAGATGTTGCAAAAATTATAAAATAGAGCAGTGAAATAGTAATAATTTAGAAAAAAGCAGTTATAAATTAAAATAGATTTACTTGTGGTTGAAGTATGATTGAAATATTTTAATGATTGAATATTCAGGAAATGAAGATGAATGTTTTTGTATTTACATATAAGTTAAAAAATAGTATGTTACCAGAATATTTTAATTAGTATTTAATATAAACATACAAAGATTTAATACTATATAATTTAAGGTATATTGAATATTGTACGTAGGTGTGAATTTATATATGTAGGTTTAGGGGGCGAAGCCCTAGGGGTGGTTGACCTCGCGGCCAATGAGACTCTTGTGTGAATCTAGATGGATTGCTTTATAAGTGATATTTACATGTGACAAACGGACAATTACGGCGTGACGTTTCTCGCGATGAAGGTGAAGGTGGCGCTGGTGGTGATGCCAGTAGATGATTCTCAGGGCTCTGTGAGGGCGCGTAGCTGGTTCCTCCGGATGATCGACTGCTGTCTCCGGCCGTCTCTTGTCTGGTGCCTCAGCCGTGTCGTATGGTGCCTCCAATCGTCAGCTCTCTCCTCATCGGAGTCCGGGTTTATATCCTTTAGGGGTTGCACGCTTGCTGGCCAATCGCGATTGTGCATCGGTCGCTGCAGTCGCTTCTTAGAACTCGAGAAATCGGATGTTTCATTTTCAAAAACAAGTTTTTTGCTTGTCCAGACTTTCGAATTCTTCGGAAAGGGTTTGCGATGTGGTGATTTATTGAGTCGTCCGTACCGTTTTGTCACAAAAAGGATTCTCTTAACGACTCGTGTTGTGTGGTCAAAAGAAATCCCTCTTGTGCCATGATATTTGTCTCAATGTAATGAATGAACGTTTTTGATCACAGTCATCCACAATGCGACAATTACCCTTTTAAATCTGGACCTATTTGTGTGGTCGCCATAGGACAATCTACAAAAAAAATGTGGCGGGTTTTCTCAATAGAATAAAGAAACACCTTTGTGCAATTAGAAATAAATTATAATATTAAATTTTATATTTGTTTAGCGTATAAATAAAAAATTGATTAATAAAATAATATACATAATAGATTACGAACAGCCGTTCGGATGGCAATTTCGAATGCACCAATTATTCTTACTCGATTACCTTAAATCTTTCTGACTTATGGCAGATAATTGACTTAATCTGCAAAAGGGTTTTCTCATAGTGGTCCTATTTGAATGTCTTAAACGCTTAAATACCGTCTCTGTTACATTACATCCTGATGAGTTTTGTCACGGGATTTTATGATTTAATACCATAATATAATAATATTTGGATTCTCACGATTTAATCCCTCTATTGAGTAGCTCAATTGATGAACGAAAAGTGAATTTTTATATCTGATAAAAACCACTTTGAATAGGACAAAATCATTTTGGTAAAAATTTGGTGATTCTAATTAAAAATTTATTCCTTAAATAAAAGTCTTAAAGTACTAACACGCACTTTAAAAGCACACAAAAGTAAGAGACAACAACCTCTCCGTTTTAATCCATTTAACTGATTCGCAAATAACGAATTCAGACCACTCCGTTTTAATTCCATCCCACCCGTAGCAATATTTTCCAAACCCTTAACCGTTAGTTGTTCACAACGAGACAAATACAAAGCGGCACTCGCTTAAAGCGCCAACCTGGAAAATAAGGAAGAGTTAGAAAGACCGTCCATTTGTATTCTATAAACGTCCTTGGAGAACACTTCTCGCCCGGGACTACCTATCAACGGGCTTTGGTCCTAGCACCCGTGCCACCATACCCACCCCCATCGATCGGATATTGGACGGTATCGTTCATTTGCCGAATCAATCTTGATAAGTGTTCTTCGACAGGCGAAACCTGTCGTTTCCGGGAACCAGCAAATAATTGCCTCAAATTGAAATCCATCCTTGGCGAAGCACAACGCAAATAGCCCAAAGTACAAAACGATGCTTAATTGACCCGCGGTGGGAATTATCGCTCTTAAAAGCGAATTTTAACGAGCCTGTACGTTTTGATTATGTTTAAGGGCGGCTAGCTCGATTTCGAATGCTTTTGTAGAGATGGATTCCGTTAATTAATTTGCGGACACGGCGTTTAATTTTGTAACATTTTAAAATGGTAGCTAATGAAACAAACTCGAAAAATCTGTGAATCTAATAAAACAATTCCCTGTATTTTTAAATAATAGATTAATATGCTCGATTGAGAAACTATATTTCACTTAGGCTACTTATTAACTTAGTGCTAGATTAAATTGATATTTGGTGTACTTCGCTTGGTTGATGCTTGTGGTTTAGATATACTCACTATCTTTCAACCTAAGGTCACTTTTCATTAAAAAATCGGTACTCTAGATGCTTTTTAGAAACAATCAAACAAAACTGCATAAATATAACTGTAGCTTGTACACATGTTGTAACAGTTGACGGTTATTTAATACTCAACCTATTATCTACCGGTAATTATGCAGCTTACCTCGTACGATACCGTAACTACACATCGCTGTATTAAACGCTTCTCCATCAAGTACACGTTTCAAAAGCAAACAATTCCTATTCCGTAAATGCACTTCTAGGCTTATCTCCACGAGGCGCATTCGATGCATTTTCCACAATCGTGGTGAGAATAAAGGAGTTGGGGCTTACGTTTACGTTGCACAGGTGAAGCTGTATAGTTTTGGAGTGGGTGTGCGAAGAGATATCGATGTGTCCGTGCATAACAACGTCCTGGTCCACGTATCCGAGTAAACTTCCGCAAAGCTCGCTGTCAATTAACGCTGCAAACTCTGGCGTGTAGGGGTAGGACGTACTATCGATTTTACGTTAACGTGGTGTGCCGGCTCAGACGGTACCCCACACAAAGTTCACGGTTACGTCGACCTCTGTGTACGTGTACACAAAGACCCGCCAGACTACGTAACGTAACAACGTTAATGCGCCGTTTGTATCGCGGGGAAGAGGATAGTTGTTTTGACGTCATTATCAATGGACAATGGAGTCAATGAGCCAAAATCTAAATACTTACGTTTTCATTGAGGAAAAGGACCATGCGTCAGTGTGAAGATGGGAAACAGAATAACAATATTATAATGATCAAGAATAACATATTAAATTTATTTACATTTTTATAACCATTGTTTCAAGATGACCAATATTTCCTACTTTTTACTTGTAGTTTTTTAATTGGTAAGAATCAAGATATTTAAATATTATCTATACTGATTCCTCTCTATATATTAAAGCACGTCACTCTTAGAGTTTCGCGAGGTTTATCTGACTGTGGCTGTCACTCGCGACAGCCTAGGTAGGAGGTCAGGCCTAGCCTCGAAGCGAAGCACGACTAAGTAAGGGTAATAGTTGCTAATGAAACGAAGCTCATGAGCCTTGAGGATGTAAATAACCGGGAGGAGAAATTGATTGGACGAACTACTTATAAATGAGTAGACGTCGTATTGGCTCTGACTTCACTCTCTCTCCGAGTGCAAGTGTCTGTCCCTTTATTTCCTTCATTTATATATATATTTAGCATGCGACGAAGTTAATGGATTTATTGGGTTACACGAGGCAACAGTATCTTATTGTTTTCGGTATCAAGTATCAAAATTACATTATTGATTTATCGCATCGTTCACACAAATCAGTCCCTTGTTTACACCTATCACTTCTCTATAAACAAACGTTCGTATAACTCGATTCCTGTGATTAACAAATTACATCACAGCAAAATAATTGCGTCTCAATCATATTAAATTATATAATTCATCTCATCGGAGGAAATTTCAGGATAGTGAAGCTCACGGGGCCGAAGAAAAATTTCGTTATATTGAATGTAAGAAAGATGATTTACTTTTTTTTTATTTTGAATTACCATATTACAAAATAACTTCTTACAAGATTAATAGATCGTTTTTTGTCCATTTTTAAGGATACTATAATGAGCACAATAAAATTTGTTAAAAATATATTTTATAAAAAAAGTTTGAGGGTCGACGAAACACCTTGAATGTCGCTTGTGAACACATCCGGCGCAGGCCAAGTCAAGGACGAACTGAATTCGGAGAAATATTGGGTTGTAACAATTTTTGTCAATCTAGTTGAAAAATATTTCGTTATACTGAGATCAGTCTTCGTTACAATAAAACATTTTGTCAAAGTTTTTCGGGGACAAATTGAAGATTCGTTATATGGGGAATTTCGTTATTTCGGTATTCGTTACAGAGATTTCACTGAAGAATACATATATTATAAATAAGAATATATAACATAGATCTAGGTATTATTATATATATCTTTCTTCGTCGTTCTCAATATACTACCACTTTTTTTTAATTTTACTAAATTTAACATCAATATTGTTAGACAAAATTTTATAATCAATCTAAAGTATCTTAAAATAGCATTATGTCTTATTTTCGCTAACATATACATTTTCTGGCAAAAAATCACACCATTGGCTACACAATTAGGTATTGCAATAATACCGGTATTGCCGGTATTGACATTATTATTATTAAATAATTAATTGCCCGAAAAAATAATTAGATATTATACATTTTATTTTTAGCAAATAAAATGTAAAGTGTATTACGCACATTTTAAATCAAAAAGTCTCGAGTAGGGATTGCAATAATACCGGAATTTTCAATACCGGTACTACGGTGTTTTAAAAATATGCATCTTTTTTGTGTACTTTCAATGATGTAAAGTAATAAAAATCAATAATATTTAGTTGTTACAACAATAAAAAGAAATTATACTCTTCATATTTATTTACTTTAAAAATAAAACATAAATCAAGTTTTATGTATAAAAAAACACCAGTCAACACATTTTAATTATTTTTTACTTTAATTATATCCTCTAGTACAACCTATATTTAGTTGGTAACAGAAAAAAATATCATTGCAATATTTTCTAATGAAAAAGGTTTTTTTAAAAGAAACATACATTTTGCACAAACTTTTCAAATACGATTTTTAATTAAATATAATTATTAAAACTTACTTATTGCTAACATGTAACACCCATGTTTAGTGAAGCATATTCTGTAGACTATTTGGATTAAAAATTACAAATAATATAAATAGCTACGAGTATGCAATACCTGTCTTTGTTTTCACTTCGCCAGCCATCCCTACCATAAAAAGGGGCTGGCCAGCCGCGGAAGCGCGATCATTTATCTAACATAACTACTGAGAACTGCTAGGTACCGTTAAACTTACCTGAAATAAAGCAAATGTATTCCTATTAGTCGAACTTCCAAATATCATTGTTTTTTCATAGTGCATTTCAATGAATACAATATATTGCTAAACAATCAATATTAATGATTTACCCTTAAGTTAATATTTCCCTTTTAGCTACATTATTTCATTCTAAAAATATCGTGAAAGACAGACAATTGTTTAATGAAAACATTTTTAGTACTGACATAGCATAGAATGGTACAATTGAACAAGGAGACAAAAATGCTTTAAGATTATATTACAGATATGTACATATATAGAATCTCTCGAAGCTGTCTATGTTATAATTAATACACTTAACAAACAAAATCCATCACGTCAAAGTCAACCATATCAAAACTAGAATTAATTCGCGTGTCGTGTCGAATTTCGTGTTTACAAATGGCACTGTAGTGAATCAATATTGTGACCTTTATTGCGTGACGACCTTTATAAGGCCACCTAATAAATAAATACAAAAAACGCATTCTCCCTCTTGATGTGTATTTAATCAGCGTAGAAGTAAAATGTCATAGGTCATTCAATACATTAATTGCATATTCTTGTTTTTTCAGAAACTGTGTGGAGAACTGATTTGGACTTTTTGGTCATCAACAAAGATCGCATTGTAATATCCAGCTTCATGACTTCGTCCAATAACGCTTCAATTTTACCGACGCCGTTACCAATGTTTACTTTTCTGCCGTCCGTCAAAAGAGCAACAACGCCCACTTTGAAGCCGACTTCAAAAATCACAGAGACTGTCACCACGTTACCACCCAAAAGAAATACTATAGCAAAAACTCAGTCGAAGCCTTCTAATACAACGTCGAAACCGCCCATCGTCAACACGACCAAAACACAAAACGTGACCAAATTAGAACCAAAAACATTGCCTTTTAGTATGGAAAAAACTTTGATAGAAATATTTGGTATTGAACCTTGGGATCCAACGGGTAAGTTCACACTATGCACGATAATGATCTATAAATCGTTTCACCTTTTAAAAATATAACTATTCACTTCTAAATTCTGAAATGAACCACCCTGCTTGATATTCAATCTAAATAAATTGGTAACTTGGCTTGAAAATCGATGGAATCCTTAAACATACAATGTAAACACGATTATAAAATATAATTATGGTTAAGCGATTTATAAGTTTATAATTTTTTATGTTGGATTAAAATACAGAATATTATATATTTATAACATTTTCAGAATCAAATGGATGGAATGGTCCAGTGTCGTTGGAGTTCTTAAATTATGGAGTAGCTTTGATAGTATACGCCGTGAGATACCCGGCTGTGTTTTGGGGAACAAACAAATGTTTCGGCTTGATCTTTTCATTTCAACTTCTAGTAAATGGGATACAAAGCTTGATCTCATTCGCCGGCATGTCTGTATTGTATAAAGTTCAAGTGATAGGAGCTGATAAAACTTTGCCTTTATTGAGACACATCAAACTGAACATGTTAGGGGGAGAGTCACCGTTTTTGTTAAATCCACTCGTTACAGTAGCACTATACATTTTATCTGAAATACTGGTTCTCTCGTCCAGCTTAGTGCTTTATCTTTACGGATATGGAAAGTAAGTATTGGAAGCATATCAAATTATATTTAAACGATGTATGTATACATATTAAGTTCATGTTTGATTTCAGATTCAATGCTTTCTTACACAATGAACGTGAGAAGAAAGTTATAATGATTAGAGAAGGTAGAGGAGCGAGTGGATGGGGATATTTTACTCATTGCGCTGCTCTCTGCGTTCTACTAGCTATAGCAGTGTGTTGTGCTCCTTTACTTCATGATTATACTGTTGTATATCGTGGCAGTTTAGACGGCGCCGCTTTAGCCTGTGTCATATCAACAATATTCCATCTGTTCTTATGGGTTTTAGTTTGGTTATTCTTGACACTCAAGCAAAAATGGGTCTTCAAAGTCAGAGTAACGATCGGACGTGCAGCTGTACGTTCGGCAAGATCGATCAAATTAGTCACCGATGTAGATTTATTGTCTTCTCAAAGAGAAGACGATCTATCTGCTCAACCATTACTTATTGTCGGTAATGGAAGGACATACACAATATCAGAAAATTCGCCCAAGAAAGCTATCATGACGACAATTCAAAGAGCGGCCATGGAACGCAAAGCAAAATCGTCGACAAGCGGTGGAAGCGACGACGATGGGGAAGAACAAATATATTGGCTAAGACCCAAAACGATGACGCTGAATCCGTCAGACTCGAACGATAAGCTGACGTGGTTCAATAAGAAAATAACGGCTACTAACGCAGCTAATGGGAAGCCAACGCAGAAAGTCACATTCAATGATGTTCCTTGTACGTCTAACAATCGGTAACTAAACACACTTCATACTGGCTGTCGTGTTACATGTGACTTTTCTGTCTCTGTCTTGTGCCTGCCATATTGATGTGTGCATATCAAATAAGATAAGTCTGTGAAGATATATGTATGAAAATTGGATCATATAACTTGATAGACTTTGTTATACTGTATTCATTGTGAAGAGATCTTTATACACTATCATGGTATTGCATGGCCTAGTTCAGCTTTGTCGCTTTATACTAAAATATATAATCACTAGCAAGCATTTTCATATGAATTCAACTACAAAAGATCTCCTTTCAATGATTCAACAGTAAGTATTATTTTCCAAAAAAAAATATCTATTGTTTTAGTGAACTAATTTTTCATATAAATTTGCAAATAAACTATAGTAGAATTTCTTTGAGAAGCTTTTCCTCAATTCAATTTGATGAACATATTTGTTTAATATTAGATCTGACATATTAACTTAATATTATATATGTTATAAAGATAAGGAAAACACGGATCTGTATCTGATTTTATAAAATACAACAATATATTAGTAAAATTAAATTCTTTGTAAATTGAAATAAAATTAATTTTCTATATATTTTTTGACAATTTGTACTACTTTTGTATACACTACTTTGATTTTTTAATCAATACGATATTAGTTTGTAGATTTATTTTTTCTTATTAAAATTATTTGTAAATTTATTAAAGGATACAATCAAATATTTTTTTTTTGAAAATAATTATATACCATCTGCTTATGTGTGTTGTGGCTTATTAATTTCAATTTTTTTATACTTTAATTTTTTTGTATAATCTTTAAAGCACAATTTACATAAATATTTACACTTTGCATGCTTATAGTTATACAATAACACTGTACAACAATTTTGGCACAAAAATTCGATAACTTATTAATATGTAGAATTAAACACTGATTTATTAATCTGTCACTAGTTTCTCGCTGTAAGTAATCGTTTTTTTTATATATCTTCAATTTATGACAAAATTCCTCATTTTTTAACTATTTTAATTCTGAATTTTTTTACCTATTTATAATCTAGATTTTAATTCTGAATTTTTTAAGTAGACATTTTTTCACTATTTTATTACAAATAATATAAAGAGAAGCAGTCGATTTAATTAATTTTAGCGAATTTTGTCGTAAATTTTCATTAAAGAAATAGACGATATCTAAAGTGTTAAAAAAATGCATAACTGCTGTGCAGTGTTATTATTTTTATAATTAAAATTAATAGTTTTATTCAATGCATATAATATTTTCTTTATAACATATTATTTATATGTTTTTAGTTTTACGTTTGTTTCTAGTTAAGTTTTAACAAGTATTTAATATTAGTTTATAATATTATGAACTAGAAGAAATTTTTAAATGAAGTCCACAACATATAATTTAATAATCTCATCTGCGCTCTGATTAATAAAATTAACAAATATCTTTATATCTTCTTTAGTAATAAGGAACGTGGAGCCTCGTTACGTATCGGTGAGGGAGATGACGGGGATTATGCCACATTAAAAGAATTACCCCTCGGGAGTGCCATAATGCTTGACCCCGGCGACGATACATCTGAAGAAGGAAAAGTACGTTATCTCGTCCGTATTATTAAAAACACAAACTCATTTTCATTTTTAATCATCTAACAAAAATGCATGTTCTTATGTTAAATAATAATTTACTAAGCTCACATTTCGTACTAACATGGGTGTATGTTTTAACAACAGTTGTTAGCGTGCGTGCGCGACGACAGTGTAACATATGCATGCACTAACCGGGACTTGGTACCTCCTTGCGATTACGAGGATCCAAGTCCTCTTTTAACACCTGAAGCACTACCAGATCCTCCCACTGAGCCAAACTCTCAACTATCACCCGTCACTACATCTTCTGCCGTAACGGTTCATACCAGTGAATGTCAGGTTAGGTGTAGGATAATATACTAACAGTTTATCATCATTCAATTTATTTAACGTTCATCAATTCACTGTACATCAAGCTTTTTTTATAAAGATATAAACCTGATTTATGTGTAAAATTATATATGATCAATTTACATATAGATCAAGCAATCTTATCTGTATAACAAAACACTTGTTGAACAGTGCTGTCCAAAATACAATTTATAATTAATGTTTTATGTGTATTTATTTTTATAGTCAATCAGCGGATTAACACCTAGATGCTTAAGAAGAGCCGATTCCGGCGTTCCTGGTGAAGAAACTGTACGTTCTGGATCCGGCAGTAGCGGATCATCTCCACCTGATCCACCAGGATCAAGCACAAGCGATTCTTCAAGTGGCGTGCATTCAGCCGCTAGTATGCCAGCCCAAAGACCTAGAGCCAACAGTCTTGATGATTTTGTATTAGATCATATACCTAAAGAAGAAGCCAAAATGAAGAGCTTTTCGTTGCAACGCGGAGTCCTACCACCGTCTATAGCAGCATTCACTTCCATGGAAGCGAATTCTGTTTATGGATTCGCTGGAGTACAATACACAACAGTGCTTCATCCAAATATGAACGGACATTCAATCGAAAATAACACAACGGCAATCATCGAGAACGGATGTGATAGTACCTTAATAATCAGACGAAAGAACGCTCAACCGATTGCGAAATCAATCATCCCTCAACCAGTCATTAGCGAAGAACCGTTCGGAAGATCGACTAATATGAAAATGACTACTTTTGCTAACAGTAGAGAGTCATTAAGAAATATTGTGGCTTCTTCGGCGACGCTTCCGCATTATCCGACTCAACCTGTGGATAACACGATTATGACTCCTCAATGCTCAACAATGCCATTGAACATTGAAGCAAGAGGTATCATGCTGCCTTCGATGGTGTCTGGTTCAAGTTGTCAATCGTTTGCAAGACCACATTGCACTTTACCAAATCATCAAGGTGGATTAAGGATAGTCGGAGCGATCCCTGCGATTCGAAGACCGCCGGCAAGACCCCGAGCTGCACCGTCGCACCACTCTTTCCCCGTGCATCTATTAGGACCTTCGAATTTTGGAGGTCCACAGAATCAGAATTTACACTGCTCTGAACGAGACTCGGCTAACTTCTCCATGGCGTCTAGTGGCGATTCAGATAATAATATGTATATAAGTGTTAATCGAGCATAGAACGATATTTTGTTATACGGTGACATCAACATGTGTTCCTTAAAAACTCTTCGAGCTTGTAAATAGATTATTACATAAGTAACATTTGATCTCCAGTATTTAATATAAGTGTTCATACCATACGATGTAAGCATAACTGTATATAATTTATTGTAAATTTTTCAATATGTTGATTAATGAAAAATTAACTAAAGATATAATTGTTATATTTTGGTTTTCGTATTGAACTGATGAAGATTTTGCACTGCACAAATTGTGTATGTTTTTTTAGGGTGGCATATTTAAAGCTTATTTATGTACAACTCAACTTTTTTTAATCATTCGTGAGACTGAGAAAATACATGAACATCTAATCTAAAGAATTATATTCCTAATTACAAAGGCTATGCATTATTTCTCAATGTGAAACAAGCATTTTAAAACAATAATGTTTATTCAATCACATATAACTCTTCTCACATTGTTAAGACAAAAAATGTTATTGCTGCAGAAGTTATTTCACTGTATTGTAATTCCCATAGCAGATCTGCCAGAACTTAACTTGTTAAACTAATATACAGTCCTGCACTATTATCCTGCAGTAAGGGTTGAGTTTACAGTATTTCTAGTCGCATCTTGCTTTGTAAAGTTTGCTGTAGTGGTCCACTAAACAGATCAGAAAAATATTTGGTGTTGACCCTTTTGTAATATAATCCACATCCACAAAATTCATGATACCTTTCCAGTGGAAGGCATGGCAAGAAGGCCTTCTTATGATCGCTGTCATTCGGTGAATGAATTTTTCTTTCGGGATTGAAATAACGTAGCCAGGTTTCGTCAGTCGTGATTAATCGTTTCCAAAAATTATTACCATATGCTATCTGCATAGTGATCTTGTCCCATCAACATCGACACCCAAAGAGCATAACTTTATTTATTCCCGAGCGATAATCCAGAATCGCGTTTTCTAGAACTGATGTCAGTCATTAGAAGTATCCTGGATAAAATCTCGTCACTAGTTTCTCTCAGCAGCTATATTTTATTTGTTGACTGCTGCGCTCATCATCTTTATGGCTCATTTCAGCGTTCTTAAGTCGATAGATCCAATAGTAAAGAATACTTTTACAATACAGCCTTCAAAAACTGAATGTATTGATCTGTTTCTTCCATAAGAAGCAAGTTATTACAGCTTTACATAAGTATATCTACCAAACATCTAAATGACCGATATCACATGCGAATTTGTTCCAATCATTATGATCAGAATTCCTATAACTTTATATACATCTCTAGTACTAAGTTGATATCTCAGATATGATAGAAACTAAAACGTTTTAGGGTGTGTAGAAGATTTTATCCATGACCTTTTCATTGATAAGCAATAAGAAAATCTTTAAGTGTAAAAATTTCAATTTTAATACATCCGAACCAAAAGGAGCATTGATCTAGCTTATAAATTTCGCAAAAATATAACTGATGATTTCAATCTAAAACTACAGTCCGTATTTACTTTTTCACTACTTTTGATAGGATTTCAGCTCATAATATCATAATATCTCTAGGGCTTGGAATAAACTAAAACGATATACATATATTTTAAATCAATGTATGTATATAAAGTTACATACAAATTGCGTTTTATCTGTTGTACTGAAAAAAATTATTCTACAATGTTATCAGAGAACTAAAAATATTAATTTCCAAAATAATATTTTGCTTCAATGTTGATTTTGTGATCTTCTTCTTATGTTTTAAAAGCCATCCTAAATACATACACATCTTCAAGATATTCTTTATATTTTTTAATATGTAATATACATACATAAACATGCTATCATATCCATTATATCATCATCGGAACATCATATCGCTTTTGGATGTTTTTACATAATAATATTTATAATATGATATGTAATATGAAGACAATATTAAGGTATACACGTAGTAAAAATATATATGTACATTATAATGACTAAGTAATTTTTCTAAAAAAAATGAAACGACATTTTATGAATTTTACAATGTGTCTTAATTTTACCAATTAGAAAAAAATATTTTAAAAACCCTTCAATGTATCAAGTATTAAGCTCAAATTTTGCAACTATTGTACAATGTATTCATTCATTAAAAAGTAGAATATATAATGAAAAAGGGTTGATAATTTTGTACGATAGATTTTTTACCTTCTAAAACCCAAATTTTACTATTGTGGAACTATCTACTTTTTCATGAAACGAACGTGATTTTAAAAGTATTCCATTTGTATACACATGATTTTAAATTGTTTTAGCAACTTATGAGAATGTCCTTTCGTTGATGTAGCAATATTACGTTTTAACGAATTTTTGCACCAAAATGTAATGTGAATTTATAAGTGAAATATACAATTTTTACCATTTAAATAATGATGAAACAATAAGGGGCATTTGCCTCTAAGTAGTAAAAGACTGATTAGTTTTTATACAATGAAAAAGTACTTAAACGTAATAGATTTTCAGTTTAATCTTTAAATTAAAACGTCGCTTTTTAGTTATATTTTCATTGATGTTCAATATTGTTAATCATTATCTGTATATTTGTATATTTTGTTATTGCTTTGTGTTAAGATATTGTTTCTTGTTAAATTTGTATTATAATGTTTATAATGAAATTGTTTCAATCGACGCAATCACGGTTAAGATTGGGTCGATTCTAATTAAAATAAAAAATTATACTATGCAAATATTGAATAATAAAACTGAAATAATCCCTAATCTAATACTATACATATTCCAATATATAATAAAAAGGAGCATGTCAAATTTAAACTGTGTAGAACACATTTCTACATATCGTCTCTATAAATATTTTAGCAAACACAATGAAAAAGTTTATACAATACTAACTGGTTTATAACTTTTTTTATATATAATATATTATAAAAGCGGGTATTATGTATTTATAAGGCGACTAAAGTCTCTTTTGTACGATAATTAGCTAAGATAAAACAGTATAAGTGTATTGTTTAAACATTTTTATACTAAAATAATGTATTTATTCGGTAAGACCAATGCATTTATTAAATTAATTCTTATTTATTATTATTAAAAATAGAATAGTATAATTGTATCGGACAAATAAAGCTGCATCAATGTTTACATTAAAGTTCAGGTTAAATTTAATAATTGATGATACCCTTTATATAAAAAAAATACAAATAAGTAATGTCATATGTTATAAAAGTAATGATTTCATACGTATTTGCGGGAATCATGTGTGTCAAATATTTAATATGAAGAAGGATTTGCACGCTAAGACTAAGTATCCAATAATGGACCAAGATTGTATTAACCTTTATAGGTTGGCTAAGGATTTCATATTAAATTATTTGAATGTTGCATATCACAAATTTGTTCAAAAAAAGTGAAACTTTACGCAAATAAACCACTCCATATCATAAGAGTAATCTCAGTATCGTATATTTTTTACACTTTCAGTAGTACTATAATCGGGTGATCCTTGAATAAAATGTAATATTTTTATAACCCAAGTTTAAAAGCTTAATTTTTCGATATCAATGTACACAAAAATCTGTTTTTTTTTTTAAATCAATGTATAGATTGACATGTTAATATAACGCTCTTTTTCATTTTGTATAATGTTACAGTTGAAAATATATAATTAATAAATTATTTGAAGGCTAAGAATGTTTTATTTTATATATCCATACTAGGTCACCATACGAAAATAATTTAATTTGGTAATGGGCAATTGAATGTGATAAACGTGTTAACTGTCAATAGTTTTGATAATTGGCAGTCAAGCAGAATCTTAATAATGGAATTTGTAAAAAAATATCACAGTTAATTTTATTCTACACACTCATGCTTGAACAAAGTATATTGATTATATAAATAAATTAAATTATTTTTATTTATTTAATATTAAAATATGTAATGTTAAATAATGGTATATAAAATCATTAGATTAATATATATTTTTATATAACTTTAATCATAAAAAAATATAAAAATTGTAAAAAAAAATCTATTGGCACTTAGCCACATGGCCTCACCCCTGTTTGATTTAAGATTGCATATAAAAGGTCAGTATTGGGTCTAATTTTAAAGTAAAGTATTATTATTGCTGTGAATCTACAACTGTAACATAACAGGCGTTAACATAAAGTATTACAGCATGTAACAATAATTCATACATTATTTTTCATAATTTGTAAATTATTTTAATTATTTTAAACCCATAGGTTTAATCACATCCAGAATCAAGGTCAAGTGCTTACGTAATTTCTGCAAACGTTTATAGACAGTATATGCAGCACGGTTGAAAGACCTAGGTTCGAATCCTATATGGACCCTTGTGTTTTTTAAATATTCTGTGGGGTTAGAGTGCTTAAGTTAATACTGGATTGAAAAATTCAATATAATTTTAAAAGAAAAGTTGATTAACATTCAGGTATCATCTTACACCGTGAACATCTAAAAAATAATTTACATCTAAAGCAAAATAACTTACATGCGTTAGAACCATGAAAATTGTATTTATTGTATATATGTATTTTAATATTACTTTAATTGTTTTGCCAAACATATCCAATACGGCCCCTTTATGATCTTATTAAGCACGCCAATCAACATCGGCTTTTATCAGCAATCGATATTGATTTAGCAGTCATATTTTGGCTGTAATTGGCGAGTGAAGTTTCTATCCCTGTCAATAGCAATAAGACAAAGACATATTAACTTTTGTTAACATTTTTGGGTAAGTCATTGACTCTTTCATTTTTATATTATAGAATATTATAAATATATATATAAAACTATATAATATATGCATAAAAAACAATACATATATTAATTAATAAAACTAGTAGATAACATTTATAAGAATAATAAAAGACATTATTAAACATTATTTTTATTGATTTATTATAATATAAAATACATATATGTTTTTCCTCAAATTGTTATTAAATCTATTTTTACTTTTAAGGTTAATTATATGATATATCTATTTATACTTAACCCCTCCATTGACCTAGTACCACATTTAAATGTCTAATTTCACCAATGAGTTGCACCACGCACTACAATTCGTGGCCTTTCAGAAACACTCTCCAACATCCCAAGTATTCCATTGTAATGGCCAAAGCACTCGAGAATGACAACGCTAAACGTATCAACAGTTGCTCAACCATCGATTCATTAAAGTCGCATTAATTTTTCTAGTGAATCAAAATGGACAAGACGGAAAAACCCTTTATCGATCCTAAACTATTACCCGCTGGTAAGTTTGAAAAGGCTGTATGGGAATCTGCTAACGAAGGTGTGCACGAAAGGGTTAACTTTGACGATACAATTTGGGGTTTTGATCTTGCCGGTGGTTCTAAATATGGAACTCCACTTAGAGTTACAAAGGTAATTTATTTAATTATAATAAATTAATCCTTAAAATATAAACTTATTGATTATATCATAGGTAAGAAGAAACAGTAGAGCTTCCAAAGCTGGTATAAAAAAAGGCGATAAGCTTACCAAGATCAATGGCATTGGAACCGAAACGTTGACTCTTCAGGAAGCTCATGAAATGATTTTGGAATCTGGTATTTACATACAATTAGCAGTAAGCGCGTAAGTTACGTAGTTGAACTTGAATAAAGTATGTTTTATAATTTAGATACATAATTTAATTTATTCCTTAGACCGGATGATGTTGGCACAACTTATGGTTGTTATGAAGACGAAGAAGTGAGTTTTAATAATGATGCATAATATATAATTAATATTAATAATAAATTAATTTCAGGTAGAGTATGACTCAGAGGAAGAGGAACGAAAAAGAGAGGAAGAAAGGCGGAAAAAGAGGATAATCGTTTGTAAAACGGTACTGTATTTTATATTATATATTTATATTAACTATCTGTAATCTATTATACTAAAATTATATAACATAGAATTCAAATTGGAGTCTTATGTGGCCATGGACAACGAGGAAGACTTACATTTATAAAGAATCAAATTGCTTCTTGGTACCCAGCACTTATGAGAATAAACACAGGTAAAAACAATTAATTCAATTATAAAAAAAAAAATCTATAAAAGTGATTTATTTTTATCCAAATGTAAATATGAGCCATTGTATATAGCTTGTTAAATATGTATATATATATATATAAACAATTTCAGAGATAAGTTCCCTCTTCCAACAGTAACAAATAAAATTGAAACAATTGCCCTAGAACCAAAAGCTGGCATGGCATGAATAATTTTATATACCTACTTACTTATTATATTAAATAAAATTCGTGCTCTATGAAAAGTTATGTGTTATATGTTGATTTCAGCGAAGAAGAATATATTTCAGTATAATACAATGGAAAATATGATATATTATTTTTTATTTTAAGTACTACAAAATTATTTTTAATAAATTATGTTATATTATGTAATGTTTTTTATTTTAAACATAACCTATAAATATATTTATGACTATCTATATATTTAATAAAGAAATGTGCTTATTTACATTCATGACTTTTACTTAAGAGATTTCAAGACTAGCAGAAATATAAAATAAAATATTTATAAAATATAAGTAAAAGCTTTGATCAAAATATTAAGGATAAGTGTATACATGCATATTTAATTATATTTTTTAAGTTACTATTTTAGGACATAATAATAAAAACTTATAGTAAGAAATAATTTATAAAAACCATCATTAATTGAAGAAAATAAATTTGATGGTCATAGAAAATTTTATTGTTGTGTATTATATTTAATGCCAAAAATATGATACAGCACAAAAAACATTTTTTAATATTTACAATAATATTGCTAGCAATAAACAAACTAAAACAGACGACTTTTAGCATTATTAAAATTGTAAAATATAATTTATGTTTTTTTTTAATGATTATTACATAATACAAAAATATTATTAAAATTATTACAATCAATATATTGCACGATTTTTTACTTTTTCAATATAAAAAAATATTATTAAATAAATGTGCTTTTTTACTTATATTATTATAATTGAAAATTTCCAACTGTTATTATTAATTTGTGGAAATATTACAAAAAATATTATAAATAAAAGCATTAATTAAAATATTTGGATTTTTTTAATATTTTTTTTATGAATTATAGAATATTACGATGTTACTATTTTAGCACACAATAGACTTACTTTATAAAAATAGTCATAAATTAAAAGTAAATAAATTTGATTCCCATAAAAAATATTGTTTTGTATTGTATTTATTAAAAAAATTTATAAATAAAACCTTCAATTAAAATATTTTTTATTGTAAAATATTTTTATTATTAAAACAAATTACGAATTATAGAATATTACGAAGTTACTATTTTAGCACATAATAATAAAATTATTACTTTAGATAATAAATTAAAAGTAAATAAATTCGATAGACAAAAAAATAGTTTTATTGTATATTTTTTAACGATTTTTTTAACGAATAGATTTTGTGATAAAAATATTTTACAGCACAAAAAATATTATATTAATATAATTTTTTTATATGGAAATTTCACATGCCAGCAATAAACGACCTCAAGCAGAAGACTTTTAGTATTATTACGATTGTAAAAATATAATAAACAATTTTTAGTATTTCTAATAAAAAAATATTATAAAACATATAATTTGTTTGTTATGATTTTGTACTTTTCTATTTAATAAAAATATTATTATATAAATGTTATTTTTACAAGTATTATTGAACACAATTGAAGATTCATGACTTTTAATATCAAAATTTGGGTAAATATTACAAGTAAAAGCTCTAATTAAAATATTTAAGATAATAAATATGCATCGGGTGTATATTTCATTTTGTAAAAGAGTTTTATTATTTAAAAAAATATACGAATTACATAATATTACGACGTATCTTTTTAAGCTTATAATAATAAAACATCAACTTTAAAAAAATATAAAATTAATCATTAATTACAAATAAGTAAATTCGATAGTTATAGAAAAAATATTTTAGTTTATTTATTGACGATTAAATTCAATTTTAAAAATATATTACTTAAACATTAAAATAATACAATCTTTTATGATAAAAAAAACTTTGTATGGTATCAATAAACAAATTAAATTTTATACTTTTTTTATTAAAAAAATATTATTAATATTGACAAAAATTATACAATTTTTTTGTAATTTATTTTCTTATATAAAAAAAAATAATTATATAACATCAAGCCCAATATATAGCTTTAAATAAATGAAATTTATACTGTGTATGTAATATATGGTAATCAGTAGTCAATGTTATAATATAATCGATCTAAAAAAATAGGTTCATCGCTAAAATATCTCTACTGTCAAACACTTATCAGAAGACTGATACTAATTAGATATTAGGAATTAAGCTAACATTCCTAAATATCAAGATTAAAAATGTAATACCTCAAATGATAATATAATATATAATACAATAGTATGTGTTATAAAGATGGATCTATGTTTAAAAATAAAAATATTTTTTATTAAACTATTATTTAAGTACTCAATTTTTATTTTTATTATTAATGATTTTATTTATGAAAACATGTGATTTTTAATAAAAATACTCAAACAGTAATAAGACAATATAGGGGCAAATGGCAATACAAAAATATGAAGAGTAAAACAATGCATCTAAAGAACTGACTTACACAAAATAACCCCTGAGATCCTCTTTGTTAAAAGGTCCAATTCAAAGTGACGTCCCTCACCTGCTAATTAATTCGTTCCAATTATAAAACAAACCTATATGCTAGTCACGAATGAGGTATTTAGATCGTAGGACGGTGATGATTGTTTCTAGGTGACACTTTAAATCTTAAAAAAGCATCATTCCCAATCAAATCCCCCACAATATCACTAAAATAGATCCCTACATACAAACTGACCAAGTTTGTATTCAAAATCGCAAGGTATGTTCATTAAGTTATATATAATGAAACTTATGATCTTATGCCAAATATGACGGGCAATTAGCATAAACAGTCATTGATTAATGGGTATCGATGCCAATATTAACATTCTTGGTTCATTAGCAAACAGGAAATAATTGCGATGAATGAAATCATAACATTGCCGGCATATGAACTGTAAACATATGAATGAATCTCGTTTCCCGCTCAGGTGACACGGTACGAGAATAGTCGCAGATAAGAATAAAGAACGTGTCGATCGAAGCGTTTGTGTGTGAATCATTGATTGGAAATGGTACGGTTTTAAAATAAAACCAAGTACATATGAAACTTTTTTCAGAAGAAAAGAAACAATCAGATTCATCGTGGCTAAATTCGGTAAATTTTTGTTATGTGCTTTGGTGTCTTATACATTTTTCTCTACAATATTTGTGTTAATTTTGAGATAAGGATCAACAGTATTTTATGTGATTTACAGTTTCTATACCATCGTCTCTTAGCTGATATCTTAAGAACATCTGTAACATATAAAAATTTGTTTTATTATCAGTGAGTCATAAATATGGATATGTCATGGATTTATCAATTTAAAAAAAATATTCCTGAATCCTGAGAAATATTTTTTAATCTTTCGACACTTATTGTAAAATACTGCTTTCTTATCATTATTCTTAAGATTAAAATGAGAAAGTCATGACAAAAAAGAGGCTGGGATTAAAAACTTGAAAAAAATAAGCGAATAATTCCTTTTAGGAAAAAAAATACGCAAATATGATATACACCGCTAAAAATGATATATAATATAGCCGATAACACTTACAAGGCTAAAATATTGGCAAGTGTGTTTCGAAATTTATAAATCGGTAATAACATATTAATTTTGCTGCAAAGTTTTAGTTGTGCGTCAAGGGTGTAAAGAATAAAAAAAACATAGGCTAGACCGATTAGAAAGCATATTTTTTTTAACGGCTTTTACTACCTGTCTAAATTATTTCATGAATGCTATTCGCTTAAGCATTACCCCCCAAACTGTAAATGCAAAAATCCTAGATAAGAAAATTGCATTCCGATCAGTTATCGTCTCAATCGCTTACAAAAATATGTTTTAAAATAATTCTTATCATTATTTAAAGAAACCTCTCGGTAGTAAAATGGTTATGGTGAAATGCACTCAACCAAAAAAACACAAAAGATAATTGAAACACGTCTAATATAACTAAAAGTAAATAATAAATTGTGTGTATACATGTACATCTCGAATTCGAGCATGTATTTACCAAGCATATTATGCCACTCGGGGCAAATAGACTAGCCGCTATTGTGACCTTAAGACCAATATTTAACAGAAGAGCATTAACAAGAAATTTATGTAAAAACACTGCCATAATCAATCTAAAATATACTATAAACATATTTCGTGAAATAATCTAAAATCGGCGTCTACTACTTTCTGGTATTCTATGTTAATATTTAAAGTGCATTTATTTTACTTTAGTTATATTCAAGAATATGTACAAAATAATATTTTGTGATAGATATCGAATATATTTATATACATTTGCATCGTTAAGCCCCGGCTTTTAACAAAGGCATAAGAAAGGTTCAATCAAACTTTATAATACTTCTAGTTGATTGGCAAAGTTCATATCTATTCATCGTGGGGAATATATTAAAATGAGCTTTGTTTATATAGCTTCTTTTTCAATACAGGCTTATTGCAAGCTACTTGCTATTCTGTAACATTGACTGCTTAATTGAAATTTCGATTGACAATTTTAAAACCGTGCCGTTAATAGACAAAACTAAATTTAGTTTCGATGACAAATAAATCTTGTTAGTGGATTGTGGATGCGTAGGCACAGATGTATTTGGGGGTGGTCTCTTCATCCTTGATACTTCAGGTGGAAATAGACCTATTAAAACCGTTTTACAAAACAATAGATCTTGGCCCAATTGCATTTAAATGAACAGAACTTGGGGCGATAATTTTTTTAAATAAAAAATAATTTCTTAATTTATTTAAGTGTGTTTTTATACTAAGCAAATATAAGCAATACATACATATAAAATACAACATAAACATGAACAGAATATAAAACATAGATATTTTGATTTATTTCTTAATGTACGAAGGTGTTTCTTAATTAAGGAAACCAGCTACATTTTTATTTTTGGGGATTGTCCTATTTATTATTATACAAAAAGGATTGTTACTATACAAATTCATATTTTCGTACACTATTCCCTGACTGAACTCGTTTTCTTATACCTATTTATCCTTAAATTATTTCTATAGTATTTAATATATGTTAATATATTATTATCTAACTTATATATAAATACTAAAATGTTCATCTTTAATATTTATTGAATATCTAAACAATCCAATCTTTCAAACATCCCTCTACTCTATTAGTAAATCTATTTTTATTAAAACTACTCTTATTGCCCTATTTTGTAGTTTAATTCTATTGTAAAATATGTTTTCATTATTATTTAATATATTTCTCATCCTAAATATTATGCCTCTTTCTCTAAATTTTTTTGATTTTTTTTTTTTCAAAATTGAACAAAATGGTATATAAGAGAAAATACAATAAGTTAAAATAATAAGGTATTAGTATATAATATATGTATATTATTATTAGACAAAAAAACAAATCTAATTTTGTGTTAATTAAAAATAATAAATTATATACAAAAAAATAATATTAAAACAATAAACATAAATATTAATTTTAAAAATCATAAACCTGAAACTCAATGTTATTTTTTAATAATTAAACATATTTTCGTTTACTACTCAAAACAGTGTGACAAAAAAATCTTGGAAAAAATAATCTGCGATGATCGATCGATATTTTATTTATTAATAATCACTAATTCCGATATCTCAGATACGACATAAAGTTCATGAGGGATTCTTACCTAGGTTTTTCGGATATTAGTCACTAACTTTGTCACTAGTTTTTCGGATGAGTAAGTTTGGGTTAATACTATTTTTTTAAGATATTATATTTAATAAAAAAAATTTTTAAAGGAAAAAAGATATTAAAAAATAATATAGCCCAATACTCGCACATAAAAAATATGGCCTTATTTAAAAAGATGAGTAAACGTATGAGAATAATATTAGTATATTATTTATTGGTTTATCTATACATATATGCATCCAATAAATATTGAAATAGTTGGTATTTCAATTTACTTTGGTTTTTTTTTGTAATAACAGAACAATCAGCAGTATACATAACTACTTATTAATCTGAAAATCAAGGATAAAAATCCCACATAAACCCTTTGTTGAAAAAGTGACATTTTTCGATTAAATTGAATTAGTACAACTATCACTCCTAAACTTTCTAAAGCCATACATTGTAAAGAACTTTTAGCTTTAAGTAGCTTTCTTAAAAAAATATGCTTTTTAATTATTCGAGAAAGGAAGAAGATAGTATAGGATACAAAAAATATATTTTTGCTATTAATAATAAAAGTAATAATATCTTATTTAGCATTTTATATACAAGAAAAAATAATATTAAAGGAAATTTACCGCAAATAGAACACTTAAATTGGAATTCATCACTCTTAAAATTATTAAAAAATATTAGAGAATGATAGATATAACCCATTACCATTATCTATCAACAGTATGGTGTTATTCGTTTAAAATGTATATATTGTCTTTAAATTATTATATTAACTCATTTATAACTAAGATGAATAAATAAGTAAAAAGTTTTCACGTACATTAAACATAACGTTACTTTTTTGCTTACAGAATATCTAAAAAAATATTATAACGATAATATTCATAAAACTAAGTATCGTTTTTAATGTACAATCAATTGTAATTTATATGTACATATAGAATATTCCTCAATTTCAATTGAATCATATATTTTTCTGCGATCTTTTAAGAATGACATTTGGATCAATAAATCTAAATCGCAAATGAATGATTTATGTTACCTGTGAAACAATAGTCTCAGTGCGGATCTGAAAAGAATTCCATCGGCCACGCCAAGCCATCCACGCACGCTGATTGATTTTTAGCTACCAACCAACTCAGATTTAGTGCCATATTTTTTCAGATACTGACGAGTGAAGTTCGAATTCTCCATTAGCCAGTTCAAGATCAACACTCCGAGCCGAACGAGTTTAGCGAAGAAGTCGATCAGAAATGGTGCTCGTAGCAAGCATGGCCGTAGATCCAAAGTTACTACCACCAACTCGCCTAGCAAAAGCCAATTGGGAATCCAGAAACGAAGGAGTGCACGAGAGGATTAATTTTGACGACACAATATGGGGATTCGACTTGGCTGGAGGAGCTTACTATAACACACCCTTGAGAGTGACGAGGGTATGACAATCGAATAAATCATTGTTTTAAGTAGCAATAAACTATCATGAAACTTTAGGTGAAAGAAGACAGCCGGGCCCAGAAAGCAGGAATAAGACCAGGAGATAAACTTCTAACGATAAATGGAATTGGCACTGAAACATTGACTTTGGAAGAAGCTCACAAGATTATTCTTGAATCGGGAGTCCATATCAAGCTTTCAGTAACTGCGTAAGTATTTTTAAACGACCTAAAATATCAATAAATACTGCTTGCTATAATATTGCTATAATTTTAGTCCTGAAGATACTGAAACGACATATGGATATTGGGAAGATCCAAGTGTATGTATTCATATTTTTTTTTTTGCTATATTTTTAATTATTAAATTCATATTTTGAAAATATTTCAGCTTGTAGATGATGATGAAGAAATGAGAAGAAAAGAGGAAGAGGCCAAGAAAAAGAAGTATTTCGTATGCAAAACGGTAGTACAAAAAATAATATTTAACTGCTCATGATAAACATCTAAATGATATAAATCATTTTTTTATTTACACAGAATTCAAATTGGAGTCTGCAGTGGCCGTGGGTTTCAAAGCCGAAAGTGATCTACAAAGAATCCAACTGCTATTTGGTTCCTAGCAAATTTGAAACTAAATTTGGGTAAATATTACTTCAATATCTAATTAACTACTTTTCTGTTATGTTTAACATTATCAAAATACTATTGCAGTGACAAATTGCTGCCAATTCCCGATAATAAGCCAATAGTTCTTGAACCGGTGGCTATGAGTGGTTCTAAATCTGAAGAACAAGAAGTAATTGAAGAATGATTGTTCATATAGAGAAATATATTCGAGTTATCGTGTGATAAATTTGGGCACAAAGTAGTGAAATTGTGTAGATTTTCAATGAAAATTTACAAATATTTCATTAACATGTATGATTTTATATATTTTTATATACACATAATTACGTTGAAAAAATGTGTTAACAAGTTAATACATTTATTTTATTTATATAACTATATTAAAAATTAAATATAAATAAAATTATTTCATTATTCGTGTTTTATTTTGTGTTTTTCACGGATAATTTATTTTAAAGACACATTCTATACTTTGCGCTTCAATAACTAAGAAAAACTGAACTAAATTTGTCAATCTAAATTTGATCAAATGACCTTGAAACATGTTTCTAATCAAACGGGTATTAGTATATTTCAAGCAACATTGCATTTATATTATAGTTACATATATAGAATACACTACAGTTTTAATATGATATTTAAATTTATTATGTATATTATATAAATCGTCTGAAATTAAAATCAGTGTTTCGCTGGTCCTTCGAATTTAAATAAAAACGAAATAACATTTTATGATTTTTCATTAAATGCTACACATGTATGTACATATATGTATGAAACTATCAATATATTTCTTTTTTATTTAATTTATTATTTATTACCTAACTTTTATTTTATTTTAAATAGTATATTTCCTAAATTAAAAATAACTTCTCACTAGTTTCTCGCGCAAGCTACTTCAAGTTCCTCACTAATCAATAATTATAATTTTTTATTGATTATCTTAAAGCTTTACCGCAATTAGCAGTTTACTGTGTATTTTTGTAATACAGGAATACGCGGAAACTGCGTTTATTGAAATACCTACTAAAAGTGGAAAATAATTAGTGATGATATAATTAATTTTATAATATTTAGGGGGGGGGCAAATTATTTGCTGCCTGATGCACTGTGCATTTACAGTGAATCTATACTGGTGTCTTGAACAAAGAAAAAAATTAATGTCTGCTAAGCTACCACGGAACTCAGGCTTTGTTTTCTGAATTCGAAAATCGAATTCGGTAAATGTACGTCCGGGCAAATAGAGTTTTTATTAAAACATTGGAAAAAATGTAATATTTTTTACATAAGGTAAAAGTTAAGGTATGCATTGGAAAAGTGCAGCACTACCATATTTAAAATGCTCTGCTGGAATTTCACCACTACTTGAAGATTTATAAGTTTTGAACCTCTTATGAAACCGATTGATGGTACGTCAGTTTTTATTCTAATTTTCATTGTCTTCTAAGTAAATACTGACTTAATAAAGATTGTATTTTTAAAAATGTTGTTGTTTATTATTGAATATTAAATATATGTTTTATTGTTTATACATATATGTATTTGGTATTTTATTAATTTGCAAAATTATTTAATAATAAAATAATTCGCAAACGTCACAATTGGGGTGCGAGTGCTGCCATGCGCAAATTTTGTCACTGGCAAGAACGCGTCCGCGCGGATCCACAGCTATGTTCAGTTTGTTTTGATGGTTTGAATCAGCTGTCTGTCATGCTGCAGCGCGGAGGCTCCGACGGGGCGTGAGCGTAGCCCCGGGGCCGGAGGCGGGAGGCGCCGCAGCACCATGGCGAGGCATCCCACCGCCGTCGCAGCGCTCGGCTTCAACCAGGATCGCGGTACTCCATTGTTCCATTGTCTCGACTCGACCCAATCGCTTCCTGGTCGAATATTTTCGCACGTACCTTTTTCGCATCCTATCTATTGCTGTTGCTATTGCTATTGCATCCTCTCTTGACCTCGGCGCCGTCGACACCGTCAACACCGTCGGATCGCGCTACGTCAATTTACGCGTCGCAATTACGCCTAATCATTGACACCTTCGAGGGCCCGTCGACACGTGTATTTTTCAACCGCACTAAGTCGTGGCCTCGATTTTTACATTTTTACATTTTTGTTTATATTTCAAATTTTATTACTAAAACGCATTTTGTTTTCTCTCTGTTATGACGCATAAATATTGCCAGAGTGCGAAATTTATATTTATTTTCCTCTTTTGTTTTTAATCAATTAACAAATCACTTTTTTATAGATAAACTTATCCTGTTAATTCATAAAATATAATACCTAATAAAATTTTCAATTCACAAAACTTACAATATATTATACAATTCTTTGAAAAATATATCATTTTTATATATCCACAGATACTTTTAAGCAAACATCGGAGATGTCGTTAGTTCAAGATTTTAATATTTCGTTTATACCATTTTCAACCCTAATATATATGAAATAACTTTGATATAACTTGACTTGTTCGCCTTGATGCCTAGAGACGTCAAACACGGTGAAAGTGTTAAATATATAAGTAACAATCAATTATTTTCCTTTCTTATTAATCAATGCAGTTTATAGTTTCTTCTTCATTTGTACCTGTTGATGCAAAAAAATTCCTCGTCTCTTAAATTTAAACGTTTCAGCCATTTCTCGATTTTTTCTTTATTGACTTTTTCAAAGCTCTTTGACCCTTTGGCTGTTAAATATCAAAATATTCGTCATTATGTAAAAATAAATTAATTTATGAACTTGTTACCCCGTTAGTATGACAATGGCATGTAACAGTTTTTCAATGAATCTAATTAAAAAATCGCTATATTTCACTTAAGTTTTCCAAAATTGTATCAAGCCCTCTTCGTTAACTCCGTTTAAAGTTTTAAAATACAAACATTATTTAATACGTAGTTTCTCAAACTCTTACACTTTACAAATCTTCGCATTCTTTAACTGATTTCACACAGCAAGTTGAAATAAATAAAATCATTAATATCAGATCACTCTTTGCGTGACATGCAATCATAAACAATGTCGAGTATTTTCGAATCGATTAGACCGTACTGCATCTATTTTTATAGCTATTTGCTCGATGAATGATTATTGATCCCCGAAAGTTTCTTAAAGTATTTATATTGTTAAATACTTATACATATGTATTATTATATTTAAATAGGGTGGTAGCAAATTTATAAAAATATTGCTTTTGTACGAAATAACATGTAATTTTAGATAATTATGAATGTTTTTATATTTACACATATTTTCGTTCAAAAGCTACGTGTTGAAATAATTAATTTAAATTTATACTTATTTTAATAACAATAAATTAGATGGTTATTATTATTATATTAATAATTATTATTATATATATTTAGTTGTCTATATTTGAAATGTTTGCTCTGATGTTTATTTAAAAATTTGGAAAACTATTTATTTATTTATTTAAATTAAATTAAGACCGTCGTAACCTAACAGGATACCCCAATGCGTCGCGATGGTCGTAAACAATACAAAAAGCACGTTTTTATAATTTAATAATAATAAAATTTAATAATATAAATAATGATTCGTTATACATAATTCTATCTTTGAAAATTTCAAACATGTGTGGGACTCTTCCTTAAGTGGTTAAATGGTTAATTTTACAATAATGCCTTGGCGAGGCAGAGAACCTTGATGCATCATTTTCTATTTTTTCCATATATTTTTAATAATAATAATAATATTTAATTTATATTGTATGTTATTATGTAATACAAAAATCACAAATATGTTTTTCAATCAATTCTGACTCCTGATAGTGATTTAAAATTATTTGTTGTGAAATGTGTCTCTTGTCATTTTGTGTGTATAGTAAAAACTTAGGGGTCACCGAAAAGTAGAGTCAGCTGACGTCTTTAATACATTTCAGTGTTGGATAGGTCAAATAAGTTTGATACTATGTCAAAAGGAATTTTGTCAGAGGTTGGAAGATTGAGCTCTTCTTACTTTTCGCTAGTGGAAATCTAATATCGTTTATCTTGCACTTTGTATTCCGCTATTTTTGATTGATTGCAAACGTTTTTCCCCAAATAAAAATATCGCAGACAACTTAATGATTAAAAAAAAGAGTTTGATTTAATGTGGATTTATTTTAAGAGATGTGTGCATTTAAATAAATACTTTGTTCCATAAAACGAATTGTTTGTGCATTTATGTATGGTCAATCTTCGGATTTTTTCTTCGGAAAGGAATTTGTTGCAGAATTATTTATAAGGTGTTCAACTCGCACCTAATCTGTCCAACATTAATGCACAAACAATTCGTATTATGGAACAATTATTTTATATATTGCTCATTTAATTTGTCCTCTTAAAACAAGAAGTAACAACTCAAAGAAGTTGAGAAATCCTGATATTAGAACTCGTTTTTTTTTAATAAAATGTTTACGCTTTCTTGAAATGACTTAACGAGTCTTTTTTGAGCATTCATAATATGTAAATTTATTGTCTGCATTGTAAATTCTCATTATTCAGGAATATTCAAGTGATATCACAATTAAAACTTTTGTTCATATTATTAGTAACCAAATTATTTTTTAAATGCTTTCCTTACAAAAATGTGATTAATTTTATGCGCTGTAGAAATACCAACTTCAAATATAACAATAACCAATTGAACACAAAATATAGGAATAATGATGTTTAAAGAAAAATTGCGAAGACTTGGTATTAACATAGATAATAGGGATTAAGATTAATTTAGCAACAAATTTGAAAAAATCGTGTTGTATTTTAAACAATTTATTTTATCTTTACAGGTTGTTTTACTTGCTGTTTAGAAAACGGACTGAGAGTATACAATGTAGAGCCGTTAGTAGAAAAAGCACATTATAGTAAGTAATTAAAACGATATTTATAAATGTACGGTAATATTAATCAATAATATTTATTTTAGAAGCAGACGAAGTCGGAGACGTCATAAAATGTGAAATGTTGTATAGAACGAACCTCCTCTTTTTAGTTAGGAGGTCTAGAGATAATGTTTTAATGGTGTTTGACGATGCTAAAGAGAAGTTCATAGCAGAAATTCCCTTTCCTTCATGCATAAAGGCTATTAGGGCGAGAAAAGACAGGCTAGCTGTCGCGTTAGAATATACCATATACACAGTACGTTGGCCGTGCGGGAGTAGGATCCAACAAGTGTTACAAACGCCACTTAACCGCGCCGGCTTATGTGAACTTACAACTCTACCATCGGCTCCGAAATGTCTTTTGGCAGCTCCCGGACACATGATGGGTTCTGTGCAACTATTAGTAAGATAATACGCATGTTTTATATTCTACATACATATAAATATATTAATTATAATTAATTAATCAGGATGCTGATACTAAATCGGTGAATATGTTAAGATGTCACTCAAATGAGTTGCGTTGCTTATCGCTCTCTGCAACTGGAGCGTTGTTGGCGACAGCTTCAGAACGGGGCACTCTTCTTCGGGTGTGGTGCACTAGAAGAAGAATATGCTTGCATACGTTAAGACGCGGATCAGATCATGCTACTTTATTCTGGTTTGTCACGCGCTTTGAATTAGATTTATATGAGATTAATTTATATAATGTTTCTATTTATTTGTAGTATGAATTTTTCACGTGGCGGAGAGTTGCTATGTTGCTGCTCCGATAAAGGCACTTTGCACGTATTCCAAATCGGTGGCGGTACGGGTGCTGGTCTTTCCGGTTTCAGTGTGGCTAGTGGTGCTTTGCTAGGGGGTGAAAGACCTTTTGCATCGGGTGCCATACCACGTGAACAATCTGCTCTATGTGCTTTCATAAATAATACAAGTGTCGTAGGTTAGTATTTATTTTACTATATATTTATTTAATCTCGGAAGAAACGCCCAAATCAAAATTAATTATATGCAAATAGAAAACGCCGATACATAATAATAGATCACTGTTTAATTATATGTGGGTTTTGGGTATAATTTTTTTGTATCTGAACATACGGGATACAGCTTGTTGCGTTCGGGCGATAATATAGCGGCCGTATCACGTACGTTCGTATGGGTAGGGCGGTTGAATTATTACTAGTTTCATCTTTTACAATATTTAGTACCCAAAATATTTGAAAAAATTTTATCTATTTTAAAAATATCCTAGAAAAATACAACAATGACGAGTAAAAAAATAATCTTGCATACATTTTTCAGACCACAATCCCATTTTTAAATAGACTCCAAGAAACGCTTTTATCTCATCAATGTTAATTTCTGTCTAATCATTCCATATTGATCTTGAAGATAATGTCATGTTGGAAACTCTCATATTTGTGTATTTATTTGTTTCACAAAGTATTTTGCTAATTAGATCATCAGTATAAAATAATTTAAAATAATCAATATGGTGGATACAATTGGAGGGTCTTCAATCTGCAGTGGTGTTACTTCTTTGATATATTATTTCCTCACTGACACTCACTATTTTAGACCAATAGGCCTAATTTCAATATCACTATCCTCATCGGAAGAGACAAAATTAAATATAAAATCCTCTATCGCTCAATAAAATACAACACAATCATTATATTCAGCCATGGGATATTTTTAAATATAATTTAAAATAATTTTAACACAAAAAAATTAAAAATATAAATAATCAAAAAATGTCACTAGATCAATGAACGTCACAGCTTCCAAATTGTACACACATACATTCGCGCATGTTAGAGCCTAGTCACAAGAATAAAGTTGTATACGTCGTTCGAAAATACGAGTGTGTGTTTTTTTTTGTTTC
Organism: Plectrocnemia conspersa; assembly: GCF_051122295.1. Lineage (NCBI taxonomy): Eukaryota > Metazoa > Arthropoda > Insecta > Trichoptera > Polycentropodidae > Plectrocnemia > Plectrocnemia conspersa. Next base: position 8,723,364 of record NW_028277167.1, on the reverse strand, counting down.
TACCTGCGCTGCAATAAAGGTTATTATCGAAAAACTGCAGCGTATTGGCAAAATTTGGAGAGTTTAAAAGAGATCGTAAACTTTTACATGTATGATATATTATTTAAAAAATGCTATTTGAAACATGTCAAATATGAATAAAATATTTTTGTTATATAGTGATACTAATTATATATACAATAGATCTAAATTTACATACACAGAAAACATATTTACAGAAAATTTACATAGAAAATATACATATTTTAAGATACAATTAATTACATTTTTAAAAATAAAAATTCAAAACAAAATCGCGGTTAAGTTGGAAGTCAGTTTTCGGTTTCATTCCAACAATACTTATCACTTTCTATTGATGTAGAAGAAGACTGGTAGTTCATTTTCAATTTTTAAAAAGTCACTATGAAAAATTGTGAGTTTGCTGGTAACAGATACGTCAAAAATTCGTACTGCAATAATTTTGTAAATTCGTTGTCTACGTATACATATGTATGCGAGAGAGAAGCGATACATGCACGTAAGAATATTCGTTGTGTCGCTTGTTTTCGATTTCAAGGATTTCGTCTTTCACATCCGGTTATAAAAATAAACATGTTGGTTAATTCGCACAAAATAAAATATATATAATAACATAGTAACTGGTTGTCAACTCCTACAATATGATTGTGTGAGTAAATCGTATGTGTGTTTTTGGATGAAATGTGGATAGCGTGATGACCACTGCACTAGATAGTTTCACTTAGCACACAAATTAGGCAGTAGTGCCTCAGGGGCACCACGCAAGTACAAAGGGTTAATAGTGTTCTATTATTTATATATATATATATATTCATTTAAGAAATAGAGAAGGGGAAACAGTTCCTTCACAACTATATGTATGTATTTATTTCAAATGTATTATTTTTTTTCTGTTGTAGCAATATGCGTCGATGGATCTTTTCACAAATTTGTTTTCACCAGCGAAGGAACATGTCACAGAGATGCTTTTGACATATTTCTTCAAGTCGGTGACGACGATGACTTCATAGCGTAGCTTTTGAGTTGAAAACTTTATGGTGCATAGTTTATTATTTAGTGTTTGCTGTCTCAACTTAATTGGGTGTATTTTTGTGTTATTCCAACGAATTTACGTGTATTCTTTTCCCAACATGATTTTTGAATATATTTTTTTGTGTGGTACTTGTGTATTGTTTGAGATTTTATCGGCAGTATATACGAGCAGACTTGTACCAAAAAAATGCCATTTATTAATGCTTTATATATAAATTAAGTCAATACTCCATTTTGAAACGTGAAACATCATTTTTATACGCGTGTATAATAGTGCGAATAAAAATGCTTAAACGTAAAGCTATTTTTACTTGTTGATATTTTATAAAATTTAATTACATATGTATGTAAAAAATGTACAAAATTACTTGATTTTTATTTGGTTGTGAAGTTGAATTCTTCTTTGTGTTTTGTACAAAAAAAAATGTTATCCGCATTTTGTATATTAATTGTCTTATTAATTAATTGTAACATGTCTTATGTTATGTGTGTATATTAGAATATTATATAAACAACTTTACTATTAATGTATAAAAATAATTATTTTTATATGAAACGTATTCGTCATTCGGAGATTGCAATACAGATGTAACTCAAAGTTCATTCATAGCATCTTGAATGATTAAAAACTAGCTAGAAGACCATGTGTGTTTTACCATGATTATATAACTTGCAACATGATGCTAGTCTAATGCTATTTTTTTAATATAAATATATATATTTTATAATAATTAAGCTGTGAAGTGTTACAATATTATTTTTAAATCTACTACGTCTCAGTCTCATAACCAAAATTACTAATATGAGAAACGTTAGTCGAATTAAAATCTCAAAGTAACATTTAAGATATTTATGTATGTTTTTTTATTTATTTTTAATTGTATTGCAATCTCTACTTTCTTAAAAAACAAGATTTATCCATGATTATTATTTTATATAATTATTATTTAATATTTGACCATTCACCTTTCTATACATAGAATAATTAGATAATATAATTTTATTTGCGTATATAGTACGTTATAGTAATTATCTATCAAACTAGTGTCTTTAATTACAGTGTGCATTCTAATAATTTATTTATACATATTTTTTAAATTTGATCATTGCAATTATAGATAAAAATTTTACATCTTGACTATACTTTGTGGCAAACAATAATATCTTAAAGCGCACATTCTTATTATGTCTATTTTTATTACGTCGATCTATATATTTATATATTGTATAATATTTTCACTATTATATTTCTTATTTAGCATGTATTTCTGTTGACATTTTTTTACACTTTTTTCAATTACAGTAATATTATTTTCATATGCATTTTCATTTTTATTTTCTTACCCAACTCCTTATATCCACAATTTCATTACGTATAAAAATATTTTATAAATACGTCACTGTAAACTATGAGCGCACAAGTCGAACGAAATGCTATCAATTTATTTTAAATGCAATGTAATAAGATTTGTCGTATTTAGCGTCAGTTTTAACAATGTAAACGGACTGAGAATTGTGATGTTATAATTGTAGCGACATTGATGTTTTAAAACAAGATTTTAACAGAGCTTTGGTATTGAAGTTGTTTTTAATGGTTTAGCGTGTCTTTTTAACATATCGTAAGGAAAATTACTCAGATGTGTCAATTTACTTTTGACAATATTTCGATCTGAAAGATATGACGTTATGAGCTATTTGTATTCAATGATTATAATAAGCATTTTTATATATGTGTAATTGTATATATTATATATATTAAACGCCTGTCTGTAAATGCTATCTAAATATAATATATTTTTTTACAAGAGTGCAATACTACAACTATGTATATTATTCAAAATATAAAATTATATACATGACAAATATACTACTTCCTTTTAATAATGTTTTTTTAATTTAATATACCTACATTGCAATTAAAAATAATATATACATTTATTATGAACTAGTTTAATTTACATTTTCTTAGCTGGTTCAAACGGGTCGGACCATACTTTCATATCTGCAAGAAGAAGAATTAATTTAATATTATTTTTTAAATAATATACAAGATTTAAGATCATACATACTTCCAGGTTGAATTTTGTCTTGATCTATTCCTTTTCTGCTTATTTCTTGCATTTTTTCTGTAAAATTTTATTATTAATTCGTAAATCATTTTTGTATTATATGTATACACATATACGAAAAACATTAAGCCTTACTATAATATGAGCTATCAATCATTGGAGAAAAACATATTGGATACAAAACCAGTCCCATAGAAGCAGCAAAACCCAAAACTATTAAAAGTTGAGTTTTTCTTGGATTACGCACTGGAATCATTACTGTTTTATCTTAGGCAAGATTACAGTCCAAAATGAGGTTATGTCAAAATGTCATTTATGATATGTGTTGCCATCTAAAATATTTATCATCATTTTTTTTAAATAAGATTATTTCAAATATATTACATAATCGTTTTGTATTAAGTATACTCACAATTGCTATCTTTTATATATGATGCCAGCAAAAATATTTTTAAGTAAGAAGATTTAAAATAAAATTAATAATAAAATAATTAAAAATAGTTTATTTATTGATACATCTAGATTGCATAATTATTGATTAATTAATATATATATTATTATTTATGATTACTATTTATTAACAGAAAACTTGAGTCCTTCCTTTCGAAGTGAGTAATAATATCCTTTTCGCGTTTTATATTTATTCATTAGCTCCATAAGTCGCTTGTAAACTAATTTTGGAGCATCTATTCCCCACATGAAGTCTAAATGATTAAACTCTTTCATAGGCACTACATATAGTTCAATTGGATTGGGCAATAATTTGTACAAGCGCTTAGCATCAGAAACGCCCGATAACCAATCGTTATCAGCTGTAAACAACGCAATGGGAAGAGTTATTCTTTCGACTTTATACTCCGGAGGATTTTTCGTGTGATACTTTTCTAGATTTCCTTCCATACCGTAGTCGTACATTTGGAATTTTCCTTTAGCGTGAATCTCTTGAGCGAAATGCACTACAGATTTCGTAGAAGCACCGGCTGGAGTATGGCTAAATATCACTGGAAGTAATGAACTATTGAACTCCTTCTTGTCATAGCCGCACAAGATGAACATGGAGTTTTCGCAGATACTTTTCTCTATAGTATTAATCTCGCAGCCGAATTTAGCTAGCCATTTCAAAATAAAATTCTGCGGTAAAAACTCTCCGACTCCCAAAAATTTTGATAATAATTCGAAATCACTAGCGAATGGGGCCAAATGCCTGATCGGGCTTTTAATTGCTGACATGTAAGCCACTGGTGCGAGAGTAAATCCAGCTTTTAGCTTATTGTTGTATTCTGGACGCGTTGACAATAATACAAACAAAATTGATGTTCCCATTGAGTGACCGATGTAAAGTAGCTCTTTATCTGATTCCGTCACGCCGTTTATGTAGTCGATTGCTGCTGGAAGGTCATACATTCCGACTTCATGCCAGCTGAAGTTCCAAAATGCTCTATCACTGCTCGATAGGTTCACGTGCGCTCTCGAATAAGTGTTTCCTCTCGCGTTACCCATCCAAACATCATAACCAGCATCGGCTAATATATAAGCTAATGCTTTTTCAGGTCCGGGAATAATCCAATCAGCTGAGCTGGCCAAGAGCCCGTGATGCAAATAGACTGGTTGTCGCCTTTCAGCTGAACTTTGTCCTCTTCCTTTTGGGATTCGATGCATAGTCAATATATATCCATCTTCTGTTATCACAATATGAGCTTCAACAGGATATCCATGTCTGGCGATGATTTGAGGCGCATTGAGATCAACATCCGGATCATAAGGACAATTCAATTTAAATAAATTGTTCATAAAACTCACATTTTTATTATCACTATTATTTTCTTCAACGGGTTCAGCGTCGAATTCATCGTGTGGAGCTTCGAAATAACTAGTGATGCCTTCTTTTATATCCCTAGATTGTTTTTTCGCCTTTTCTATGTAACCGGAAACAGTCTCTCCAACATCAGCCCCCATCGTCTGAATGAACTCGCCCAACTGATGCGTCTTGTTATGGAACACCTCCTTTAGCGTCGTAGGGTTCCATATTTCGAAAACGGTGCAATAAGTGGGACTGGCCAAGCATGTTATAAACACAAGAGCGAGTAACTTCATCGCGGTTTATAAATATGACACTATATCGATTGAGCCACGGTGTCCTCGCGGAATGAAGGCTCGAACTGCACTGGTCAGACTTCTCACAATCTTAGTATACACAGACTGAGACTCATTCATTGGTAATGATAACACCGGTCATTCAAATTTTGCTTGGTGTATTCGTTAGATTACTCATATGTAATGCGTCACGCAAAACATGCTGATGTTTCGGTTTTATATTAATAAATAACCCTTATTAGGCATAAACTACTCAATACATGGGAAAATCTGATTTGTGAATCACACAAGATACAAGGTGCAATACTACATTATACATATATCACAAATCAATTAACAAAGTACAACAAAAAAAAACTGAGTCATTATTTATAAAAGATTTTTTTTCAGAATCATATTTTACATACATTAAAATTCTTTCATATTTTGCTTTGATTATACAACGTGTATTTGAAATAAATGTGTTGTTTATGGTGAAATGGCGAGATATATGTATATATCCTTATATATATACCTTCCTTTTTAATAAAAATTATTTACGTAATAAGAAATACCTTTCTACAAACCCTAGATTTAATTATAAATTAAATATTTTTAGCAATACAATGTTTTTAAAGGCTTTAATATCACATGTTTATATATTGTATTAATAAAAACTGTAATCGTAATGATTGGATGGGTATATAATAAACCATAACCTTATAGGAAATATGTTTTATTGTTAATTATTGATCGTTAATTTTTTATTAAATAATCTATATATTTTAGAAGAGTTTTTTAAAAAAAATAAAAATATTTTTTTTTTTAAATATTTAAAAAAAAATATTATTTTAATATAAATGAAATAAGGGTTGAAAATATAGAATTTAACGGAATATTCCGTAGTAAACTATACTATGTATAAAAAACACCGTGCTAATTCTTTCATAAAAATACTATATTCTCTTAATCAAATACCATAATAATATATTATTTATGTTAAAATACTCATTTTAGCACGCACTGCAAGAATCAGATTCGATTCAGACACTTCATCTGTGTCGATACATTAAAAAAATTGATCAAAGAACATTTATAGGGTTTTTCTAGGACTTTATTAAGGTCAAAATAATAAAGACATATTTTTACCCTCAATAAACATCTCGTTGTGTTTACGCAAGATTATGTTTGGGTCAGGCCAGGTGTGAGCGAGCGTTGATCAGAACATTGAACACCCCATGAATAACTCTTAACGAATCTATTTAATTGTATGTAGGACCCGAAAGTATCCAGAACGACGAACGAAGCGGGATAACGACAGAGCGGCAGCGGATCTCAAGCTTAGTTTGTTGTGTTGATATCTGACTCCAACCAAACAATTTGGTCATAAAACACCTTGAAAATTATATAATAATGAACTGCCGACCTGTAAATGACAGATCGACCAGTTGTTCCAATCTTCAACGTTACAGCAATAACAATACTATACGATAACAATATTGCAAACTGAAAAAATAATTTTGACCATTTGTCAAAATATTTCCTACCATTTAATATAAATTTGGACCATCTAATATTTATTCTGGCCGCTTATATTCTTACTGATGTATTCTCATCTTTTAACCAATTCCTGGTCATAGTACTTTTTTTAAATACTCAAAAACGTCTGGCACGGACTCACCCTATAAAAAATGCAGCCGTTGTAAAACATTTAAAAATATTCGTTTAAATTTGATTTTTAACAACAAAGGGCTATGATAATTTTTTAAGAAATTTGCTGATTTTTGAGATGGAATTTACAAAATAAAAATTTCCGATCGACTGAAAAATTATTCTGACCATCTAATATATATTCTAATCGCTTATATTCTGCCCGATATATTCTAACATTTTAATTAAAAATCTGACCACAACCGTATAAAAATTCTGACCCGAAAAATACGATCCTAAAAATATATAATACAGTATTAGTTTCACTTCGTATTTTTGTAAAATTGAAGAATTTCTACAGTAAAATAAGTATTTGTAAAAAAATCAAAAATTTATCGCTAATTGCTTCTTTTAAATCACCGATGTTTTACTTGTTAAAATTCGTTAGAATATAGTTAATACATAAATTTTACTTAACGCTATCAATAGACTACGATTTTACATCAATATCAAAAAAGTTTTTATTTTTCAATCAAATTATATTATAAAGAATAAAATGCAATTTTTATTAATAGTAATTAAACTATCAATTTTTTATTTGAGAAGCTAGCACATTGATTTATGTATTCGTATTTATCTTTTAAAACAGAAATTTCAGTTCCATTTTTAGGTATAAATAACATTACAATTTGCTTATGTTTTTATCAATACAGTAAAGTTTAAAACATATAAATTCATTGATCGATGGAATATACTAGATCTATGATGTAATTGTTTTGATATCGATTGACCTAAAATTGGATATTAAAAAGCAAGCACATGCTTTTATATTTGATCATACTACTAACTAAAAAAACTATTGTAATGCCTAATACAACTTAATTACTCTTTCTTTTATGTTATTAAACACAGGTAGTGTAACTTCTTCGAAACATTTTGCAATAAAATCATAAGTTAATTCTTCAAATTGTTCAGCACCTAGAATATAGTCTTATTATATTAAATTTGCTTTAATTTGTTTAAATATTTTATAAAAACTTACTTTTTATATTAAAATGACCGCTAAATTCACATATTGCTAGATTAATTGCGCATAATTCTTTCTGAGAGTGATAAAATGATCGCGCCCACACGAATATTCTTAAAACGTCATGACACTCTCCTGATAAGCTCTTTCCTTTTGTTAAATACAAATTATGGGCTATGTTGTTATCTATTAGGAAACAAACTAATTTGTATATCTCCAAGCATATTTCAAATATTTGTTCCTTCGTGGTAATTTCAAAGCAGAACGCTTTCGCTGGATAGTCAACTGATTCATATAAATTACCTTTCAATCTTGAACATTTCTGAAATGATAAAAAATAAAACTCTTATGTTAACAATAGCAAAATACAATAATGGCAATGATCTAATTTACTCACTGCTGTTTCAATTGGAAGTCTAAAGTTCACACTGAAAATATGATAATGAAGATGATTCACAGAAGCCATGCCGCCTAAACTATTGAATCCCACCCGGAGATCTCTGATGACATATTTTATTTTCATTGTATATAAATTTATTACTCATATTTATTTTTATAAAAGACAATTATATTACGCATACCTATTGTTACTTAAAAACATTAAATAACAAGCCAGTTTCAAACTTGTCAGTGTTATGATTTGTGGTAGACATTCTTCTATGTTGGGACAAAATAAACTATGACCCCTGTTTATCGGACTGTCGTTAATTATAATCTTATGAGCTGATTCATCTAGGCGTAACAAAACAAGAAAAATTATCAAAACAAAAATAATATAGAAAAAATAAAGCATATATGAATAATAAACACTTACTTGAATCAAAGTTATTTGAAACCTGTAATGTAAACATTATTTCAAGTTCAGATATTTTGTTAAAGTTGAACTTGTTTGGATCGAATGCTTGAGTAATACTAGTGATCAATTCCGGTGCTCGTCTTTTAATAGATCGATCTTCATTTAACTAAAAATAAAAATATGTTTTAAATAAAAAATTCATTAAGTTTTCATCATTTGGTCAATTTTACAGCACAATAATACATTTTTTATGTAAATATTGTAAAACACTGGAAAAGACACAAGACGTACAAAAAAATATTTTTTATTTGGAATTACTTTGTCATTTAATATTATACATACAGTGAAAAAATTTAGCAGTTTTTTTAAAGTTTTCGGTTAACCTGGCTAAAAGCGTTATTTAATTTGGTTATTAAGCCTGTGGGAGTTTATCAGCGAGCTTCGACAGGTACCAAGCAGATCCAAAGCTTTTATTAAAAGAAACCGTTAGAAAAACTCATCTTAAGTGTTAAAAGCGCCATAGACAAAATCCTAATAATATTCATGACACGACGTTTGGTTATTAAGCCTTTTTTATGCATACTATGCGTAACAATGGAGGAATTGGTTAAAAGCATTCTAAAATGCATTACAACGGCCATTCGGGATCGTCTGCAAGTATTATTTTAATATATTGTATTAACTGCACATTGGGATGCAAAATGATAAGTTGCTAGGTCAGGCAACACAAAAATATTTCAATAAAAAAATAGGCGGATAACAAATCCAATTACATCCCAAACCTTCATAATTGTCAATTATAGCGAAAAGAAGACCAGCACGAAACCTTCCATAAGTGGACAAAACGTATAAAAGCTCATATATCGACATTTTTTCGCAGCGCATGTTTAAGACCGACGTTTAATCTTGCACGAAATAAATTTCCTGCTCTATAAAATCAGCGTTTGAAAAAAACCTATCGTTCAGCAGCAGATCCGACGAAGACGCCTCAGCGTTTAAAAATCAGACAGCATGAGGTGTCTACTACAGATCTTCGCAAAATACTGATCGTGCTCCAGGAGATCCGAGTCAATGCTGGTAAGTGCGTCAGTAAAATGAAAATCACCCTGAGGATGGTTGAATACTTGGATGAATAAAAATATTGACGTGGAATTCCCGAGATATCCGATATAAAATTGGGGAACTATTGATTAATGATGACAAAATTCATATTATAGTAGTCACCGAAACTCATATAAAACCGCACGTTAACATTTACATCCCAACTTGATCTGTCTCTCAAAACACACGCGCATAAACACTATGTAATTAACATAAAACCCGTTGCCATGAAAAATAAATATAAAAATAGAATAATATTTGTCGCAGGGAATAGTTCCCAAGGATGTAAGTCAACCCGTTGCGATCTCGATGCAGTGTTTTGACTTGGAAATTCGACAATTTTAATTGAAGATCTCAACGCTAGACACATGCATTGGAATTGTTTTGGCGTAGATTGATCCACGGCGACATTTTTAAACTACTTACGGATACGATCTTAAACTTATCTTAAAAATAAAATCAAAAAGCAAAAATCGATCTTAAAAATAAAAATAAAATCAAAAAGCAGTGGCAAAAATTTAAAAAGCAAACTGACTAATGATATTCGCGGTAAATATCAAATGTAAAAATATTTCGAGATGGAAAATTAATACCAACAAGCTTGAGGAAATATAAAAAAGGATTTTAGAAAAATATAGATAAACAATTAAAAATAAGTTCTTATTACACTTGGGAATTGTAGATCTCTAATACAAGTATATGTGTAAATGCTATGCAAATAAATACTTGTTGAACATTTTGAATATCACCACAAACGGATGTTTCTCTATTATCGAACGAGCTACGTTCCGAACGGCCGTTCGTATCATGAGATGACCGTAAGTCGCTAATCAACAGCATTGTAAATATTTTCTTATCATAAACACAAACACAAAAAAAAAATCTGCTTTAATGCTGATATATTTACCTTTGAAACTGGTAAAAAAAGGCTTAAGGTGATGGAGGTGAGGGGTGGAGATGATGGAAAGTTATAGTAAAGGAAGGTCATCAATGTCTACGTCAATTTCTTCTTCATTAACAATTTATTATTGAAGCGAGCACGTCTTACGTTGCTGTGCGGCGTTAGTAATACTCAGATTCCGTACGAGGCGAAATTGGCGCGCAGAACAAAATTGTTTATATCTTTGAAAGTTTCTAAATCTAAATTTTGTTAGTAGAAAAGCGTCTACATACTGTACATTTATGCTCAAACTATTTTTATCATTCGTATTACGTTGAAATGGAAGATGGATTACATTGACTATTTTATAAATTAAACTGGAATCAGAACAGTCAAAGAAATCAAACTTGATATGTATAATAAATATATTGTTAAACATTGTTATATGTAACACTTGGAAGAAAGAGGGGTATTTGTTAAGAATGTCGGCGACACCCTCACAAACTATGATTATGAACTGCGTCACATTGCTGGTTTGACCCTAACAGCTACGAAAGTAACCAACAACGTTTTGCCACATAAATTTATTTTAAAAGGGTTAGATGGGAACGAGCGATCATTGGCCAGAACATTTATGTAAGCTAAATCTTGTTGCCAATTTATATAATCATCCTTTTAAGTAGATTAGTTGCAGATAGTTATTCATGGGGTGTTAACTGTTCTAATCAACGCTTGTTCGCACCTATCATATTAAAATTTTAAAACGTTTTATGTATCAAAACGACGTTGTCCGCTTTCGTAGCCGTTATGGCCAAATCAGCAATGACGCAGCGGAAAGCTATAACCATTGGTTTCTGAGCGTGGTGCCGACATTCTTAACAAGTACCGAAAGAATTAAGGAACGGGAAGTAAGCATTGTATGGAGGATATTATACTTTGCAATAAATTACCGAAATCATTAAAACATTTAAAACCGTACAAGTTTTGGTACAATGGCAACATTAAGCTGTCAAAATTTTGCAGGAATTAATAAAATGTTACCGTAAATATATAATATGCCATTACCTGTAATAGAAGAGGATGCTGTCCTTCTAACGCCTTTTCTCGTTCGATATTCAATTTGTATCTGAATACTCCAGTTCTTTCGAATAAATCGTCCCACGTGTCCAACAACCACCTATCGAACAGTAGAAAATCCGCATTGGTTTCAATACTTTCGACCACATTATTTAATTCTACTGATATTCTATCAGATTCTTTTTGAAGCCACAATCTTTCCATATTGTTAGACGTCAAATTGCACGCTGTTCAGTGTTGCCATATTACAATATAAGATATCAAATTAATATTCTTAAAAAATTATACGATAAGAATGCTTTATTTAGAAAATAGTTTACATATCAAACGTTATAATGTATGAAAAAGAAACAAAAAAATTTGGTTATCGACATAATCACAGTGATCATCAGGTGAGTATCGGCTCCTGAAATAAGGTACAAACTTTATTGTCAAATTAATTAGTAATATGATAGATGTGAATGCGATTCCATACCTTCAATCGTTCGACGCTTGCGCGTCGTCAGCAGTAGCCTTCGCGTACTAGTTTCCTCGAATGTGCACCGAGGCAGGCCAAGATCCCGACGACGGTGATCCCCATGCCCAGCACGAGCGCCGTGAAATCGCCGAAGTCGAAGCCTGAAGCTTCCGCTCCGCTAACGGCGCTCACTAGCAACAATAACAAACTCCAGTACAGCATCTTCGCTGAGACAGACGTCACAACAGTTCGCGAAATAACCGCTATGTGTCTCTACGTTCGATATGGTCATAAGAAGCAAAATATTCTCCATAGCACTACTAATAAATAAATTACTATCCGCTACGGATCAACTATGCTATATCGAGTTGTGAAATATATACAAAAGGGCTTTGACGGTAAAATGACTACAGAAGCAGTAGTTTTGCCACGCAGACATATATAAACTAACTGAAAAAATCAGTAGCTCTAGTTAAATTAATAAACTAGTTTTTAAACGGTCTTCTGGTGCTGGACTCCTCCAAGGTTCAATTTTAGGACCCTTGCTATTCACAGTATTTAAGAGTGATTTCCCAAATAAACCTCACAGAAATGATATCACCAATGACTCGACCATTTTATGCTCTTATAAAAATCGCCATCGAGCAGTAGATAGACTTCAAAACAAAATAAAAATCATTGAAAAATAGTTCGATAAATGGCTAGTCGCTGTAAATCCCACTAAAAGCCTCGCAGTAATATTTTCTCGTAGAAAAAAAGCCTTCGCTCTCGATAAATTATTGAAAATTAAAATGTATAACAAGTTTTTAGACTGGAAAAATTCGATAAAGTATTTAGATCTCACCTAAGATTCAAATTTTTTTGGAAATCTCATATACATACATAAAACAATGTAAAAACTAAAACAGCTAAAGCAAAACTATGCCCTTTTCTTTGCTGCAAAAGTAAATAAAATAACAAAAACAAATGACTTATCTTTAAATTCACAATAAAACTTTTAAATCTGTAATATTAAATTATTAACAATCTATGACACTTTTAAATACTCAGTAATAATCGATTATTGACAATCTATGACACTTGTTTTAATGTTACTGTGCATATGCGATCTTGGCCCGCTCATGAAGATCGTTTAAACTAATATAACTAGACGTCTTCCCTTAAGGAGGATTGTCCTTTTCAAATATTGTGTACTCCTTTTGTTTTACTTTGTTCTTTTTTGTCCTACTGGAACAAAAATGTCCGAAATGGCCTTTTTTTAAGAGTCCTCCTTTGATATTTTCAATACAAGTATGCAGTCAACGCATGCATTTAAATACTTTTATTTATACTTTGGTTACATGAGGTGACGGGTGGCAATTAGTTTGAGGCACTGCAGTAGTATTTTATTGACGATTTGAAGTTACATGCTAGAATAATATGAATATATAGTGCCGGTTGCGAGCCCTGAAATATAGGTTTTTCTGTTAGTAAGATGGAAAAAATAAATAAATATGCAAGAAATTATATTCGTAGAAGTATATGTGTTATACTCTTGCTTTAAATGCAGTAATGGAATGTAAAAATGAAAATATAAAAAATCGGGTGTCGCTGGCCCTTATGCGACAAGTGCATTAAAAAAGGTTGTAGAGCAATAATAAAATAAGCGTGGGACAGGTTGAGTGTGAACAAACATTGGTCAAAACAGTTTACACCTATGAAATAACTCTCTGTAACGAATCTATTTAAAAGAAGAATTATATAAATTGGCAAGAAGATTTACCTCACACAAATGGTTTAAAATATATAAATATTGAGAATTTTTTTATCTACTATTGTAGTATTTTTTTTAGGTAAATCATTGTTATATTTAATAGGTATTTTAAAGCATTTATGTAAGGTAAATCTTATCGGCAATTCATATAACCTTCCTTTTAAATAGATTCGTTGAAGAAAGTCATTCGCAGGGAATCACCGTTTTGACCAACGCTCGCTCGCACATAACCTGTCCAAGGGTTAAGAGAAAAGCTTGTTAAAATAAAGTTATAACTTGTCTCACTATGGTCAATGACATCCGGTGTGTTAATAAGCGGTTACCCATTCTAGTAATCATGCTTAACTTCGGTCGTTGGCTTTACCGACGTTAATGCACATATTATTAATTTTAGGTCACTCTAGAAATAAAATCTTATATAAATACAATAAAATAAAAAGCATTCAAAAGTTGGTAAAATAAATAATAAAAAAATATAAGTAATATAATGGAACAGGCATTTTTATTAGTTATGTATTAAATATTTAGTATTAAAAAAAACGCAGGGTTAATATTATTAATCTCGCTTTTAACGATGACGCAGCCAGACGTAATTTTTAATTTTGGCAATTTTGGACCATTTTGACATAAAATTTGGGTGTGGGTAGCTTGGTAAGCGATAATAGTATTTATTGTCATATGAGATAAAGTCGAGAATCGATTGACAGCACTCTGTGTGTTTGCGGTATCGGTACGCGGCGGCGCGATGTTCAGTGCACTTTGTAGCGCCGCGAAGATGGCGACGACGGCCAGGAGCGAAGACGGCGAGAGAGCGCAGGCGAGCCGCGAGGGCGAAGTCGCGGGAGGCGCAACTCTACCTGACGACGATCGTAACGCCGTACGACGCAGACAGGTCGGTGCGAAGCGAACCATTTCACACGTATCCGATATACGATGTCAAACGTCACAATCGTTTCGATCGCCCGAATTGACTACTTTTGTTTGTTTATGTTTTTCTTGCATTAATGTGTCACTGATTATTTTTTTCAAATGGACAATATGCCCGCTAAAATAATACGTAAAATTGATAAAAGCTTTTAGTTGTAGTCGTCATTTAGGTTAACATTTTCCAATATGGTAACCAAATTGCATTTTTACATTTCCCTCGAATCCGAATTAATGTAAGGGGAAGTAGCAACATACGTTTTTCAACGATAAGCAGTTATTGCAAGATAGTGGCGCCTCTCGATGAGTGTGAAATATTATTGCGCAACAAGTGAGAATTGCCTGTAACGCTAGGCTATCTATAATTTGATGCAATCAAAAGTCATTATCAATAAGCCAAAAGTTCAGCCAAAGCTGAATTGACCATCAGGCAAAATAATCCCATGCTTTACATTAACACTAGAGGTTTACGCAAATGAAAGAAGGGGCAAATGCCTCTTAAAAACTTTTTATGACAATATTATGATTTACAATAGGTGTGAATTGAGTAAAGCATATCTAAACCGAATTTTTACTCAGTACCGAGTGCTCCCACTGCGATGGCATGATTTTATTGATTTTGACGTGGATTTTTAACTAATTATTTTTTTCGCTCACCTGTTAGTCAAAATTAGGTTTAGATATTCTTAATTTGATTCTCACTTATTGTAAGTCATAATGTCATAATAATGTTATAAAAAATCTTAACATGAACGCTAGATAACCGAGCGTTTCCAGTTAAAAACTTTATTATTCTTTATTAATGATTTTTATATTATACTCTTGTTTTTATATTTCTCTACATTATCTGCATAATAAACTACTTTTATCAACAAAACAAAATTTACTCTAATATAAGTAAATAAAATAATCATGAGTTGATAAAAGTAAGACGTAAATAAAAAAATACTGGATTTACTATATCAATAAATCAAAATTTACTCTAATGTAATTAAAAAATCACAAGTTGATAAAAGTGAGACATAAATAAATAAATTACTAATAATAACATGTTGAGAACCTCCGAATTTGCTTCATCAATAAATATATTACAGTTCATTAATATAAAACAATAAATAAAAATAATGATGAATGTCAGAAATAAATAAAAGAATCATAAGTTGATAAAAGTGAGACGTAAAGCTTATAATAAAATGTTGAGAACCATCGAATTTACTTTATCAATAAAACAAGATTTACTTTAATACTGGGGCGTGACAAAATAATTAGACCACTCCAACACTTCACATATTTTGCTATTTTGCAAGCAACTAATGTATGAAATAATTGTCGTGCATTAAAAGATTTGAAGCACATGAAGGCAATGATTCTTAACAAAAAATAATGAATATATGTACACCAAAAAGATTAGGGATATGATACAGTTACAAATTGAACAAAGAAGACTATTCTGTGTGCAGCAATTTGTGGTACTGTCAAAATATTCGGATATAATAAATTATTCATTTTTAAAAATATTATGGTTTAATAAATTCAAGTGATTTATAGCTTTAAATTTTACTAAATAACCATATTATTAGGCTCAAAGGTTTATGGCACCATTAGGTACCCGATGAGTACTAGTGATTTTCTTAATGACTTTTATAGAAACCATCCGCGGTGAAAGGGTTAATAATATTTTTTTTTTTAATCGATGATTTTTATAAATTGCTATTTGTACTTTAATTGGTGTAAAAACTCATACTTATCGAGAAACAGCCCAAAAATTCAAAGTGAAACATCAATCACTGATGAGAATTAAAAAAATGTTAGCACTTAAACAGCAACCCTATGCGTCACAACGACATAAATGTGAACGAACATGCAAAACATCTCAGACGGACAGAAAAATCGTTTATATCGCATTGCGAAATAGGCGGGTTACAAATGAAGGTGTAACAGCTATTTTAAATGATGGAGGAGTAAAAATATATAAGAGAACTTTACAACTTTGATTATGCCAGGTGGATGTTAAAAGCAGCTCCGTAGTAAAAAAGCCAGGACCAACAAATGCGATGAAAAAAAAACGCTTCGAATGGGCCAAGCAACACCGAGATTAGACTAACGATTGGAAAAAAGCGTGTCTTTAAATTATGTTTTAAAATGATTTTTAATTTTTGCTATAAATGTTTACAGTAATTTTTTTGTTTGTTTGTTTCTCCAACGAGACAATCATGCGCACGTTGACTGAACAATGCCATAATGACCTTCGGAGAAGTACAAGGATAAATGTATAAAAAAGAATCCTAAAATATCCAAGCTCAGTGATGTTATGGTCTGTTATTAGCGGCAAGTCCACTTTATTTTGATAGAGAAACGATGAATCAAGATCCATATAAAAACGTTTTGGCTAGATATTTTTCCCATATTTAATTGACAAAACCATGAAAAACAATAACTATATTTATTCAAGATGCAGCTCCCTGCCACACGCCAAAATCGACAAAAATATGCAAGTTTTATCTTAGCCAAGTAATTCACCGGAAAATTATTGAGCAGTTCTTAAATCCATCGTATACAAGTGCTCAAATACAAATTTAACTAAAGGACCCAAAAATAAAATAAAAACATAATAGCGAGTATAGAGAGTAGCCTAGAAGAATTCTCGGAGTAATAAAAAAGAAAGGTGGTGTTATTAGATATTATTTTCTAAATTAAAAATGTGCAAAATTAAACTGTTTGTGTAAAAATATTGTTTTTACTTTTTTAAATTACATAATCGTTCGTAGAAACTATAAAAATATGAAAAATGATGTCTAGTCCAAGTATTTTGTGTGAACTATATAATCATGTTGATAACAGTAAAACGTAAATAAAAACTTACAATAAAATGTGGAGAACCACCGAATTTACTCTATCAATAAATCAAAATTTACTCTTAATATACAAGTAAATAAATAATCATAAGTCGGTAAATGTAAGACACAAATAGAAAAAAGTTTATGATAACATTTTGAGATCACTTCATCGACAAATATAATACAATAAAAAAAATATTTGAAAATTTTTAAAAAAATAGCGTAAAAATTTACTCACTTCCATGATGTATATGCTAAAATCATCACTGATCAATGGGTTAAAAACAAGCATAAAAAAACGATACTTTGCTGTCACCGGTGTCATTTTATTTTTGATAACAGGAATGCACCGAAAATTCAATAAAACAATAAATGATATGAAAATAAATAATGCTATTGCTAAAAATATTGCTATTGTTTAGAACCACTGCTTATATATACTATGACGCATTAACCAACAATATTACATTTACGATATCGTGTTACCTTTTGTCAGATAATCATTCGTGTGATAAATCAATTTGTGCGTGTGCTACAAAATTAACGCAAATAATGCATTCATGGAGATGTAACAGAGTAATTTTTTATACTTTTAATATTTAAATTTCAATTATAGATCTAGAAACGGCTGCTTATTCATTTATAATAATAGAAGTGAATCATCGATGAACTCACTTTTGCCATTATCTATTTCAATAATATAATCTTTTTGCCTGAAATAATATTGATAATCATATTTTTCTTTCCTTTAACCTCTTTATATAATTCTAGGTGATGCTTGGACCGTTGCCTTCTGGATTTCTTGAAGTAAATTCGGATCCCAACAGTAGAGCCGCACAACAAGAAGCCGCCGATAGACAGGCGGCCTTAGCTCTCCAACAACAACTCGCCCCCCAACTAGCCACAGGAGCGGGTGCCCCCGTCGGCCGATTGAGCATAACGGTCGTTCAAGCGAAACTCGTCAAAAACTATGGCATGACTCGGATGGACCCGTATGTGCGACTACGCGTCGGTCACTGTGTCTATGAGACCCACACGGATCCGAACGGTGGCAAAACTCCGAGATGGAGTAAAATCATGAACTGGTAATTATTATCGGTAGTAACATAAATATGTGCAGTTTTTTAAATTTGATTCATTTGAGCCAATTACTTCTTGTCATATAATAATTTTTATAATCGTTTTCTTGTTATAGTCTTCTCCCCCCTGGTGTTAATTCTATATATCTAGAAATCTATGACGAATGCTCGTTCACAATGGACGAATTGATAGCTTGGGCTCATGTACCCATACCTGCTTCTATATTCCAAGTGTGTATCTAATCATAGAATACTCGTGTTTGATTGCAATTATTTAATGTGTCATTAATTTTAGGGTGAAACTCATGAGGATTGGTATCGTTTGAACGGTAAACAAGGCGATGCCATGGAGGGTGTCATCAATTTAGTTTTTAGTAATGTAAGTTGTATCAAGATGTACATATATAGTATTTTAATATATTAATAATACAATTATCTTTCATTACATAGACAACGACACTTCCAATGGTTCCATACGTGGCAAGCTATCCTCCAGTTGTTATGGTACCGAATACAATGATGGGATATGCTCCCATGACTGTTTATCCAGCTACTGGCCCGACTGTTACAGTGGCTGCTCCGCCTACTGGCGTAGTGCCTCAACCTCCGCCTCCGCCTATAGTTCAACTCACTGAAGAAGAATTGAAACAGGTTATTATATAGAATTTATACTCTCAAAAATAAATTTTCTCAAACACCGTGATTTTATATTTCAGATCGAAGAGATGTTCCCGAGCATAGATAAAGAGGTGATCAAATCAGTAGCAGAAGCAAACCGAGGAAACAAAGACGCCACCGTTAACTCGCTGTTGCAAATGTCTGATTAAATATTCCGATCATAAGATATACAATATTCAGGGTCATGATAATTAGTGTTTCATAAGATCTAAACGAAAGCTTTTTGTGTAAATCAATGCAACTATTTTACGATATGGTGATATGTATCTAAAATATACATGATTGTACTTATAAGTTGGGTAATTTTATAATTTGTTATTATTTTATTGATCTGATTTATGTATCACAACATAATCTGTACCCGACTTATGATAGTAGACGAACGTAACTCACGAGGGAACAATTTTGATCATGTTATCGACTGGTGGTGGTTAATTGGTTAATTGAAAGTAGGAGTTTTGTGAGGAATGTCACTAAAGTAACATGCCTCAATAACATGATTTTATATTATACTGTTTATGTCGTTGTTTTAGAAATAGTCAAATTAAGCCGCATATTAATATACATATATTTTAAAAATGTTGGCCACCTCTAGTCATTATTAGTTTCAAAAATCTAAATTATTTATGTACTTAATATCTGTTAAAAATTCTAAACCAAACTTCAATTTTATATAAATGATGGTGCTATTGCTTCTGAAACAATAAATTGTGTACAAACTGAGTAGCTTTTTTATATCAGCTTTTAATTAAAGTTAAATATATTCTCTTCACCTTAGTATGATATAATTTATATTTTTTGTTATATCTAAATAAACACAAAAAGCTAATTTATGTCATTAATAAAAAATTATAAACATAGAAAAACCATAGTGAGCGTAACAAAAGTTCAAAATGGCAATTGTGATTGTTATTCCATAAAATATATACTAAAGTTTAATAATACAAAAATATATCAATTAAACACTAATTATCACCAAATTCACTATAAATAATAAATACATCGATGTTTACATACATACATGTTACTATCATAAATGTACATATATTATGGACGGTGGAATGAGTTCAGGATTGTGGATGCAATACTGTCTTACTAAAAATGTGATATCAGCTTTAGATGTTGAGATGAAAGTTTCGATGCAAGTGCTTAAAATGTAACTTGTATAAATCAGTTTTGCATTCCGAAGTGTTTACGATGATGTATATAATTTTTTATTATACATAGATAAATAAATGGAGAGATCAGTTAGAAGATATATGTATACATAATGATGAATTAAATGTATAACCAATTAGTGGAAGCATTCTGAAATGTTTAAAAATTATACATAATATATTGAAAAATGTGTGAAAACTATTATATTATTGATATGTACCTATGTGTTTTTTTTATTCTTAAAATATGTGTACAATTTGTTAATTTTTAGGCTTTACGTGCCAAAATATATTTCGTACTTATGCCTTTTTTGTTGTTCTTTATTCTTTGTATAGTTGCCTTATATTTATTTTGTGATATGTAGTCACTATGCTTGTGCCATGTTAATGGTATATTTATGTATTTTTTGAAATTAAAAAAAGTATGTATTTTTGTATAGGTATATTTATTGATTTAAAAATGATTTATCATCAATATAAGGCTTTTACGGCATGTATGAGTTTTTACAAGTTAAAAATTTTTATTTTTTATTGTAATAAGGTGTTAAAATTGAATATTGCATTGCTTTTTATGTTACTAAATAGTTGTGCTGACTATATATAGATTTTTAAAAATACATAATATATTATCAATAAAATATTTCTTATCAATGTATTTCATTTTTATTGTATATTGTTCCAAATATTATATATTTTTTTATAAATTATTGATTGCATTATACTTAATGTATTTGAAACAGAGAGCAAACATCCTATTGGAAATAGCAGTATAATAAGTAAGAGATGATGGAACCGAATGCTTTTGAAAAACCTTTAATAAACGGCATGGATAAGGTGTACAGAGCAACCTAATTTGAAATATAGCTTCTCAGCCGCAGACATATCAACATGTGAACAAATGTACAGGTGAGAGGTGTAGAAGACACTAAAATAACCATCATATTGACAAGTCCACTAAAATAACGCAATAGCCGTTATGTCGGTATAAAAGCAAACACCTAAGGGTTATTGTTCTGCAGAAAGTACAAGATTGTTTGACAATACGATGCAGAAGATTATGTAAACGAATAAAATTTCAGCTATATGTATATGGCTGATAAACATTTTTGGCTGGCTCAATAGGATTAATTGCAAAAGTTCCACTTCCTGCAGATATTTTTAGAAATAAAGCTCATACATCAGCCCAGGACGAACAGTTGGAATTGGAAATTAGATTTGCGTTTTGACCATCGAGTATTGTGGTCTAGAGCCGAACAGTTACTAAAGATCAACCAAGAATTAAGACAACCAGAACCTCAATGATATTTAGACCAGAAATAAATAAAATATTTGTGTTAACTTTATCTGGATTATTAAATTTTAACCAACGCTGGCTGTAGGTCTGTAGGACCTCAAGAAAAAGTAATTAATAGGACTCCAACAAATATTTTGGAGCATCACCAATCATTTTTTTTGCGACATATCTTTCCTCTTAGCTAAGGAACTAGACGTCCTCCTCAAAAATTTAGTTTTCCTTTTTCCTCCTTTGTCCAGGGACGTCATTTCAGCTTTTTCCAGGAGGAGGGAGTAGAAACAAAAACAACACACAATCATATTTTTGTGCGACGTATACGACTTTATTCTTGTGACTGGTCTCTAGTACGCGCGAATGTGTATAAAAATTGGATAGCATGACGTTCACTGTTTTAGAGATTTTTCGGCTAGGTTTGGATTTGAACAGCAAATTTACATGCATAAATGTTAGTGATTCACTAACATTTATGCATGTAAATAAATAATGACACGTATGTGAATTTAGTAAATATTACTTCATATGGAAAAGCTGAAATCAAATAATTTTATTGGCGTCTTTCAGATAAATTAAATTTTTATTGGTAAAAATATATATCTACCGGCGAAAATGTATTTTGATACAATTTCACTAGAGTGACGCATTGTATCTCTAAATTAAGAAAAAAAATCCGAGATGACCATTGTTTTAGTGTCCTCTTTTGATATTCTCAAAATCTGGTCACCTTATCTTAAGTAAGGAGACCAGATTTCCTCTTTTAAGAAATCCTGTCCTCCTCGAACAAAAATGTTCAAGGTGACCATTTTTTAGTGTCCTTTGATATTTTCAAATCTTGTCATCTTATCTCGAGCCATTGTTATTTATCAATTTGTTTGAAAATTATATATGTATGTAATAAAATTTAACTTAGTAAACTTTCATTTAAAAAATATATTTTTTACGTAATATTTTGTTTTACAACACTAAAATAATATTATTATTCAATGTGTTGTAAAATAAAATATTACGTAAAAATTATATTTTTTTAATGAAATCAAACGTATTTCATTCTTATCACACTCTCTTGGTATTTTCACGAATTTTAAATTATTTTAAAAATGGGAGTGATTGAAAAGACATGTATTTTTATTAGGTATTCATTTGTTATTAATTAGTCTCCATTTTATTTCACGACGTAAACTATATAAATGTTAAGTTTTCTTGTTCAATATTACCCCGTACTCCTTAAACGTCAACACCGACGTTCATTGCACCCAACTGTGGCAAAATGTTTGACAAGTGAAGTACCGAAACATATGGGAAGAGGAATTTTTGGCAGTTTACACTTCCTGTATACTCGAGTCACTCCAAAACTGGTTAAACGCCTTCGTGATTGAGCTGAGACGTATCACCTTATTGCCATTTGATACCATTGTGCAATTTTCATCGCAAAAATGGATCTCATCAAAACGCCGAAGGTAAGTTTTATCGATAACCCATTACTTTTCATTCGCGAATGTTTTAAAGGTGCGTACGTGCGAATAATTCGTGTAAACTTAATTGAAAATCGCTAATTGATTTTTATGACAATTAATTTTGTTTGACAGCTGTGACATTTTCGTATAAAATCTTAATAAATGAATATCAAGTATGATGATATGCAAATTTTCTTATAGCTCTATGTTATTCATCCACTTAAAACTCATAAAATGTTTTCACAGAACAGAATGAAAGTTTTGATTTGACTGAATTGACATACCGTTTATTTAGCTGATCAAATTTCTAAATGTAATATTGCTATTTCTCTATATATTATATTATAAAATTTAGTGACAATCAGCACTTTTTTTTCGTATTGTATATATTTTTTGTTATGATAATAATACATTTCTTTACCACGGATACACCATATAACTCTTCCGTTATCTATGAAAAAGAGGCAACAAAATTGTAATAATGTCAAATATTTATTTTAACTTGTGTAAAAATTGCCCCCTATTTTTATATACTCATTGAAAACAATAAAAACAATATTACAGTTGATGTTAAATCTATAAATTAAAAAAATCTATTCAGATTCTATAATATTTCGCTAAAGTACAGAATAATGTAGTTTTTTGAAACTTTGCTTTTCATAACTATTTTTATAGATATTTAAAAGATAAATGGTTTGGTTTCAGTTGTCCTTAACATATGCTTTACTTATGATTAATGTACATACTTAGATTTGTTTCATGTTCAGTATTCCGTAGAATTAACAAACTTTTAGTGTATAATAGAATAATATAAAATCTACAAAATTAGTAATTAATGTACCGCATATGCAATTAAATATAAAGTTAATTACACTTAAAAAGTTAATTCTATATTAATAGCCCCTGTAAATAATATTAAATAAATTGTTAAGTTTTTTTATATAGTCAATTAATCATATACTAGTCTTTTAATCGCAATTAAGCGATCTTTTCTCATGAGATTATGTTTATCTAGATATTCAAATTTGAGTGATGCTAATATTGTTTATGCTACAAAGATATTATCTGGATTTATATGTAAAAATTACATGTTTTTATAAAAAATCTTTTTTTATTTATAACAAAATACTCAATAATTGTTAAATGCATTACTATATCTTATGATAGACAATGACTAAATCTCTAAAAAAAACATCCTTTCGATATGGAAAAGTTGAAATCATATAATTTTACTAGCACCTGCCAGATAAATTATATTTTTACTGGTAAAAATATGTATCTGCCGGTGAAAATGTATTCCAATATGATTTCGCTGAAATTACATTTTTAAATTTTGATTCGAGACTTTTCTTTGAGGGATAAATGACCTCTCTGAAAAAGACTAGCTTTATAAATACTTTTGTATATATTAGGTGTAGCCAAAAAAGGACGTCTTTTTAAATAATCAGTATTTTTCCAATAACAATTTTTTTTTACAATATTATTCTACAAAATAATCTCCATTGACATATACAACATTCTTCCATCGATCAGGCTTGTTTTTAATACCACGTTTGTAAAAACTAACTGGCTAATAGTTAAAATATTTTAAAGGAATGTTTAAACTTCTCTAACACTATTCAATTTTTTACCGTTTAATTATGTTTTAGAGACCTAAATAAATGGTAATGGTAAGAATATGGAGGGTGAGCAACAGTTTTCCATCTGAGAGTGTACATTTTTTCTCGCGTGATTCTTGCAGTATGAGGCAGACGCGTCGCCTTGTTCTCGTCGCTTAATGCGCGTGGAACCCACACGCCTTATCAATATTTTTAAAACTTCTTAGAATGCTAGACCATGAATGTCTTATCTGTTAACTCCTGAATCGACCACTTTGGATTGGCTTCAATTTCTGCAGCTATGCGGTCATCATCGATGATTTTTGGTGTCTCACTTCTAGGCTTGTCTTACAAACAAAAAGTTATATTTTTGACGTTGACGAACCAGTAAAACTTCACCATAGACGGCATAAATGTTTTTGGTTGCTGTGGTTGCCGATTTTTTTATGAAATTCATACATCATACAAGTGCGTAAAAACACCTTACTCGGAACGAAATTTGTAACGCGTTCTCCAGATTTTAATTCAAACACTACCGAAAGAAAGACATGCGACCCGAACAACAAATAAGTCATAACTGACCGTCAAAGTTATTCAGTATAAAAACGTCTTTTCTTTTAGACATTCCTAGTATTTAAGATGTTTATTTCACTTACCCTCTTATTATGGATGAATTGTGGGTATATGTATATAATGTTTTTTGCTTTAAACTTTTTTTGAATATATGTTAGCAAATTGGATAGTTATATAAAAATATATGTTATGTTTTTGAATGACTGCTATTTTTACTGATTCGCTCCAGTGCATCGACAGTATCGATCGTATCTGCATGCATATTCGCACCACGCGTCTCACGCACGTGGAATTTATTTTAGTTTTAGAACCACTGCGCATCCTCCGACGGTGCTCATTCATTTTATACCCCAAGGCACCCGCCGTCAGTTCGCGTTGGGTTTTCCCGCGGTGCGCACACGTTTCGATTTTCTCGGGAAAATTTTAATTCAGTGTTTTCCTTGACCACACAAAAAGCCACACACGTTTGTATTTTTTCAATACATTCTATTTTTATAGCATTTTATGCATACAGATAAGAAATTATTTTTTCCTTTCTGGCGTTAACTGACGTTTGAGAGTTGTTATCAGTTGAGCGGTGTTATCTCCGTAGTCAAGTCCGAATGGTCGTGAAAATTAAATTAACGCGTCGGGGAAAACTCGAGGGTATGTCTTAAACGACGGTTTTTAGTTTAACTTTATTACTGTATCACAATTTTATCTCTTTTCTTTTATCTTTTTGTACATAAAAGATAGTTAAAAGCTTTTATTATTAATGATTTTTCGACGTTGCGCGACTTCCTCCATTGTATTATATTTTTATTATAATATCGTAAAATGTACAGAAGAACTTAGATTGAAGAAAATAAAAGATAGAATGCTTGTATTAAATAAATTCTCTTGTATTCATGAAAATAATATATCACTGTAACTTAAACATGAGACTGAGATCATTATATTTATTATTACTTATTAATGATTGACCTCAATTTAACAGAACTTTACTGGCTACAATAATAAACATATTAATAAGAATCATTAAACAGTAAAGTAATTTACTTTTGATATATTACATGCATTTTAAATAAGTATTGCATTAAAACAGTTATAGTTTTGATAATTGATTATTGCATGCAACCCAATTAAATATAAAACCAGTTATCTTCTTTTTATAGAGATTTCTATAGTTTTCTAATAAAACTGAATTATTTATTACTCACTAGATATACCACAGTTAAGCTAAAATAATATTCGTAATCGTCATTAAACAAGATTTCAGTAATAGAAATAAAAAAACCTGTACGTATATGTTATATAATATTTATGGCAAAAAAATGTAATTCAAGCTCAAAATTTTTGAGCAAAACACTGTTTACGCTTCACAAGTTATGCCATAAAAAACATTAGACTATTTTACTGTAAAAAACATGTTATACATACATATGCGATATTTTCAATTAGTCGAAATTAGCTGATTATTAGATAATATTTTTATCTAGGAATTATTATTATATAATAATATCAATAATTTAGATTTTCTAGTTACGATAGAAATTGAAAAACACTAGAGTTCATATGAGTAGTTCTTATGTGGTTGAATGGTTCAAAGGCACGGATAACCTGGTCGTCTCAAGTGGCTGGGATGGACTTGATTTAAAATCCGGGCTAATTCATTTCTGGACGAATCTTTGACTTTGAATATTAAGTTCTAACTCCCAAATCATGAGGTGGAAATGAATATCTTATCTAGAATTTATATAACTGGACCGCAGTAAATGAAAAAATCTCAAAGGCTCTCTAAGGGTTCTTTTCTATGAAATTCGCGTCCCTTTTAAAACGGGCGGATTTTTATGATTGCGTAACGTGTTTTACTTTCTGCGAATGAAACATTATATTGATTCATTCCTTGAATCATACAATGGTCATTATCGTGTTTACAAATTCACTACGCTTCGAGTCTTTATAATATTAATATTATACGTAATTGCTTCATTATATTATTTACGTGGACTTTCTGCAAAAGTATATCAATAAATGCCTTAATTGATTCGTGGAATTTGACTCTCACGGATCTCTTAATAAAATTATGAAAGTTATACAACGAGTTCGTATTGTTGATCGTATATTTGTTGAAATATCTTGTAAGGTCTAATTAATATTTAATAAACATTTTTTTAGGAATATATAGTATAATTCAGCCCTGGACAGATTAAGCTCTTGACATCTCGCAGGTGAAAATATATTTTCCATACAATTTTATGCTTTCAAAATGTATATTCATTAAATAAATTTAGTAAAACTCTCAAAACTTATCAACGAAAAAGCATCGCCAATGAGTCTTTTTTAAGTCTAAAATTATACCATTATTCTCCCAAACAACCCAATTTATAAACGAGTCCCAATTGAGTCGAGATTGAAACTATCCCAACCAGTATTTCACGTTAATGGGGTTTAAAGCCGATATGCGCTACGCAGCCAAAACGGGGAACGAGGGCAGCGGGTCGCGCCAGTTGGCCACCCCTGACACGCTCCGTATAAACCTGCTAACTGGTAATGTCTGAGATCAATATTGGAAAAACCAAAGTTTCAGAGTACGACAAAAACGAGCGTAGTCTCGTGAAGGGGTTGAAAATAGTTCAATAGCAGAGTGGTGATATGTATTGCTCTCTAGCAAATTAGACCTGCGGATTAATTTGAACAGTGTGTTAGTTAGAGGGAGAATTGCCAAAAAAGTTCATCTACAGCAGGTTTACTTGAAAGCTTGATCTGAAGTTGACCTATCGTGTTTATATTTTATCGTTTCAATCGCAATGGGAATGAAATAGTAATGAAAACATTTTATGTGACTGTGATGTATGACTTTGCAAATATAGTAATTAAGAATTAACTATGATTTATTAAAGTTGTTTACAACAGGAAACACTTGTTCCGCTGAAATTTCAACAGCGATTCATAAAAGTTACCAAATCTCAGACTTTTGTACTACTTAGTGCCTTCAATTATTATCATGTGGCATACTTATCGTTACATATATCTGTAATTATATTAACGAATAACAGCGTAATGGTATTTGCCTTACATTATATGCGGAGAGTAATGGATTATTTAATAATTACATTACTAGTATCGTATTAGTTGGAAAACTCAATGGATAGTGTATAATATTTGTATAAATAAACCGAAAGTTATTTTTAATAATTTATATACTTTAAAAATCTACACAAATGATTATGACGCTTAAAATAATATTGTTGTATTTTATAAAATCAGAAAATATATTTATGTTAAACATTAATAATACTTGGCATTTTTCTACTTAAATTTTTAGGTAAAGATATAATCTTCTCCCACCTTTCAGTCTTTTTTTAATTTCATTAGCATCTGTTGAAGGCTTTGATGCAAAATATTTCGATAACTCCCTTTTTACATCGTTTGCATTTTTATTTTTGCCGTGTTGGATCGATCGAAATAAATGCTAGTCGGAGAGAGCAAGGTCTGAAGAATAAGGTGGATGAGATGAAATCTTCCAGACAAGTTCCTTAATTTTATCGAGAGTCAATTTCGCCATATTGTCACAGCACGAGGCTACAGAGGAGATCTCGTCTGAAAAGGAGAAATAGGTCGAGAAACCCCTCAGTTCAAATGAGATTAGGGATATCTGTAAAATTAGGGAAACAATGCAAAATTTCGTTGAAAGGCATTACTCGAGTAAGGTCGGTAAATCTAAAATATATTCAATGACAATGAAAATTCACATTTTCGCCAAATCCTTAAAAGGGGTCAAAGGCAAGTGTCATTGGATGAGTTTCAGTGATTCCGATATGAATAATTAATAAATTTAAATAGTAAAAAATATAAAATAGTCGTGTATTTTGTATTAATCATTTTAATATGAATATGTTTAGGTTTTTGTCGAATCGACTTAAGTTTCCATTATTTTTATAAATAAATTTGCTTTGATATACGAGAACGTTTCTCAAATGAATTATTCATGTAAACCGCGGTTCCAATGTATAGTATAATAGATGATATTAGCGAGTCTGTGGTTAATTAGCTTCGATATTCATTCGTAAGATTTAAAAGCTAAATTATAATTACAGTGAGTATTATTTGTTGTTATTATTTTGACGATTTACTGTAAATTAAATAATTCCTACAATTGATTTATTTACACTGAGGTAAGATACATTAACTAATTATAGAACATTTGATATAAACGTACGATGTGCGATTTTTGATTAATCACTTTGGTGTTCCATATGAAACTTTAATATTATATTGATTATAATCAATCATTCTCATCTTATAGGCACAAATGAAATAAGTTTGGGGTCTATGGGAATTTACCATTCACTTTTAATTAAACTTATTCATTCGCCGTTATCTGAAAACTGAAAATCACGCAAAGATCAAAATATAAATTATTTTTTATATGTGTTTGTAATCTTAGTAAAATAAATATGAATAGTATCAAATCAAAACAATTTTCTGTACCTAAAAAATGTGACATAATGTTGTGAATTAAGGTTCTTACACTCAATTTTTTTTTAAAGGCATAGGTTGTCACTCTAAATTTTTTTTTTAGTTTCAGATAAGAGTGTGAATATGACTATTAATATTTCTGCTAAATTTACATCAAATAAACAGCCAAGATAATCCGTACATATACTGCTTAAAAAAATTAAAATGATAACAAGTTTAATAGAAACGGAAACTTCAGTTAAATTCAAAACTTATTATCTACTAAAACTATGCTTTGCGTGTAAACTGTTCGATTTGAATAAGTCTTATCTTTTCAGTCGGTAAATTTTCTCAACTTAAGCGTATTTAGTAACTTTTGTATTTATTTCGGAACAGCCATTTTTTTAACAACCGATGCTTAAATGTTAATATGCAATAATAAAACCAGGCCGAGGCGTTGAGCCGTTTGCTAATTTCTCGCTTTAACCGGTTAATGGTCTCCTAGGTTTAATATAACGTTTCTGAAGTGCAATTTTGCCGTCTCGTTACGGTTAGTTGTTATCCGTAGCTCGATATCCCCACAAGATTTGCTGGGTGCTATTGTGCCTTAAACTTATTTTTCGTATATTACATTGTTCCCTTTTAACTGTACGAAGCGAAAATGTGCTTGGAATTTTCTTCAAACCGGAGCTTTTTCTTCTACGCTGAAAGTCTATTGCATTCTTGACGATTTCCGCAGAGCACCGTGTAGAAAATGCCATAATTCCGAGCACGAACCATTGTCTTTCGCTATGGGGATAACGCGTTTACCGCAATTCTCCATTGAGTAAGGTATTTTTGTTATCAATTCACTGTGAATAAAGAGGGCAAGAATCTATTTTCGTATGCACTTATATTTTATCATAATCGATTATTGTTTATCAATACATTATAATAGCCCTACATTTTATGTTATAGCAGTGGCTGACTTTTTTAGTGAAATAATAAACATTAATAAAAATATTTTTGCCAACGATTTAAAAATTAATTTATCCATTGTTTATAAACATCTTTATTTTTAGAAGTTATGAAGTCGTCAAAGGCTTTTATTTAATGAATTTCGTATTTAAAAAATGTAATAATCTGTAGGGGAAAAGGGGGAATATAGGGGATGAGACAGAATTTCCGATTCTAATCCGTTTAATTTTGTTACTAGTGAAATACGAGGTCTCACAGTATCATGGAGCATTACCGCTTTTACTAACATCGGATGATTTACGATTAAGTTTCTATGCTTGGCTTTATTTTTCCTATAATAAGGTTCTGTTGTAATAATACTACCATACTGTCATTTTTACGGATAATTTTTTAGAGCTTCATTTCTGTCTAATTATTTTAATTCAAGTGCTATGGTCGCTAATGAGACGAACTCGGCTTACACACGACCTGAGGAAGCGGGTGGGAGCACCCGGGAACCGTCGTTAACCATTTTAATGATCTCTTCTGGTTATCGTACAGAATAAATCTCCATCGCAGATTATGATTCTCTTCCCATTTACCTATTTTTATATTTTTTAGACCTATATTTAATTGGTCAATATCTAAATAATTTACTAGTCAGTATTTTATTAAGCAAATGGTCAGTATACATAGCTTTATTGGTTAGTATATAAATATGTTGTTTGTACAAACAGAAATTAAGTATTTTTTTTAATTTGGTCAAAGCACGAATTAAAAATCTAATGAAAATTCAAAAACTATAATTCGTTTTAGAACTTTCATTGAGTTAGGTTTGGGTTTGAACAGCACAAACAAAACAAACGACGATTTATGGTGTAAAAAATGCTTTTAAATGTCTTATTATCTGAATTCGAATCATCGTTATTATTTTTTTAATAAAAAATTTATTCAACTAAGCTGAATGCGATATATTTTATAATCCAATTTGCCAAAAGTACAAGGCTTTGTTTATTCATTCGCGCTCGTTTAATATAAACGTGTCCATTTTAATTTAAAGTTAAATTGCTTTATAAAACTTTGTCAATGATTCAACCAAAGAATAACATCGCATGTGTTCAAAGTGCGTTAAAATTGCCTACCTTTTGTGTGTTATTTTCACAGCCCAAATAAAATGCTCATTTTTTATACAACAATGGAATAAAAATACACGACTGGAGAATAAACTTTCTATTTTTGCTGTGGTATAAATAATATAAATAAGATTAAACTTTCGCATGAGGGTCATGAATAAGGGTGTGTTTTTAACCTGTAATTTTACATTATATAAAACATTTTTTTGGCTAAAAAAAAACAGAATAATGTTTCATTTTATTTTTTACACACATTATACATTTTAACGGTGAAAAATAAGCTCTTTGTTCTTTTACAAAGCAATTTAACTAATTATAACAATAACAGAGGTACTTTATACAATCCTCTTCATAAAGGCGAAAATTCAGGTATAAATAAATATTAATTAATAATCGTTTAAGCGCGCTTTATTATACAAATAATGATTTTTAAAACTATTGGTCAATTACATATTGAATTAATTGTCGTTTAATACATTTATGATCCATAAACATTAGATAACATTTTTTTTAAATAGCACAAAATATTTTTGCCAACGAACCGAGAATTAAACCAATGACTTTTTATATTTTAAATATATGTATATTTTAACAAAACATTAACTGTTTTCTTTCCCGTGAATTTTAATTACTTAATATTTATTATCTTTGTTACAACAATAATGAAATAAATATCCATTTAATTAACCTTTCATGTTTTAAAACTTGTTTTCAAAAATATGAACTAATAACAATCAATATAACTTTACGTATACCGTTCATCCAATTTATCTTGCTTAAATTTATAATTTATTAAATGTCAAACTTTTTAACTGCCGTTACCACGAACATCATATGAGCTATCAAAATAACGTACGATACTATAAAATAATAACATTTAATATTGCGCTATTTTTTTGTCATGTTTAGAACGGTTAATAAAAATACCAGTCACAGCTGTCAAAGACATCGAATGATAATAATATATTAATTATGTTTACCCGTTGTAACGCATTGTGCTTACGTTTAGTGCAATATACGTGCTAGTGATTACTATATTTTTATATAAAAATCATTTATTACATTAAATTCTCATAGACAAAAGTGTAGCGCCCGAAAATTGATGTTGTAAGGGAGCAAGCGACCTTGCTCCAGCGCAGCAGTCGGGAGCATGCAAGGTGTGAAGCTAGCATTACTTGACGAACCTTTTTTTTATCTTAAATTAATTTCTTTAAAACGTATATTAAACAAAGACTGCACATTCTACATAACAGCGGTTTGAATTTGACTAATGGTATATTTTTATACGTTTTTCTTTGTATTTTTCATATTTGTATCACTAGCCAAAGATTAAAATTCATATGAAATACTTATGATATTAGGCTACCTGGTATTTTATTACGTTTATATTTAAAATATATTTATTATTTTAGTCTAAAAATATATTTGTTCCAATTACTCAGCATTTTGCTGCTTGAGGTTTGAAAGTTTTTTTTATATAAATTTAATATCCCTCTTTATAGCTGATTTACTTTACATTACAGTGAAAGCTTAAAATTTTCAATTGTTTTCCAAACAACAAACACAATTTAACATCATTAGCATAATCGAATAACGAGACTTTGCCTCACTTGTGTTTTTTTTATGTTTCTTATTTTAATCCTGCATTTAATTTTCCCTCGGCTTCCAATCCTTATCAAGGGACCCGAATCTCTCCTATACGAGCAATCGAGCCGTTATCCGGCTTTTCCGAATTTCACCCTTAATGGAAAATACAAGCCCGGGTATAATGGAGGGTGGGCTCAACAATGCCATTGAATTTCGCAAGCTCCCAAGGAGAACGCTCGTGAGGTAGGTGGGTGCAGCGAAATCGATAAAGGCTACAAATGTTACTACATCCGTCTCTACTACTACACTACACTGGGACGTTATGTATTTTTCTTCCGAGGAAATCGGAATATCATGCGATTTCCACTATCCAATTTTTTCCTTTTGTAATACCGTTTTTCCGGTGGGTTGTATCCGTTTTGAAAATTGATCGAGATGAATAATATAATATATTACGTTTACTAGGGTTGGTATCAAAAAACGTACATATATAAATATATTTTTTTACCTATACCTATACCTATATAGCTATAGAAATACCCACATAAAAAGATTATGAACAAATACTGCTACAAAATTATATGATGATGTGTTATTATTAGCGTCTATAAATGTATTATATATCACTTATTACTGTGAAATGTTAAATAATAATAAAACATCACAGATAAATACATACATTTATTTTTAGAAACATCCATGCGTCACCCTTTACCTTAATGTAAAACTGACGTAGCAATTTAAACTCGATTTGAGTGTCGAGAATATTGGAATTGCACTTAAGAGCGACTTTTCAACGAGTGCCTTGTGTAATTGAGGTCAAAGTAGGGAACATTAGTCACGATCAAATCATTCCCGTGCATATTTTCTAATATAAATAGTAGTAGAATTGTTTAGCCGATAAAAATAGAAACACATTTATTCTTTAACTATTTTTTTATCTTACAAATAAATTATTTTTACTATTATTTAATTTCTCCCTGAACAATATGAAGTTGATGTTTAGATGTGCTATACTTAGCCCAAAAGTTTGGATATTTACGACCTTTCATAAATCTAAAGCTCAATGGGGACATTATCCTGTTAGTTCTACATGAATTTGTATGGTCAACGTTCCATTAAATTTTAATGGAACGTTGACCATACAAACTAATTTTAATGATTATATTTAATATAATCATATTAAAAATTTAATCATTTTAATGATTAAAATGATTTTATTTTTAACTAAAAAAACTAAATAAATTCAGCTATATTCTAAACTATATATAGAAGCGGCTTACAGCCTAACATTTTAATTAACGCGTACTCGAAAATAATCTACAATCTTATTTATAGATATTTATTTTTTTAATTAAAAAATATAACACTAATACAAGCAAAAGTTAAACATACCAAAATGTTGCTTTCATGCTTTTGGTATTTGTATATGTTACAGTTAATGCGTATTACCAGTGAAGTTATATATTCACTGAGGTTTCACTAAAATCATATCTGAATATATTTTCATCGGTATAGGAGTTAAAAAAAGCTGCTCTGAGCTGTCGTTGTAAATCAATATGACAGTTACGAAACGTCCATTTGTCGTTCAAACCCAAACATAACCTCAACGAATTAACCAAACACAAATTGACCTCGACATGGTTTAGATTTGGGTTTAGCTTAATTTAAATATTGTAGTATTTCGTTTAACAATGTGACATCCGAATTCTGTGAATCTTCGATCATGTGGAAATACCCTTATCCATTTGTGAATAAATACAGTTTTATTAATACTGAACAGTGAAATTGTGAAAAAATTGTTTAATACATTTTAACTGAGTTAATGAAATTATATTTATACTGTAGTGTGCGAACAAAAATAACCTTCACCAACCTCACCGTGTGTATATTGTAGCAACATTCATAATAACCTCAAGGTTATTTTATATTTTCCTATTAAATTTTGCAATTTTATATTGCTAGGGATGAAGTTCCGTGCCCTCCTCTTTTTATTTCTATGTCAAAAACTAGGCGGCACTTTGGTAACACTGCTGTGACGACGGCGTAAGGCAACACGTTTTTTGTCTTTCCATTTCCCACATCATAAATTCGATTCAGCATTAATTATTATATTATAATTTAAATAAATTCTTCTGCAGTAATTGTCTAATTGCTACATAACACCACCCGTTCGCTAAAAATATAAATTCACTGTAACATACAGTAACAATAACGTGCAAAAAACTGCATAATTTCTCGAAATCGTGAGAATTTAAGTTATATTGTAACATTTATCACTCATTTAGGGGTTTAAGAGTTCTAGCTGATTGACCGTCAGCTTTCGTGATGAAAATATTTGTAAAATTATGATGCTTTAAGTAAAAAATATATATATTATTGTGTGTTGTCAATTAGGTTATCGACAATATAATTTTTACGGGCTGTCTGAAATAACCAATATCCAGTTCAAAAAAATGCCATAAATTAAGTTAAGTGTAAAAATAAATACGCTTACGTGCTTACGTGCTTACGTATTATACGTAAAATTGCCGTGGATTTATTAATGAGTTTTTGCGAAATATTTGCTAAATAAATAGATGTGTTGAGCCTTATATGTGGCTATGGAAAGAGAATATATGCCAAAGAAATGCTAGTAGCACGAATGAAATGAGACAATAGATATAAAAGCTGTACTA
The DNA here is from genome assembly GCF_051122295.1 of Plectrocnemia conspersa. Lineage (NCBI taxonomy): Eukaryota > Metazoa > Arthropoda > Insecta > Trichoptera > Polycentropodidae > Plectrocnemia > Plectrocnemia conspersa. The sequence continues at coordinate 8,687,066 of NW_028277167.1, read as the reverse complement.
TTTTGGATTGAGTGTCGCTCTGATGAGAGTTAAATAAATTTATACGGGTCAGATTACGTTCGTCCAAAGAGCTAAATGATCTGGGGGTGCCTCTTATATTTCAAAATGGAAGGTATCAATTTCGACGGTGGATTATAAGACCGTCCTGATTTTTTATCATCACGTGGACTTTAATTTGTACTTTTTGTTTATATATATATTCTTTACACTGTCATTAAGTGAAAATAGCGATTCAATTCAATTTGATCAATGAGATTCAAAAAATAAATAAAATTACTGATCTTTCGAAATGCTTTAGAATATAACGAAACTAATGGAAATGATTCTTGGTCTGGTCCTGAAATGGTTGTTAATTAAACCGATAGACTATCTTTGGGGCGCAATTAAAAATAAATAAAAACGATTGAACAACTCAACGAGCAAACAAAAACTTAAAGAAGTGATCCATTTGCCACGATTACGAACTCGTTAATTAATTCTATGCTTTTTCACGTTGAAGTCTAAAGGGGTGTATAAAAATAATAATATTTTTTAGTTGTGATGTAGGTTTTTTAAAGGTTGTTGATGAACCACACAGTTAACTGACCAGACATCTTGCCAACAGATTATCACCAATTTAAGTATTTCAAAAAAATCTTACATGGCAATTTCTGCAACAAGCAAGCTGTTACCGAAAGTGCCTTTCGAGATTTTATTAAATCCAGAACTTCGTAATTTTATACCACCGGAATATATTAAAGTTTTTTATTAGAAGAAATGTGTAGTTTCTTATTCAGAGTATTATCTAAGAAAAATGTATTTGAATTGGAAAGTCCTTTACTTCGATTATCTTCCTAGTAACCTTATACGATAATTTATTATGTCTGATGGCTATTCTTAACTAAAATTCAATTTTCTATAATCAGTGATAGTTCAATATATATATAATATCTTGAACAGTAAAATAAATACATTCAGTCATTTTAGACTATTACTTTTGATTTATTTTTCAGATAAGTATATATAATATTATATAAATCTATTATTAATTTCATGTGATCAAATAATATTAAAATGATATATTTTGATGTGGTTATCAACTATCTTTTTGATTAGATGCTTTTTTCCGATATTTAGATATTAGCACAAGATTTTATTTTATCAATTGGCATTCTTGGATTCAAAATGTATTTTAAGAAAAGATGGTTTTATACTTTAATTTGGTGTCAATTCATAACATACAACGCAGTGAGGTTGAGGGTTCATTTAATTTCCGTTCTATGTAAATAACCTTCATAATATTATACTATCTACAAACAGTTTAGTATTCTTACTATTACGTTGCTGAATATATATTTCCTATATATTGTTAGTTTATTTGGTGTCTGTATATATATTTTGAGTATATCTTATTTTTTCAGATATTTACACTAATGGAATATTAGTGTAAATATTTCAGTGTCTAATTATCAATTTTAATTATATTAATTTATGTATTATTTTTAGATTCCAATTATAAATTTTAGATGTTTATTCGTCAATCAGTCACATTATTCTGAGTATCGAGCATATCGAGCGCTTTGTGTTTCAACCCTTTTGTAATTAAAAGTTAAAAATAAATTTCAACAGAAAAATGCAAACTAAAGATCAAATCCTACTTTGACGAATTTTAAAACATAATGGAAATTTTTCTTTGTAATTGCCTCGAATCGACAATGAATTAATTACTGATAATAACGGAGTAATAGAAGACATTTTTCAGACATTGTAGATACAAATGTTCAATTAGCGAAAATCGCGACAAATACGCTTTAGAAAGTTGATCCTCTTTTCAACAAAAAGTATTTATTCTAGCATCTGTAAATATGTACATTCTTAGATGCTAAATGTTATAATATAATATTAATATATATAATATTTAAAACGATGGAATAAATTAGCATGAAAGAGAGGTTCGCAATAGCTTTTATATTTATAATTGATTGCATAATTTCATAATAATGTATTCAGATCGTTAGTCGAGAGCGTTGTTCCGGGCAGTTAATATTAAAACCATAGTGCTTTCATCAGTATATATTTACAACATATAAACCAAACTCGGTGGTCCATATTATGGGGTTTAACCGAGAAATTATGGTAAAAGATCGTTATGGGCTGTTGCGTTTTATACGAAGAATATATTATATTATAACAATAAATGTATATTATTCAAATCAGACGCTTTAATATGTATAAAAGCGTGTGATGTTTTCAACCTTGCGGTTAAATGTGCAAATAAGGTTTTTCGCACGAATACCATATCGTTATCGTATGTAATAAATTATATATATAACAATAGCACCAGATCTAATTTTAGATAAACATCAAAATATTACATGAAGTACCATATAATGTTACAATGCATAATAAATTTTGGAATTAATATCAGATATAATGATCTGTATGGATTTTAAGTCAATAGTGAAACTTTACTGTTACATATACAAAATAATCCTTATATTTTATAATATACATATATATAGTATATGAACCTCAAACAGCTAGGTTATGAATAAAATACGATATTTTGGTTACTTGTATTAATGTAATCTTAATCGTTTATTTCCTGAGCAGGTTTAATCGCATATATTTCGCTAGTAAAGTTAATTTCTTGATTATAAAAATGCTTTTTTCTTATAAAGGTATTTTTGATAAATTAATTAATTTATTTTGCGGTTTGTTCTCGCCTGTTTTGATTTCATTTATAGTGTACTTTTCATAAAAACAATCGTTCTAGCTTAAAGTACGTATTATTCCATCGCGTGTTTATATCTTTAGGACGGAATAGCGTAGTCCGTAACGTCTCATACTAGTAACTTTGAAGTTGCGGGATCGAGCCCCGGCAGCAGCACTCACATTTTTATTTATAAAAAATGCGCTATTATTAAAAAACTGGTCCAAGCTGCAGTGACATCTATTAGTTATGATTAATGCTACACATAATAATCTATAATTATTAATATAGATGTCACCGATTAATAGACTTTGTCTAGTGGTTAATACTTACTTGTAGGTATTCATTTTATCTGATTGCCTTACTCAGTTGGTACAGATTTTCCCCATGTTTATGCATGTGAGGTTACAATGGAAATTTAATAAAAATAAATAAATAATAAAAATCTTGAATTAGAGAATTGACTAACAGAGCGCATCTCTGCACTTAAATAAAAATATATTTTCTGTATTTTTTATAATCGACTCTAATTAAATATTATCTTGAATAAAAGTAGCATCGTAATCTGAAGAGTATGTGCCACACAACGCATAGTAGTGAAGTCAGTACTGTTTATATAATGCTGGCAGTATTGTCTCGGATTGAGAGGTTGATGCCACCATCTCGGCTATGGTGACTAAATCCTGTTTTCACTTATTTTATTTAATTTAATATTTTCATTTCAATAATATTTGTGCCAAATTTTCGAAGTTTAGTTTTTGTTATAAAAACGCGTCTCTATATAATAATTCCATCAATGATTCTGCCGTGCTTTAAACTTTAAAACTTTTAAGTTTATAATTTAAACAATCTATAATGATTTCTGAGATACTTTTATAAGAGAGAATTCCGTAATTATCATTTTTTGTATATCAGCGCCTTTTTATTAAGAGCTTTGTGCTATGATTTTCTGTGTTCTCGTGAAAACATTGCCAAGTATTTTTAAAAATTACTGAAGAGTGTTGTGAAAAATACTGCTATTCTCGAGAATTTATACCTTTGATTTCCTGAAAACTGCGTCTTTTAAGGCAACTTTTTCTTTAAGCAGTTTCTCCACCACTGCTTGAAAAAAACATTTCGCTACTCATCTAATAAAATTCTCACTATTTTACACCTGCGTCTTACTGGCTGCGAAGTGACACCCTTTTGGGTTACTAAATCTTAATGTAGTTTCCATCCAGCTTCTTAATTTGCTGATACACTTTCTGGAAGTTGTCCGGACCGAAGTTCAACTGAAGTCAGCCGAGGTTGCCGACTTCCAAGTAGCGGCTACACTGCCATAAATTTCATATGACGTCCGGACGGCGGCTTCTGTCACGTACAGCTGGCATATTTGCGCGCGATCAAAATATGTGCCAAATAATCGCAATTTTTAAATTGTCATATTATTAAAATTACGCTACTGAAAATTATAAAAGTTTGTATGGAAACTCACCAATACAATATCAATGAAAACTTTTCGGTCGTAAATATTCAATTTACGCAAAATCTTTGTCGGCTTTTGCAAAATACCATAAGGCATAAAAATGATACTTCAGAATACGAACACCACATCTGTGACTATCCTAGAATTTGTCACCATCGATTCTAAATAATAATTCGTTATGGTGGGACATTTATATAAACCGATCTAGGAAAATACATAAGGATATTCGAAACAATTTTTTTTAACAAAATCAAGTACCACTAATTATTTTTTAATTATTTAATTTTATATGAAAAAAATATAATAACGATATCTGTTAGAAGAATATACTATCAAAAATATAATTAATCCCTTTTGGTGCCCTAAAATATTCAAAGATGTCAGTAAGAGTCTGTTGAAGTCCCTGATAAGCATGTGGTATTATAACTTGACCACGTGATAACGTGCAGCGCTTGACGTGCGTGTTAACCATAGGACGCATACGCGCATACTAAAATTGAACCGAGCTATTCGTTCTATCTCAGTTTGCGAAAAACCATATCATTATCTCTCTCACTCTCGTCACGTAACACATGAGAGAGCGAAAGGGGAAGTATCTCACCGCTCGCTCTCGAAAGAGCAGCTCCGACTTCGGTCCGTTTGCCGACAATGTTCGGAGGCGTTTTTGGCCCGTTTTTGGTAACCTTGGACAACTTCCGAGAGATTTTAGACCGAACTCGACTGAAGTAACCCACTATATTCTCCGTCCTTGGCCAACCTTGGCCAACTTCCAGAAAGTGTAGTGAAGGCATAATGTCAGCTATGAGAAACTGGTCCGATTAATATAGTGTAATTAAAATATTTTATAAGTATTTTTATATTTAATGTTTTTGTACATTGTGACGCATTGGGGTAACATGTTAGGTCATGATAGTATTTTAGTTAATAAATAAATGTTAGTTCAACTAGCTTTTCTGCCAATTGAGCTCAATATCGGTCTTCTTAATAATTTTAGAGCGACGAGTGACTATATCTATATAGCTGTCTGTAACTTATATATCTTATATAGAAGTTACAGATAGCTGGTTTTTTGTTGATAAATATTTATGTTTAATTCGATCGTTATACGTCACTTTAAATTCAGACCTGTCTGAAAAAAAATTATACCAAACTTGGATAAACATTAATAACCAATCAAATGGCGTGATCGGTTATTACTTTTAGAGTTTATTTGTTTTCATGCCGTCGCTGATTATTTTTATCAAATTAAGGCAAGTCGATCAAAGTTAACTTCATTATCAGACACACATATATAAGTTAATATGACATGTCTCATATTGATTCTGAACATCACTCATATTCTTACATTACAAGTAAACAGTTCGTTAAAACAGCTTTTACTTACGACATTTTTTAGGATTTATAAGTTAACCTTCCATCTATACATATTTAATATCAAACTTTTTCCATATTAAACCTTTTTTTTTAAGTTGCTACACTCTCCCTTTTCTTTATACTCTTCTTGAGGGCTCTACGTGCCCAACATACGACCGAGTCCATTTAAGGGTCACGATGTCGTCAATGTAGCCCTTCACGAATGTCGATCACGTATTCGTTATATGTATATATATTTCGGCACCTGAGGAGATCTGACGCGAAGGGTCTACAAAATAAACTTGTTCTGATTGGCGCGGTCGTATATGGGTCACGGTCTGCCTGGTGGGCCAAATAAATTGAATCGGGTGCACAAAACGAAGGACGACCCCAACAGCCATATTTTATGGTGATTTGAATGGAAATGCAAATACAGCTCTATAACATTTTATACCACTTGGCGAGTCTATCGCGCATACACCCACAACCGAATACCATAAAATTAAACAGTTTTGTAGAATAAAAGTTTGGTGTATTCTTATACCAAACTTTTAATTGAAGCAAATATACTTTAAAGCTTATATATATATTGATTTATTTCGTAACTATGCACGGTAGATATTTATTTATTTATTACGAATCTGAACATCATGACTTGCCAGATTTTCCAATGTTCATATACAGTAGCGTGCAAAAAACACATCATCTTCGAAATCATCATATTTCGAATATAACTAAAGCTTTGTTTCATATAAATTTATATTTTTTTAACTCTTAAATGTTTTTTGTAGTATTAAAAAAATAACGTAGTGTAAAATTATTTTAATAATCGTATACTACCAATAATAAAAGTAATTACGTAAAACTTTATTATTTTGTTGCACCCCCTTTAGCCTTCAATGTTGCTTAAACACGGAAAAGTCGTGGTTTCTATGTTTTTGTTTGCTCGTTGAGTTTTTCCTTAATTGCCCAAAGATTGGATTTATTGGACTTTTCCAATCCAAGATTTTTTTCACATGTTATTCTATTTTAAAGAATTTTATTAAAATATTAATTTTAATTACTGTTCAAACCTTATCTTTACCGCATTGATCTAATTGATAAATTCACATTACTATTTTCACGCTAACATCTGGCCGCAATGGTCAAGAATAAAGGAAGTAATCGCGACTCTAGAGAACTATTACGCATCGACGGATTGTCGACACCGCCCCATTGCAAAATAGCACAAATATTGCAATGAATTGTATCACAATGTTTTTAGTAAAAAAATGCTAGGATACTCTTGTAAAAATATTTGAGTGTTGTTTGTTCTGATCTGACACAGATTAATTCGCTTCGCTGAATCCAAACACTGATATATATCGGTTCTAACACAATATTTTGCGGTAGTTTGGACCCCATATTAGAATTATAGTCATTGTCAATAAACCCATTGCTGTAAAAGTTATAATTTAACCGCTGACTTAACCTTAACGGCAGTATACTAAATACAAAATTTGAGAAACACGTCGAACGATTAAGGCAATTAGTTTCTGGAGAGTTTCAAATTTAAACTCGCATACATAACCGTCTAGGCTTTTAAAGCTATTACAATATTCTAAATAAGTATTTAATACAATATACCTATGTCAAAAATTATCAAATTGGAATTCTGTTTAGGGTTTCGTACGTTATAAAATAATTCACGTACGTGCGGATTATTTCTGAAAGTTAGATGAGAAAATATTTAACTGCGATACCTTCAAATAATAAGTAGCTGCTATTATATATCTATAAAATAACATTCTTTTTTAATTTAATGGTTTAAATAAATATTTTTTGCGTTCGCTGTGATTTTTATAAATATATTATACATATCAGAATTAACCAAGCCATATTTTTGAACCAGTAATTCGAGCGCAAAGTTACTTTTATAATACTTGAGATTCAAAACATAATCCTAACTTAATAATATAAATTTTCCTCCATAAAACTATTGTTCTGATTTCTCTTTGAAGATTTTAAAAGGAAACTTTATAAATTCTCACAAAGGAATTTTATCGTATTGTATTAAATATATAACTTACATGAAATTTTTTTTGGCTACTTTTGAATGTGCCTGCATAATCGTGGCTTAGATTATGTCGTTTATTAGGCTTATCAATTGTGCTGCTCTTCATACGATTTTGACTATAGATTACGCCATCATAGTAAACTGCCCATCCAAGTTTTTATTAACTCAATATTATTCATATTAATAAATTTATTTATTAACGATGATAGACAAGTGGTATATGTAGCTTATTATTAACCTGAGAGACCTGGGTTTAAATCATTGCCAGTCAGTGGGCTCCGACCGACCATACAAAACGGTCTTACACAAGTTCACCTATTTTTAGATTCAGACCTCAGTACTAGAGTCTCCAATTCGAGTAATCGAGTACTCGATACTCGAGTATTTTTGTCTATTTTTCAAGTACTTGATAATCGAGTATTTTGAAAATTACTCGATTAATACTCGAAATTAAAAATTTTTGAAATATTTCTTAAACAAAAATAACTTTAGCTCGGTCCAGTAAAGGTTAACTTCTTGCTTTTATTTGGCGTTTATGCCCGAAGTCCCGAGTTAGAGCGGTTACTATCAGGTATAATTTTTTCATAGTTCCATAGTTGCATAGTTCCGGTCGTCGGCTATGTTAATGGGTACGACGGAGAAATTTCTTTTGTGTTTTCTGTTCGACAGTCCCGACTTATCTAATTTATGGCAATGAACAATATGAAATATCAACAAAAATTTTTTTTAGGTTTTATGACTATGCAGTTGTAGCGTAAAGTGTTGTAAATTGTTTATACTGATCTCTCAGCTTAAAATATAAATCAAAACAATTGTGTGTTTTAAAGGCATTTAAAGTAAAGTCAGTTCTTTGCGAACCGTTTAGCTCTAGAGTGAAAGGGATTCACCCAAATATATCTTCAAAGGATATAGATTTAAATTCTTCGCATTAATCAGAAGGAGTAGAATACTGTATATTGTTAAGAAAAAAAATCTATTCAAGAAGAATTACAAAATACTATTTTGTCAATAGTCGAAGGAAATAAGAGAAAAGCAGAGAAGGGAATGAAAGAAGAGAACATAAAAAGAGCGTTCAAAAAATTTTATATCTATAAAAAGTGAACAGATATAAATTAGAAGCCTTATCCAACGCGTAAATGACAATAAGACCAACATCAACAGCAACGGAAAGGGTTTTTTCCATAACGGGAATAATAAAACCAAAGGTTAGCAGTAATATTAAATTTGAGACACTTTTTGCATTATTGTTTTTAAAAAGTATGTTCGTGAAGTTAAAATAATTGTAAAAATTAACATACTAAGTATTTTATTAATTTATTTATATGTGCACGAATTTGAATAATAGCTATTTTGGTACATTTGGTAAATACTCGAAAGTACTCGAGTATTTTAAAATTTTAATATTCGATACTCGAGTAGTTGATGGTTCGAGTAATCGGAGACTCTACTCAGTACTAACCAGTCCACGTAATATTCAATAAATCCCATATGGGCCTTGGTGTTTTTCAATTTCTACCGTGCCTTTCAAATCGGAATTAGTGTTTATTATATCATTTTGATCAATCATCACAAATTGGGTTTACCTGAACATTCCTTATCTAACGGATTAATATGTGAAATATACTAAAATTAGTATGTAATCTTTCTCACCTTTGAAATGCAAAAATAATTAAATTTTTAAATAGTATAGAAATTTATTACCAAGTTTACTTATTACTGTCTTAAATATAGCATAAATAGAAAACGATTACGACAAGACGTTTACATAACATAAATCACATGAAAACATTAATATGTATAGCTATTTTCGCAAACGTTAATCATCCTTAACTGAAAACAATATATTGTAGTATATTTATATGTTATATTATGGCGGTTCGTTAACGGAAATTAATTAAAATATGGTCTGGACGATGTCCGTTAACGTCGTAATTAATGAAGCATTATAACGTTAAAAGTAAATCGAAATTTCGCCATGGCACGCCAGGCCCGCACTCGGAGACGGTATGGTTAAATGAACTCTTATGACGTCATGACCCGTAGAGGGTATTAAAAATCTTGTTTTTTTAATTAATTTTTTTAAGGGTGAAAGTTAAATTTTTTGTATCTAAATGTATGCAAAACACAAGGTGATGTCTGTACAAAATATATATTTTTTAATAATACAAGGGGTAAGAGAGGGTTATTATGTTTGAAACGAGGGTCTATTAATATTAAATAAACATTATAATTTAATTTAAAAAAATAAGTATTCAGTATAAATAGATAAGTGCAAGGTTGACATTGCCAACCGTTTGTGGCTGGACAAATTGTCATAAAACTCGAACAGAGGTCGCGCGGTCATCGGTCGATTCAGTCACAGTTAGGGATTCCAATCCCGGGCCAAAATTTTGATCCCGGGATTTCGGTATTGCAATTAGTCGATCCCGGGATCCCGGGACCAGTCCCGGGATAATTTTCCTGTTATTTTATCGATAAAAATAATTTAAAATGAATAATACGATATATTTTTACATCTGTTTTTTATAACGTACAATGTATAAAGTACATATAATTTTAGTCTTGGACTTAAAATAGAAAATAATATAATAAAAATAAAAAAGGGAAGGTCTTATATATTTATTTAAGAAGATAAAAAATTAACTTTTGACAATGTATGTACATATGTACATTCATAGACACAATTAATGGAAAACATTATTTTGAATACAACTCACGAAGTAACATCAAAGCATCAAGCGTTTCATCATTTAGCCTTGATCTGATTTTGGTTCCTAAGCATCCTGCTGCTGAAAAAGCACTTCAGACTCACAGCCTCAAAGATTCACAGATGACACGTGCAACTTGCGCAAGTTTGTACACGAAATATAGCTATTTTGACAATTTTAATTAATAAATCTTAAGTAAGTGATATCTTTACAAAGTTTTTACTGTAACTAGAATGTTGAATTAAAACACTGCTTTATTTATTGTTCATTATATTATTATTATGGACAATATGAAATCTGATTTTACGATCATAAAATATAATCCGTCTTTCTAATAAACATTAAATCCAAGCATAACTTTTCATAGCACATGTGCAATAGATATACATAACAAAAGTTTCATCATATATTACATAATAATAATTTGATAGCATATTGAAAATTTAATTATTCACGATCGATCATAAATATTGAACAAACAAAAACGCAATTTCATCGGATTTGTTGCTCCTCCTTTTTCCACGCCTATAAATCCCACGTTTTCTCAGATAAGTCTCTGCTTCCATAAAGTGCGTATCACAGCGACCGTGTTTATTGCCATGATCCAATTTGGCATTTGGACGATAAATTATTATATAAAGCAAACGCCGAAGAAACAAGAATTGCGCGCCCAGGGTTTGCCGGTTTATTAGGGGCGATTATAAATTTTATTGGCGTTCCGACCTTAGCTATTAAGCGAGCTTTACCTACAGCTATGCTTTAAATTGCTTTACAAATACATATTCGGTGTGTCTATAATATATGTAAATCATTTGAAAAGTCGTGGGTTAAAATGTCACACGAAAGTTTCGCCACTGTTCAACTATTAAGCAAGTTTTACATAATGCTAAGCTTTGAGCTATGTCATTACTATGTAGCACTCATGTCATATAACTAATATATCATCCATTCACAAAACTCCCGTGCGGATTGAATAGTTGAACCAAAGTCAGCAGTGCGTTGCTAATGGATCGATGAACTGTAACGGGTCGTTCCAACCTGTGCCATCTGTGGCATATTAAATAAATCTTAAACAGTAGCGAAAATAGTCAGTATATACATATGTATTAAAACGATCGGTATTTGGAAAAATGTGCAGGGCATAAATACATGGGACTGAACGGGAAAATTCGAGCGAAATTTATGCGCTCGCCGGCGAGTATCGCTTATGAAAAATTGCCGTTTGCTTGAAATTCTTTAGATACTGGCTGAAAAATATTTTAAAAATTCACGCCGTAATTTTTTTTGCTTGTGTTATGTGTTGCGAAATTGATTTAATGTTATTAAATTTCGTGAACGAAAATTGGAAAAATATGAAAAATACTTCACATAAATTTATTTATTATATAAAAAAAATATATTTTTTAAAAGCAGTGCCTCTTTGCTATTCATTATCATAACAATTAATTTCATAATGAATCCCTTTATGTTATGTAAAACAAACTTCATTAAAATAAGCTCAAAGCACAAAAATCAATAGCTTTTTGTAGGCAGTTTCACAGTAAAAACAGTAAATTAATGTCAATTTTTGTTTTATGAGTTACGATTATCATATATATGTTCAATATAATAATCTGTGGAGGGTCTAAAGGGTCCAACCAGCTGCATCATTAACTTTTAGCATTTAAAATATTATGAAAAGGAAATAACTCGTTTTGACAAAAAGCCTAAATAACAATAAGAAAACTCAATACCACAGTTGCGTAATAATTTCACAGATCAACTGTCAACCGCGTAAGCACTAGAAAAACCACCCTTTTGTGTGTAAAGTATGCCCAATAAACAATGCGTCCAACCTGCGTAAAAACCACTAATATTATCTACCCCTTGCATTAACGATTCTGAAAGTTTCACTTCAAGATATTTCAACATATTTCGTTGGTTTAATAATTGAGCCATTCAATTGGCCCACCAACATCCGTATCTGTGATTCGTTAGAGCTGTCTCCAATCAAGAGTATAAAACATGTGACGCTTTGTCACATTCATATAAGAGGCATCAGCGGATCGTCCAGAGGACACTACTTCTCCACCAAAACTCAGTCTACGAAATTTGACTCGACACTATTTATCTATGGTAGATTGAACCTAATAATAATAAACTGTTACCAGATTTTCCGGGGTCTATTTTCGTTGCAAAGTTACACCCCTTCGGCCTCAAAACCCGAAAAATTATTTCCTGTAAAGGAATGTACAGGAAATCATTTGGAAAAGTTTTACCAGAGTTAGATGAATATATATATATATATATATATATATATATATATATATATATATATATATATATATATATATATATATATATATATATATATATATATATATATATTTTTTTTTTTAATTTTCTTATATCTTAATAAATATATAATATATAAAAAAAAATATTTAAAAAATCTCGTGTTATTTTTTAATATTTCAATTTTTAAAAACAACAAATCCTAACAGTACTAAAACATGTTTGGAAAAAAAATTAGTATTATTTTATATGTCTTTATGTATTACACCACTGCAAGTAGACATTTCCCCTTCGATTTACTGCTGCATTATCTGCAGCCCAATTGTGCCTTCTTTATTTTACGGAATTTATTTTCTTATCTTCATGTTATTTATAACAGTCATTGCCATAACAAATACTAGCCGAAATACAAAATATTGAATAGAAAAACATTTATTACCGAAATTCCAAAAATTACTCATATTTCCGAGTTAATATTTTGCAGCTGTGGACCTTCTCACGAGTTAATTTTTTTATCTCTTTTTTAGCAATGCGAATAATGTTAAAATTAATTTATTATGGTAATATTTTTTTAAGCGATTAGTCGTCTTTTTGGCAAAAGTAATAATTACATACTGATTTAATGTTTCAAACAGTATTATTTAAAAAAATATTTGTAACTTTTTATTGTTTTTTCCATACATATAATTATGCATGTATGAACGTGTGCTTATTATTTTAATTGTATCTTTCAATTCTTCATAACTTGACGAATATATTAGAATATTTTATTATTTAATTACTTACTAATCGATATTCGAATAGTTGAAACTAACGAATCTTTGGAAAGTACTCTTGATGGAAAAAATGTTACGGGTTCGATTTAACAGGAAATGTTTTGAAGAGATATGTGCATTACAATAATAAAAAATGAGCATTAAATAAATATATTTCTGTTAAATAAAAAATATTAGATTGAGCAACATTTATTTGTAGTCGTTTTAACGAATGATTTGTGCATTAAATTATTAAAAAATGAGCAATAAATAAATATATCTTTATTAAATAAAAATATATGCCATTGAGCAGTATTTTATTTTCAAACCCCAACCTAACCTAAATAAATTAATCCAATTGAAGTTACAAAATTATAATTACTTTTAGTACTTTCATTAGGTTAGGTTTGGGTTTGAACAGCAAACGGACGTTTCCTCGAGTAAAGTTATGTTTTCAATAGTATAAATATCATTTTACTAACTAGGCAAGTTAAAATGTATCAAACAATTGATTTATAATGTATTTATTCACATCCGGTACACGTACGTTTGGAACAGTTTAACTTAACAGTCATGTGTAAACCACACCAACGTTAATGCACAGTTTTTTTATTTTAATGCACATTTATTTTATTAAATGCTTACGTAGGATAAACGCGCATTTTATTTAAAATATTGCTCAATTCAATTGTCCTCTTTTTGTTACTATTATAACAGAAATAATAATTTTGTTAAGAAATTCAGTCTTTTTTGTTCATGATTTTTATACGAAAATATCTTTCTTCTATTTTGAAAATTCAGTTATTTAATTTATTGTTTATAATTTATAATCAGAGATATTTGGAAAGTAAATGTAGAACTGATTTTTTTTATTCAGTTGGCAGCATTTTCGTTGTGTTTGCAGTGTGTTTATAATTACCGTGTCAATATAGTCTATATAAACACCTTTAACTGATAAAGAGTGATACATTGCTATCGTGAATTTGTAGTAGGACCAAGTTACGATCTGGTGAAGAAGGTAATTGAACGCCATCCGTTGTTACTGATTTTTTCAGTATAAAATAAATAAGCAAAAAAGTTTTGATATGCATTTAACGTTTTATAAATACTCTTTATAAAGTGTCCAATTATTTATGGAACGTTTACTAAAGTATTAGACAATTATTTACTAAAAAAGAGAGCAAGCGTAAGTCTTCTATGACGTTAGAATCAATAAACTTGTTCTTAGGTTCATTTAATATTTAACAAAAAAAAGTGTTATAGTATATTACAAAAATAATGCTTTAAAAATATTTGAAGCATTTTGTATTGCTACTTTACAAATAGCTCTCATCGTAACAAAGTTTAATAATCAACCATAAAATGTAATTAAAAAACAGTAAAGTAAGTTATTTTATTATTATGATAAAAAAGTAAAAAATTGTTGTATTTGTATTCGTTATATAATATAACCAAATTTATTTTTGATAATGTATAAAAAATGATTTTATGTAAATCCCCTTTTCCGCTATAATTTTCCATAATTCTTATATGTCTCTATCGTTTCAATTTATTGACATACATGTTGTTCTCTTATACGACGATCGTGAAAGTCAACTAAAACCTTATTTTCGGTCAGAAAGGAAAAAGCATTTGTGGTATACATTCTCCTTAAAGCGTTTTTTAGTAGTCTTTTTGAACGGACAATTAAAAATTTTACTGCGTCTCTCGTTTCGTGGAAAATTACGAACAGATTTGAGCTGAAAACGTATACTTGAATTATGTATTGTTATATTTATTAATATTTTGAAACGACTAAACAGCTAATGTGCCGTTTTGTATGAGAATAATATCATAAATAAGCACGTAAAAAACTCATTATACACATTTTATAAAACTATTTTTATCGCCCGATTTAATGTGTGCAATTACACTCAACGGTCAATTTATTTTATTTTTTCCATATTAATGTCGCATGTCAGATACGCATTCGGCTATTTTCGTAGCAGGTTTCGGCGTCGTACCTAGAGTCGTTATTGAATCGAGCTTTAGCCTTTCCAAACCTCAATTTGGACCTTTTATAATACCCTTTTCCCCCATTGCAAATATTGAGTGAAACTGACTTACACAACCATGTTAGATTGTCTCTGGTCGCGTGACCCACCTCAGTTGTTTCCATATACCTTATATTTCGCTTTCGAATTCAACCATTAAGGTTTTATATTTATGTTTATGGAGATGCAGGAGTTACACAGCATATAAAATGTTTTATTGAAGGACGTAATTAACGTGATAACTCTCGTGTAGATGTTTTCCTCTGGAAGGGTATTAAATTTAGGGCAGATGAAAATGTATGTGTACTTTTCCATCGGCCCTTACGGCTCTACGTGTGCGGCCTTGCGAAAAGTATTGTCATGTAAAAGTGGAACGTCTACAAAAACGCTTGCATTAGTCAAATGGAGTGTGATTTTCTTGAGCTTTTGTGCGAAATCGTGCTGTATATTTTTATTCTTCCCAAAATACATACATGTAGAACCTTCATCGGAATTAAATTGTCACGCTAACATTTTAATCCACAACTCGCGTGGTAATTTAATCCCTCAGACTATTTCAATGAAAAGATTTACAAGTTGCGAAAATAATTTTCTCAAAAAATGCCTTTATCTAATTGATTAAATATATCTGGCTTTGTCTGCTTTTTGTTCCTTATTATTATATAAGACTTGATTATATATAGATAATGTTTTTTTTAAAATATTGTCATCTGCCAATATGATTCTCTCTTAGTTAATTTTATGTCGCAATATCACGAACGGAGCATCCGAAACACTTTTATGTGTACTAAATATGTCACAAGAACAATGGCTCAATGTTGCATTATTGAGTATTTTGTGACTTATTTATTATTGCGGCGAAAGCGAAGCGATCAATGAAATTATAGTAATAAAACACATTCTCACCTTTAATGTGTCAATTAAAATCAGATATGTGATCAATGCCTTAACAAGCAACCGAGTTTTATGGAGCAGTAGAAAAATGTGAGACTAACTCCGAGATGCTGTTGTAATTCACTTCGATTTATGAAATTAATTTTGTTAATTAAGTAAAATGAACGTGCTGCAGCAACTGACAACAACTCTTATATATATATAAACATATTGAATCGTATTTTTTCACTGATTTCACTGAAATGCCAGTGAAATTGATGCACGTTCACTGTAATATATACGTACATAAATATGGATGTCTTTTTATTATTATAAACGTGTGTATAACTCTCAGTTTTCGTAGAAAGAAATCGAATTTCAGAAGTTTTATTCGCGAATGTCTTAATGTGACATACGAACATACATTTAAGACTTATCTTTAAATAGCTTTTTAGAACGTATATTGAAAAATCTTTTTCCGAATAAATATTTCATGTGTAACGTGTGTGCGTTTTGACTTTCAAAAATACACAATACAGGTATTTGAATTACGTGAGGCTGAATTTTCAACATAGATAGTGCGGGTAGGCGAAGTGTTAAAGCTCTCGTATGCCTTTTCCGACACACGTACTACACATTTTGTGAGAAATGCGCGCGTGCGTTTAACGTCTCCGCAAAGTGCTAAAACTATGGCTTTGGAGAACATGCTCAGTGGGAAGACGGTGATCGAGGAGCTGGGGAAGCTGAGGACTTGGCTCCACATGGACGGCGAGGGAAAACCGCCCGAGGAGATATACGGAGACGTCGTCGTGAACAAGGTAAACTTTATGCCCGAACGACCCCAATAATGCGACCTGACGAGGGTCACGGTCGGGAAAACATGTCGAGAATGTGTCAAAATACGAGCGCGATTGCCCGTTTTGACAACTTAACCGAATGGAAATTTTTATGTAGGGTTTGCTTTCGAAACGGGAAGTGTGAGTGGGTAATTCTGAACCTTTGTCATACCGTTTAATCCCGTGACATAGCTGACATTCCTAAAAAGATAGATTAAAAAAAATATAGCAAATAGCAGAGATTATGCTAAAATTAAATTTTTATACCGGTATTTTTTTGGTAATTTAATACACAATTATAAATCGTTTGCTAGCTTAAAATCAATAGTATTTTATATTCAATTAAATAGTCATATAGTATTTAATACAAAAATGCAAAAGTGATCGTCTCAAGGGACCGAGGTGGACTTGAGTTAAACTTCGAGCTTCCGCCTGTCTCTGGCGAAGGCTAAAAATTTTGCCTAGTTGCCAAAATAACCATAAACCAATCGCATTTTATTTATTATGATCGACTGGTCTAGTGTTAATTGGTAAGACCGCCATAGCTTCACAACAAACGGTACTTCAATGCATAAAAAACTTTTTAAACGTACTTTTTTTTTAAATATAACTATACATTTTGAAACATATGAAGACTGAGTGTAGTACTGTGTTTTATGTGATTACTTTGGCTCGTTCCTCACAAGCTTTACTCGAGTCTACAACTTCGTAGCATTTCTATGGTAATTACGTCTTTGATAAAGTTCTGAGCGTAATTGCTTTCTCATCTAGTATAATACATTAACACGTCTTTGAATTTTTACGCAATTAATTTAGCTTTGTGTTTGACGTTCTTACGCGTATTATTAATTGGCATAATTACTTTGTAGAGTTTTTTCACACTTACAATAAGAGTAGCATATTTCATGCAAAACTAATTCTACGCCACAGTTAAGGACGAGTCTTCTCTTTCCGTCCCTTCGGTCTGTAGTTCAGTTTCCTTTATTTTTTAATTAAGGTAAAAACACTAGAGAAACGAGCTCTTGGTTTGTCTTGATGCGTTATTGGCTATCTCATATACTAAAGCCATATAAATCAGTATCCAGTTCTCCAAATCAGGACAGTTTATGCGATGAGATTTACTTTGTAAGCTTTTCTAACCCTAAGGAATGTGACTTCGCAGCCAAAAAGACGCACGCCGGTGAAAACTGATAATAATTTATTAGTTAAATTTACATATTGCGAGTTACTGACGAGATCGTTCTCTCCGAACGGTGGCAGAGAAGCTGGCGGAGGGATGCTGTCAGTGGAAGATCCTCAGAGGCCTTATAGGCGAGGCAGCGACAGTGTAGTGAGGTTGGTCCTTCTCCTGCAGTCGTGTCTGGTGGAGTCCCTCTCTAGTAATGGCCGTTCATGACGGTAATATCAGGCCGTGTCTGCGTGTCTGCCTTAAGTATTAAGGATTGCAAAGCTCGGTGACAATTCACAATCATGCAGCGATTATCCAGCTAATTTTTGCACTCGTTTCTTTGAACAACAAAATATGTATAAAATTATATTAGTTTGATGAACTTCTTTCCGAGGTCGAATTGTGTAACGGGAATATTGTGGCCTTACGGTGCTTTTTGTCTTCCGATGATATATAATTAACGACGGAATAGCCGATAATATACGGAATAATTACGGGTTCGAGCCCCGACAGCAGCACTCGAATTTTTATTTATAAAAAATTCGCTATTATTAAAAAACGACCTCAGCTGCAGTGACATCTATATGTTATAAATTGCATTACACAAAATAATTTAAAATTATTAATATATATGTCACGTCTAGTGGTTAATACGTACTTGAAAGTACTCATTATATCTGATTAACTTACTCATTTTCCCCCGTTGTAACGCATTGGGCTTGTGCCTGACAGGTTACAACGGAAGATTTAATAAAAAATATATACGTATTGTTTCCCGTGACAAAGAAACATTCTTTCAATGCATCGAAGAATAATTGCGTGTTATTTTTGTGAACCTATTTTCTATACGTAACGAGGACTTTTGTGTGGTCCCATCTTTTACATTCTATTGTCTAATTCATCTATATTATTATGAATGATGCGGTTATTAAGAAACCACAACTTTATACTTATCAGACCGAAGTAAAACTCATCACTTATAACGTTATTGCTTCCTGCCAAGGTTCCGAAGAATGTGAAGCTACTGACTCATTCGAAAATTACTTTTATGTTTGCATGAATTATTACAAACGAAGGCTTCGATTAGTTCCATTGATTAAGATTTGTATCGGTTTGCTATGTACACTGCAATGTAAATCTATGTTGGCGTCTTTGATTGCTTTTTCTAAGGCAATGTTGAACAGAGTGCACACAAAAGCATTATCACGTCTAAGATAGGTTAATGCAAATAGATGTTTGGATAGATCACACGGTACCTTTACTTGGCATTCGATTACTCTCTTTGTAAGTTTTATCTTACCAATTATTTCTTTCGACATTTCTAATATATCCATTGCTGTATCTATCAAATTATATGCATTTTTAACACTGATAAAAAAGTAATGGTTTTCAATATTTCGGTTTTAAATTTGTAGAATTGAAAAAGTAGCTTATTGTTAATTTATCTGTTCTGAGTCCACATTGGTATTTTACCACATTTTTTCTCATATGATAAACGGTAAGTTATAATATTGAAAAATATATTTTAGCTCGTATTTAGTAATGTCATACTTTTGTAACTTGAATGCATCAGCTAGGTTACCCTTCTTATTTAGTAGATACAAATCTCATTTTGCGTTGCATAACCTCAAATATTATTTTCATATTTTCTCGATAAAATAAGATTGAATATAAATAAATAAACGCCTAATATGTTTTTTCGTCTTTTCGATAAACAAAATGTCGAAGCACATTAGTGGCAAGAACATGCTAATTAAAAAGTTAAAATTATTATATATAATATTAGGCTCTATATTAAATAAAAGTTTCCTTGTTTTCTCTTCAAGCAAAGTCATTTCGATATTATAACTCAATGTCAGTTAACATGTTTCTTCCCCGGAATTTTCATATATAATATGTAAATTATCAGCCACTTACATTGTCTGCGTGTAACCCAAGATTCCTAAAATTTCTCGAAAATTAGATCAGTATAGTGTCGTAATCATCCCGGGCGTGCGTATCGGTGTTTACGTTCGTTTGAAAATGTGATGAGCGTGCGTGCTCAAGCGTGTGTGAATAATATTAGCGTATCCATAAATAACTATCGCACATACGTAGCTGCTTAGGCTTTTATAATTATTACTTTTACGCTACTTTCGCGTGAAATATATTCATGTTGACAGTTTCAAACACCCTGGATATTTTGGTATATTATTTTTTTGTATTGAAACATATTTCGCTAGTTTTTAGCTTCCTTGAATATGCCTCCATTGTATGGAATCACAGAAAAGCAAAGTACTTCTTGTATCTGAATTTGTATCCTAATTCTCGGCGTAAGGTATACTTTGTACTTATAAGTTGCTAAAGGGTGGTGTCGACAATCCGTCAATGCACTGCAACCTTCGGCTGCTCTAGTGAGTCGCGATCACGTCTTTTTTCGATAGTTATGTAAAGCTGGAAAAATATACGTGGAATATTTCTCATCTATTTATATATTATTGAACATTTAATATATAGCTTTAATGATATGTTTGTTAAAGAGCGTGTCTATGGGTTACGTATGTTTGAGTATGTGAATGTGTTAAAATAAAATTTGTTTGTATAATGGCCATCGTGACCCATTAGGGAAACTTGTCAAATCATGATGGTTAAATTTGTAATAAAAAATTCTAGATAATGCTAATATCAATAATATTTATTTAACGGACACAAAATTTTGTATAAAAGTTCAATTTAACTTTAGATTTTATTTTTGTATAGATTTTAAAGACCATAATGCCGTAGTATGATATATTTCATAGCACTCGATAACATAAATACTGTTTGTATTTATCTAGACTTGTTGACCTACGAGTTTTAATTAAGTTAAGATTATAAAAAAAATGTTAATCAGTTAATATTCTGACCGTATATGTAGATATAAATGAAGTAGTACTTAAGCTCCTGGTGACTTTAGTTGACTACCTGGCTGTGCCAAATCTGACGATCGAAGTCTGCTTTTTCCACACTATTTAGGCTTGTCGTTACATATCATATTTAAAAATTGTTTGCGTCATGTGTCTAATAAAATAAAAGCAGTCTAATTTTTTTTAGCAAATTCACGGCCAAAAATAAAAATACAAATAATTAATTTTATAACGGTATAGATCGCTGTTTTATTTTATTTTCGTTACGTGATATAATCTTGATATAAATTTTATAGTAAATTTTTATTCATTTATAATTATAATCCATCCGTTTTTGCACTCGGGCGAAAAGTGAAAAAAAAGTGAGCCACATTTGGATATTACCTCCGTTTTCCCATCCTTACACATCCGTTTATATTTTGCGGAGACCTTGATGCCTTATTTTTGGACACATTTTCTCCTTCTCTACGCCCACACTAATCTAGCCCAGGTCTCTATTTACGACGTCAAGAAAACGATCCATCTCTGTCTATCGACACCGCACGATCAGAATTCGGAAAAACTTCCGAAAAAGGCATAATCATGCGTAATCGTTAGAGACGTTCGAAAGGTTCTCAAATATCCGTTTTATGCTTCATTAGATTCGGGCAAACGAAGAACGAATTCGCTTTGGTTTTAGCAAAAAAAACACATTTTCTTTTTGTGTTATTCGTTATGACTGTAATACAATTTTGCTTCAATAAACAGTTTAAAATAATTTGGGTTTTAAAATCAATAGCTTTATTAAGTTCTCAAATCAATTAGGCAATAAGTGCAATAAGTCTCTTAGATCAGTTTAAAACACTACATCAATTGAAAGTCAATATCATTTTTTTTAATCGATTGTATCTGTGAGATCAGAAATGTAACATGTAGTGCAAATACTACTAAGTATTTATTTAATTTTGCTAGTCCACTAATGCTAGAAAACTTTTTAATTTTACAAATTGCTGATTACAGAATCATGGAATACAATTTATGTGAAAAACGGGTAGAGAGAATTTGTCAGGCGTCGAGAATTGCAGAGACGTGTGTTTTATATATATTTTTTTTATATTTGAGAGAATTTTCTCTGGAACGTTTTTGAGATATTGAGATACACGGGCCAGACGTGACGGTATTAAATTCGAGTAGATCGGGGCTTTAATTTTGTATTCAGAGACGGGTGTGCTTTGCAGTTAAAAAAGTTTCGCCGACTGTGCAAAGTTTTAATTGAATAAGCTCCAAAGAGCAAGCTTTAATTTGAGAGTTTATAAATATTAAATCTCGATTGTTTATCAAGTCGATGTATACGATTGAATGGAATTAAATTTTGACATATTAAATGTAGATAGCGTTTTTTTTAAACATCTATTAAATATAAAATTGAATGTTCAATATTATACTCGTGTTTTATGAGAATCGCAAATTCTGTATTTATATTTTATGCGATGTATAAAACACTTTGATGTTGTGTTTTAATGTATATTTTGCATATACTTATACGTATATTTACTGATCAATAAACGTCCGATCTTAGACGAGACAACAAAAAGTAGCATATTTAAGTCAAAGTCTAGTCGTCTTCAATATATACATATCTAACGGGCTTGATTTCTTGTGAAGCTTAAAATTCTAACCCTTTGGGTATTTTTGTTAATCTATATGCACGGTTTAACAGAAAAATATTTATAATGAAAATTTGAAAAATGTCCGTGATACAAAATTATAAAAAGCTATACTACTCACATCCATATTTATTTTAAAACCGTTGAATTTTCAGCAAAAACAGCATTTAAATAACGAAGGCGCTGTAGAAATAATTGCTCCATCATATAATCATTTGAATGGAAGCGCACTAAAAAGCGAATACCAAAAAAGTAAAATTGTTTTTTTCGAATATCACTATTTGGGTGCCATATTTTAATTGAACTACAGATTCCATCAGCATATAGAAAACATATGCAATAAGGCCTCAAAGATATTGGGATTTGAGGATCAATTGAGGAGCTCGAAGTCATTGTGTGCTTTGTATAATCACATATTATAGTACGCAATACCTGATTATCTGATTGGCAAATAGTGCAACCAACTTGCTTTTATTTTTTATTATTCCTATTACAGTCTTACTGCCAAATCAGCTAATAAATAATATTTTTTATTTGTATATGTATATGTACAAAAACTTATCACCGAACAAGTACATGTGGCTTCACTCTCTTGAGTCTTCTTGTTTAATTTTCAACGCCAAGGATACCGACAGTCTCTTCGTTGGGTCGCCAGTCCACCACACAGTTAGTTCATTATTTCTTTATATTTTCATGAAGTTGACTGATATGTTTTTGATAATAAAGAAGTCAATTAGGTCAGTTTTTTTGGGATCCGTTAGCCAGTTTGCCTGTTTATTGGTAAGAATGTCTGAAGTGTATTGCGTTTGTGCACGAGTCCATTGGCATTCCAAGCCATTATTGTTAGATTATTCATGACTAATTTTTAAGTGGGACGGTTTTCAATTTTCTTCAATCGCTGGTTCCTATTATTATATTGGTTTTCCAGTCGGTCTTGTTTGTTCATAATTTATTTAAACATGCGTTTTTTGTTTTATAACGTTTGCATGATGCAAGTGGTTATTCAACCACTTTCTCTGTATTTTGATTTCTGTTTTGAGAACAAATTTTGTTGTGTTTTTGTTTGTTGCGTATTCTTTTGCAGTTTGCGCAGGTTGTTTGTCTTTCCTTAGGCTTAGTACACTTGCAGCTTTACTGCATTAGCCTTGGGTGTGTCCAAAAGCTGTCATTTTCATTGGAGCATTTCAATTTTATTGTTGCGAATATATACTTTTAATAGAAAAAGTTTAAAAACACCCAAACAGGTTATCAAATCAGTGCGATGAATCATGTTACTATCTTTTTTAAGCGGCATTCTAGCCATTTACTATATAATTTGTGGATATATATATATATATATATATATATATTATACATATATAACATACATTAGTATTTGTCTGTATGAAGAGCTGTGGTTAGACGGAAATTATTGTTTAACCGCTTTTACGCTTCTTGAGTTTTGGCAGATGTAATTTTAATTCGCTTATTGATAATACATTTTTAACTCACCGTTTCTTAAGAAACCGAGGCAGAACATCTAAAGAGCACAATTTCCATGAAATTTACAGACGAATATAAATTATTAAAAATTTAATTTAACTAATTACTCTCTTACAAAATCCAGACGAAGCAATATATTCATTTTTAATTTTCTAATTAAAAATTAATTCCTCCAGCATTTTTTTGATACATATTTTCTCTTATCTCTTTTCAATTATTCAGTCTTGTCCGTTCTTCACGAAAGTTCCTCATTCTCTTGCATAATTTAATATCTCGAAATGAAGAGCTGAGATTAGCACGGCGTCGCAAGATGCGATAAAGAATAATCGAGATACGTAGTGAGGCGGGTCGTATTTTCCGGCCCTGGTAAAAAGGGGCGCCTTTTTCAAGGTCACTCGGTCAAGGCCCGCCCTTGCGAGGATTTTCGCGCGCCGCCCTCGGCTAATGGGCGGGAATTTACACACGCGCATATATGCATGTGTCCTTTTTAAATATGTATGCGTTGTCTTTTGAAGAAGGCCTTTATATTATTAGGTAAACGGGTTTAGTTTAGCTTAGACCTTTGTAAATAGGGATGAAATATTATGTTTCATGGAAGTGTGCGATTATTCTCTTAATCAATTTTTCATCCCTAACGAGCATTATTTATAACATATGTACACATTATATCATATAAGCTTCAAATCAAATTATAAATGTATATATAAGTGTATGTATAATACAATTGTATATACATCATAGTATAAAAGCTTACAATCAAAATATTGAATTTGATATATACATATATGTAAAAATATGTTTAATGTAATAAATATTTAAAAAATCCAGTATACTTTATAGATAGTTATCTACATATACGGATTTTATATATACGGATATATGGATTTTATATTCAATCGGATATCTACATATACGGATATATGGATTTTATATTCAAGTTTAATGCTTTATGTATTTTTAAACGTTGTTCAATTATTTTTTAATACCACAGCATTAGTAGAAATGCTTTGATAAATCATATCCAATTTTAAAGTACTGATTTAAATGTTATTACCTAAAAAAAAAGATCATATGTATCGTAATCTATAAAATACAATACATAAAAATACCGCAAATGTTGTGAGATTAAAATGCTTAAAAATATTTTTTTTACCGTTTTCTAAAAAAATATTGCCAATTCCACAATTTTTTATTTTGGGTTGTTTTAATTAGAGACGTATTTTAATTTTACTTTCTGAAATATGTTATATACATATATAAAAACGCGTTAAAATCATAGACCCAGGAATTTAAAATGTTGAATTAAATTCCATTCGATATTTTTATTACTCTTTGTATATGTATTTTAATGTTTTTTGGGGAATATATATTTTTAATATTTATACAAAATTAGCCTGATTAAATTAATGTACAGACAGAATAATAAATACATGTTTTTTATACCTACAGTTGAATTTTAATGACTGAGACCAATTATTGGAAAGCAAGCAAAAAGGCGAGTGATTTATATCTACCCTTCAATTTTTAAATGTGATTTTTGCGAAATAAGGGAAAGGGAAAATTATGTATTTGTGTTACTTTAATGCGTAATAATGACCTTATATAATACATATAAATATATGTTCAAACAATAAATTAATTAAATAAACGATAAACGATAAATTAATGATAAATTAAACATCCCTGCATTATGGCACTTTTTTATTTATATAAGGTTGCCGTAAATAAGTATTATCTAGTGGCATTATTGTTACAAAATGGCGGCTATACGTTATAAAATAATTAAATAAATATAATAAAATAAATATTTATTAATTTTTTTGGGATTCTAACCCTTTGGGGTGTGACTTCGTAGCCAGTAAGACGCAGGTGGAAACTAGTGAGAATTTTATTAAATTATATTACATATTGTGACAGACCATGATGGGCGAGATCGATATTCTCCGAGCGGTGGTGGAGAAGCTAGCGTAGGGACGATGTCCGTGGAAGATCCTTAGAGTTCTGAATGGTGTGGCAGCGACAGTTTAGGGGAGGTTGATCTTGATTTGAGCGTCCATGACCGTATTTTGTCCGCGGGTGGACCGAATCTGCTAGTCTCTTCGAGTGGCCTTGTGTATTCAGGGCTCCAAAGCTTGCTGACCAATCATAAGCATGCAGTGATCATCCAGCCAATAGTTGCACACGCTTTTTAAATCAACGAAATATGTATACGCCTTTAAAAAGTGACATTTGCTTGATGGACATGTTTATGGTGCTTTTTGTCTTCCGGTGATATATTGTTTCCAGTGACCGTTTCTCAACAAAAATTATTCATTCAATTCACCGGAGAATCCTTGCGTGCTATTTATGAGAAACCATATTTTTTTTGTCGTAACGAGGGCTTTGTGTGATCCCGCTATTGTCTAATTTATTCTTATAAATGTATGATCATTTTTGGCCTCTAGGATCCCCCACAAATTAAATTAAAAAACTATTTTTACACATTTCTATATGCATAAATTTTATAGGCGAAATCTTCAAATAGTGAAGGATTGATTTTATGTACATAATAATAAACGCAAAGGAGACTATGTATTTGATTCACCCTTAGTTAATTTTGTGTATGTATGATACATAACCGTCTAGGTTTTTATGGTTATTACATTATATATTATACATCAGAACAGCGTCATAAGCTTATAATTCATTGTTTTTTCATTCGCATTTACCCAGTGCCAGAGACTGAGTTTATATAAATAAATTTGCAGAAAACCCATATAAAGGTCCCGACCGGTATAAAATGTCGCGTAAACCTACGTTATTTACAGCACGCATGATTCGAACTCTCGAACTCGTTATTTGTTTTTATTTTCATACCGTTCTTGTTTTTTCGTACGTCGAATTATAAATTTGCGAACGCTCGGCGACATTTTACACTAACCGAAACGTCACGCACAGGAAAATTCGCAAAATGAATGCCTGTATAAATCTCTCCTCTGGGGTGGGGTGTGCGCGCATGAATCATGATTCATTGTTATGATTGGAGGTGGGTTTGTTAAAATATTCGTAAAACGCCAGGAACGGATCGGGAGAGAAATAAACGGTGGTATTGTATATATATTTTTAATGGAAATGGTTAAAATCATATAACTTAATGCGTTTTTAATTATTCAAAATATTTTTTTTGTACAATGCGTATAATTATAATGTAATACAGCACTAAAGTGCTGTACTATGGGGCTGTTTTGACCTTGATAACATTTTGACCCAAAGCTCATTATAATTTTATACGTATTCCAACAACAACATAGCTGTGATTTAAATTCATGAAATCAGTTCACCCCTATGCAACTTTGTTAGCAACCAAACGACCAAAGCTCGGTATTTATAGTTAACATTTTTAGCAGTTTCCCAAAAGGCTCTGCGAAAAAAACATGTTTACACATCAACAGCTTCACGTGTCTTTAAATATGTAACTAGAGCTATTTTTATTTAAATAATGTTATAAATATAATCCAGGCTTTTGTCTTTAACTCCAATACCTCTCCTTGCTTTTTTCACCTTAACATATCTTTGGTCGTGTATAATAATATATTTTCGACGTCGTTATTTATCGCGTTTTTGTAACGAATACTACTATCGGAAACAACCCACGTCGCTTGTTACAAAAAAAATATCAAACAAACATAGAACAGAGGGGAAAATTCGATATTAATCACCCTGTTGTGTGTGCCGACCTTGTTTCGATAAGACCTTATCTTTCGTTATGATTTTGTACATTATACACCTTGCCTATTGTATTTATCACGTTAATAATGCAAAGTCTTCGTTAATTTAGCTTTTACCTACTCATGATATTTTAGGAAACATTATATAATTCCAACTTTCCGTAAAGTTTTCTAAATGGGTTCGCGGTCAACAACAACTCAAATAAATTTCCACTTAACTCTTTATACAAAAAATTTACGGGATGGTATTTTCAGAGAAAGTTAATTAAAAATTAAAGAGAA
The DNA here is from genome assembly GCF_051122295.1 of Plectrocnemia conspersa. Lineage (NCBI taxonomy): Eukaryota > Metazoa > Arthropoda > Insecta > Trichoptera > Polycentropodidae > Plectrocnemia > Plectrocnemia conspersa. Next base: position 8,658,851 of record NW_028277167.1, on the reverse strand, counting down.
ACGAGGCTCTAACGCGAAAAGTTTTCAATTTGGACAGGCGAAAACAGCAAACTAGAGATTTTATAACATATTCTGAGGTTAGGGGAAATTTACCCGGAGCAATTATTTCATCGTTTTCGGTTCGTAAAAGCTTATAATACTTTTGTAGGGTTGCTATTTGTGGATTAATTAAATAAATCGAGATTATCAACTTAAGGAAGTTTTTGTATTTTTAGAGTAAACAAATATCTTGAAATACACATTGGTATTAAATAAGATAATTGGGCCCAAAAGTAATTAACAAAGCATTTTATTTTAGGACTTTATCTTTAGAACGTCCTTTTATTTATTTTTTTAATGTGCCTTCACGGATTCTTTTATTTATTTAAGAACGAATTATGCATACTTTTTCGCCACCCAACAGCCGTAGATAGCTTATTTTTTTTAACTGTTTCATTTAAAACACTTATGGACGTGTATTGATGTTTTACATAAAGGTCATTGATCGATAAACACTTATGTGTGACATAGAATGATATTTCATTAAATTCTTCATAATAAGTGTCACTATTTTGCCTTTTAAAAACTGCCACGTCAGTTGTACCTTGACGAAAACAGTAATGAAAAATCACTTTTATTTTTACTATATCTATGTTTTTAAATATATTTATTCGAATTATCGGTATTTTGTATTTCAAGTATATGTTTTAACGTAAATTAGGTTAATCTATTTTTGTATTTCTGTTCTATTTTAATATAATTTATTTTAAAACTGGACATTCACTAGGCAGTTCATAGATTTTATTAAAATAGACCGTGATAAAAACTTCCTACATGTTAAAAGCGCCATTAACCAATGCCAATTATTTTCACAACAATGCAGCAAGTTGTTAGACCTGACAAATACTATTGTGCATATTATCCATGTCAGGCGTAAATTTTGAGGGATTAGCTGAAAGCATGACAACGGGCGTTCAGGACCTTCTGCAAGTGCTATTGTATTATATTGTCAAAAAACAAGTTACTAGGTTGCTAAATCCCTAATCTGTTTAAGTGGTCACGCAACGCAAAAAAATGTTCCTATAAGACACAATTGGAAATCGCTTCCTCCCGACTTGAAACACACGAGAGTTCGTACGAAACCATGTAAATCTACAAGTCAGCGATTAAAAAATCGATAAAGCAGCCGCTTCCCTCTTAACGTCAACCGTGGTTCAGCTACGACGTGACGTCTGGAATACAGAGTTCAACCCGTTCTTCAAAAATGACTTAAAATTGTTGCACAATAATTACTATTTATAATGGATTAAATATATTTATAAAAAAATTGCAATTTGTTAATTATTCTAAAATCTGAATCAGAATTCATTTTACACTTAATCAACGGGTCATTTTTTGCCGCGTGATTTTCGCGCAACACAGAGTTACATCAATAAAATTATTTTATCAGTTTTCTTGCATTAAAAAAAAATTTAAATGTTAAATTTCGGTCATATGCTGTTTAAAATCAGAAGAGGCGAGAATTATGCCAGTTTAAGATGTGTTTTATTGTTTTACTTCGCGCTTGAATAAAATTTCCAATGACTTTTACGATATCATGTATAAATTCTACAAATAAATAATTGTACTTCCATATCAGAAAAAATACATCGTTGAGCAAGTATCCGTCATACTTCGTTCCTAATCGGTTGTAGTCGCCAAATGTCAAAACGAGAGTTTGTCAACTTTTTTTATGCTATATGTATATTTTTGTATTCTCGTTATATCCCTCCGCTCACGATATATAGTACACAAAGTTTTATACGAAATATTTTTAAAATGTACTTTAAAATTAAAATTCCTGTCCAAAAATAGTACCAGAGTGACGCCCTGGCCCCAATACACCACTCCATTTAAAACAAGATAGTTTTAAAAACATTAGCAATCAATGATGGTCACGAATTCTATGACTTTGGGTGCGTGCCCGAGCGCGTGTATTTTATGTGGATAGTAATATGGTACTATTGATGCTTTTGCAGATCTAACAAATAATATGCAGCTGCAATATAATCTCGTTCCGCCCACGTTTCCGCGTTTTCCTGTGTATACGATGCAATCTGCAAGATATTGACATCTAACTTTAATATATACGCTACACTGGAAAAATAATAATAGAAAACGTCGTTAATACTTTTCACATTTTAATTTAGCTATAACAATAAAATGTATTATTTGTATTTAATCATTCAAATGAGAAAATTGCTTTCACCCAATCTTCAAGTGTCCGGTACTGGTGTTGCGGAGCCTATTTCACTGTATTTTTTATATTTTGAAGGCTACGGCTTACGTAGAGCTTTGCAACCTTTTATTCATACATTATTGCCTCTTCTGTTTTGTTTGTGACGAAATTAATGGCCCTTCACTTGCAGACGTTTCACCCGCCAGCTCTAAAGACGTTTTCAGCGGTTTCCAAGGGACACTTATTCGTTTCCTTATAGGTATTTGTATTTACCATATTCATCGAACCGTTTTAATTTATTTTGTCTGATTCAATACTTGAGAATCTAATAGTTTATTTTAAATATACGTTCTTCGACGCTAATATTTAAAATAAATTAATAATATAAAATTAAATAATGGCAAAAAACACAAAACAGTTGTTTGCTCCGGGCTGAATAAATAGATGCGATCCTTTTTTAATTAACCAGTAAGCAAACAGACACAAGTTCGTTTGTATTATATTAGTTGTATATAGGATGTTTCTAAATTAAATTTTCTATAACACAAATATAGATTTATTCAATTTGATATTTAATGACACGATTCTGAACCCAAAGAGTGACATCAAATCTCAAGACACACAATTTTTCGACATTGATATATTTGAAACGCTGAAAGCACTCAGCGATCGCTGAATGTGTCTCCTGAGAGTCTTTATAACGAGTCCCTAGCAATATAAAAAAAACTTTCTCCCTTTTGTACTGCTATAAATACATATTTTCACAGATATAAAAAAATATTTTTACGCCTTCGTATACATCAGCGAATTCGTTTCCAACTGTTGAACACACAAAAAAGACGCCAAGTTTGCAAACTCTTAATAACTTCCCTTGGACCTTTCGAAAGATGCTTTAGCGAATCTTTTCGATATTTTATAGCTTTTCAGAAAGTATAAGCGAGCCGCTCTTGAAATTGCCACGCGTTTCCCGGACATGTAATTTTATAAATGTGGCGAATATTTGTTGAAAAACTTTTTCCGAGAGTGGAAATAAAAAATATATCAAAGCTTCGCCTTGAACGAATGAGGGTCGGATCAAATGGAACCCTTTCGAGCAATCCTTCCGATGCCCATATTATATGGATTTCGATTTCGCACAATGCATATAATTATAGTTTTGAAATGTTGAATTGAAACCCAAATATACAATGGGTGGCTTTCTGTCGCTGGATGTTTATAATATTGTATTATAAATACGTACCACACGAGCGTGCCGTTTATAACATATTGGCTTTCTTGTCGTACTCGGGAGGAATAAAAATATTACTGCCCTTTTGGGATAGCTCGGAACATTCCCTTCATAACGGTGCGGTATAAAATATTTGATGAAGGTTAACTGCGTTGCGAAAACCGCCAATGAAACGAGCCAGTTTTATTTTAAATACCACTTGTACTTTTTTATGTGCGTGTACATACAATATTAATATACACTAAAATAATAAATTTATGTATCGTTCATTATTATTGATTCTGAAAAATAAAAATGATCATATTTATTTAATTATTGGCTGCGGTAGCGTAGCGGAGCGAGTCCTAAATATTGTATTTTTTATACTAGCTATTTATTAAAGCACTCATTGCTCTAGCCCAATTTAAGTTAATCACGTCAATATTCATATAAAAGTAATGTGAGGTGAGCTACCAGAATATTTCTAATATATGTAAGATTTGCCCCCAATAGTTCCATCTTGTTGTTTAATAGTTAATAAGTTGACATGTCAACGGAACAATATAATATAAACGATACTTATCCCAGTTACACTATTGAAAATATACTTTTATAACTTAACCGAAAGCTTTATATATTTATTACACATGAAAAATGTAATTTATTTTTAATAAATAATTCAATTTAAAAAGTATAAATCTCTCTTAAATATGTATGCTATAAAATTGAAAGACTGTTTAAAGTCCACTCAATTATAAAAATAATATTGTTGTATTTTATAAAATTAAACGGAATATTATATAATAAGATAGGTCTAATTTCAATATTCAAATATTGTTTTATTATTTTCACTTTTATATGCAAAAAATTGTATTTTTGTGTTATAGTTAGAGCTTTTGACCCGGGTAAAACCCGCACGTTTTGAAAAGAACCGAGTACCCGGTTATTTTAATTTAAATATAATACTTGATTTCTCCATATGAAATATATGTATATCTCACACAATTTTCAAGATGCAAAATTCTTTGGCTATTTAGAGATTGAGCTTAACAAAAAAAAATGGGAGTATTTGCAAAAATACACACGGCATTTTTGAGAGACGGTCGTACACAAAAACACGGCGTTTAAGTATATTGTTATTTACCGTCAATGATTTATGATCGTTAGTCTTGATTGCTTGTTATCCATCGGTTGATGGTTAGCTCTCTAGCAAGAAATGTGAACAGATTTTTTTATACTCCAATGCAATTTTGATATTAATTACGCAACATAAATTATTTGATTAGGTAAATAATTTTTATTATTGATTTAGAAGTAACAAAAAATATTTATTCTTTACTTTTACAAATATGATAGGAACAAATTCTGCTTTTACAATTAGGTGATTCGTAAATAGAAGATTATAAAATTTTCATTCGAAATTTTATGATGCTTTTAAGTTTATAATCCGCGAGGTTGACAACGGTTGGCACTTTATAAAGTTTCTGTTAATCCTTTGACTCATAGTAAAAGCACATTTTTGCTGTCAACAATATATTGGGACGGGTGAGCCGTTTCACGTGTTTTTACGATAAGCAAATTCATATATTAAAATTATTCTACGCTCACGGATAAAAGGCAAAACATAAAATATTTCTCTGCCATTTTTTGCTAGCTTAATTTGGTTTTATGACAAAATTTAATCTTGTGTGTGGACTTTAAAATTTAAATATTATGACTAAAATTAAATCTTTCGTAGATACAACTTTATAAAAATTATATTAATTTCATATGTGATGTAATATCAGATTGCTTATTCGTTATTTTCGAATATTTTAAAACTGATAATTTAGTTTTGTAACAAATACTATTTTTAACCGCCGTTGTAACTATTTCAGTCGTCTCCGAAACGGGTTGTACTCTGGGTTTAGACGTCGAGCAGGACCAGGGTTACGTGAAGAGAAAGTGGTTGCTCCTTAGATCTCTGTCTAAAGTTGTTGGGCCCCCTCTTTAATTCGAATATATACAAACCAGCTAGTCCGAGTTAGAAAGAGCTCTTGAGTTCCACTTAGATGCCGTGTACCAGTTTTTATACACATGCCCCTCCTAAAGTATATTTAGGGCTCGCCCATTTTTGCTGCTACGACCAATTATAACTATATATCTATGTATATAAAATTATAAGTACGACAATTTAGCTTACTTTAAAACCATTCACAAATATTTATTATTTTGCTTGCGTGCACTTTACACGGATCTTTGTATTTAATATATAATATAGTACATACATATATATTCCAGTTTTTTAATTTTATTGATATAGTCTTCTAAAAAATGAACTAAAAAATCTTTTGCAGTCAAAAACTTCACGTTATTATCTTCGTCTTAATATAACTATCTAATAATCACTGTAACTTTTATGTATGTATATATAATACTTATTTTCATATAGAGTGGGATAAGATTAATTTTATTTCTCTGTCATGATTTTATCCCGTGGTTCTAAATATTTTCAGTTTTAAAACATGAAAAATCAATAATAAAAATTAAATTAAAAATATTTCTTCGAATATTTCTGATCATATCTTGACGTAATTATTATAACCCTTTCTCTATATTTATTATTCCGAAAGAAAAAGAATCCCAGTAAATTGACTGCTTTCTATCTTATTTATTGACTAGTTTATTTAAGAAACCTTACCTTTTCTTCCAACAACGACTGTTTTGCTCCACCCCAGACATACATCACCTGTCGACCCGCTTCAGCCGAGATTGTTCGCCACTTAATGAGGCTCTTCATCCCCCGTGCTGCCTTTTCATTCTGAAAACCACTAGTAAAACTCTTGCCTGTCTTTTGTGGCGCTCAAATTAAATTCTCCCATCTGCCGTAGCACGTTTCTGTTGCAAGATATTAAATAAAATTTATTTGCATAAAACTCACCTTAACCTGGATTATTTATTATTTTTATAACAGTTCATTCTTCATTGTTATATACTAAGTTAGCGCCCCGTATTTAATAACTAGACTTGCTTACTGCTGTGTTAATATTGTTTAACTCACATTAGTCTAGTGCTTTTCTCATTATATAATATATACTTGAAATAAATTGAGACCGAAACTTTCAACGCCTTTGTGAATCTTGAAAGGGTTCTCAGAAACACTTGAACGTCTTTACAATTTCAGAAATGTATATGAAATATATTTGACATTGAAACAGTCCCTCTTATTTGTATTGCAGTTGGAGAATGTTCGCATGTTGGACAAATACAATTCAAGAACGCTTTCCAAGGGAACGTTGTATCTCACAGCGACTCATTTGATATTCGTCGATCACGATTTAAAGAAGGAGACATGGGTACTTATTTTTTTTTATAGTGCTTATTAATTTTTAGAATATGAATTTATAATTTTTGTTATTGTTACAGATCTTACTGTCTCACATATCTACTGTGGAGAGATTGCCGCTTTCAACTGCTGGCTCTCCATTGCTTGTGCGCACAAAGACATTCCAAAATGCAACTTTTGTGATCCCACGTGAGAGAGACTGTCATGAAATGCATACATCTTTAGCACAAATGAGTCAACCAGGTAATAAATATTTTAATAGTTGTAATCACTGCCAATGTTTTAATGTTATTTATGTGTTTATCTTTTACAGTCCATATTGAAGATCTTTACTGCTTCCATTATACGTCAAGCATGGACGATATCGCAAAGTCTGCTGGTTGGGACATGTTTAACTTGCGTGATGAATATAAAAGAATGCAAGTACCGAACGAAAATTGGATGCTGTGCACAGCCAATAAGGATTATGAGGTTATTATTTTCTGTTACTGAATCTAAGTTTAATATCAATAATACTGAAGCATTCTGCTAATACTTGTCCTTAAAATGTATAAATGTTTGATAATCTGTTGCACTTGAATACAACCATAGTATTATTAGTATTGCTCTTGAAGTCGTACCTAAAATATAGACCCTTCTTCATTCAATACTAAAAGGGACGAACATATTTTAAACCTATATTATTTTTGATTAATGCATTTACATTAACAATATTACTGAAAATATAAATAATTTAGACCAGAGTTGGGCAAACTTTTTTGGGAGCAGGCAAAAAACAAAAGAAAAAAATTTAGCGGGTCAATATAATTTATTCAAAAATTTTAAAAACAATATACAAATATTAATGTGATAAATAAAATTGCAACTGCATTTTTAAATGTTCCTTATATTGCGGTTCAAACTGCGACGTATTAATTCTGAGAAGTGATGCTAAATGCTCATCTGTCAGTTTGTCTCTAATAGAATTCTTCCTATGGTTCATGGTAGAAAACATTTGTTCACATATAAGATGAAGCAAATATGGAACTAATTTTCTGTGTCAAATCTACGCGATGTATGTATACATTTTTTTTAATTTGGGGCGGGCTGAATAGAACCTTCAGACAGGCCGTAGTTGGCTGGCGGGCCGTAGCTTGCCCATCACTGATTTAGACCAACAAGATTAATTCAAGTAATTAGTGTTGTAAAAATTTTGGAGACTGGAAATATTCTTTCTCGGAATAGATTTTCCTAAGATTTTCCTTATCTCATGGTCGAATAATTAAATAATAAAATTGAGCTACCATGTGCATAGTATAATCTATTGATATAAATTATATGTTACTGAATTACAGATTTTGATTTCAGTCTGGTGTTTCACTACATACTTAGTAGTTGATGTTTGTTTTTATCCTGTTATAACGCATTGTCTATCATGTTGTAACAGAAGATTTACAATAAATAATAAATATCAAGCATTTTTATATCATTTAATTGTAATTAAACTTCAGTAAAGTGATATAAAATTAGAACGGGTAAAATATTTAATAAACTTGACGAAAACAACTCTACACCTATGTTTAATCAAATTCTGACACATTATTTGTAATTCTTAATCAATTTTTTGATTAGTCCGCTGTTCTTTATCTAAATCTCCAAATTTTTCCTCAAACTTATCTGGAACTTAGATTATGATAAAATTAGGTTAATCTTTGTCTTTCAAATTGCTTATGTATAATTTATTACTGCATACAATTATATTTATAAACACATTTTAACTTGGAAACGCTCGGTAATCTAGCGTTTATATTAAGACTATATAACAATATTACCACTTATATTAAGTTTATCTAAACCGAATTTTGACAAATAGGACAGCACAAAAAATAATTAACGTTACCGAGCGTTCCCACTGCAACGGCGCCGACACGATTTTATTGCTTTTGACATGAATTTTTTACTTCTGAGAAGTGATAATAGTTTTTGCAATGGACGAGATAGTGCATTGTCAACAATCAATAGAACTTTAAAATCAAGAGCTTTCTGCTTCATACATATTTCCACTTCTGGTTCAAAGAAATTAGTGAACCATTCATTAAATACAGCAGTTGTTACCTAGGCCCTTGTATTAGCCATCCAATGTACAGACAGCTTCTTCAAATCTTTGCTTTTTAAAGCATGTGGTCTTAGAGATCGATTTATTAGGAGGGGTTTTAATATTCGATCTGACGCATTACTGCAAAATAATAAACTTACTCGACCTTTGCTTGCTTTTTTCTCAGACTTTGCGATGTACGTTCGACTAAGTATTTTCTTCCAATTTAATCCAGTCTCGTCAGCGTTAAACACTTGATCGGAGCTGTATCTACCGTCTTCAATAATTTTAGCTAACTTCTCTGGAAATTGTTTAGCTGCTTCTTCATCTGCTGATGCAGTCTCGCCTCTAATCTTCAAATTGTGAAAGGAACTCCTTTTAATAAACCCGGTCAGCCATCCTTTGCTAGCCACAAATTATTTATCAGACCGGGGATGTGAAGTAGATGACTCCAATTGCCTTATCTGTTCATAAAACACAAGAACCTTTTCCTTAATTAAATAACTACTTATAGGAAATTTTTAGTTAAATATTCAATACAAATTACGTGCGCTCATTCCGTTTTTTTTTTCTAATAAATTATCTCTCGATTATGATGATAATTTGGAACTTAGGTTTTGTTTAAAAAATGCTTCTTGAATTATAAACCACATAACTTCATAACCATATAAAAAAGTACGCATAAAAAGAGATCTGAGTGTATGTACATATATCTACCGGTGAAAATGTGTTCCGATACGATTTCACTGAAATTACATATTTTATAAAATATTTTCGAGGTAGATTCGAGACTGTTAATTTTTAAATTTTCTTTGAGGGATAACCCGAGAATTTCTGGTTTAAAATCAGGGATGTTATTTTAGATTTTTCCAGAGAAAGGGGAGAAGGCAAAAGGCTAGTCAATGGTTGATTTTTTTTTAATATTTCGATTTCATTAAAATTCATAGTATTTCATTAAAACATGCATTTTTCTGACCAAATTCTAGGGGGTGGGGCAAATGCCCCCACCTCTCCCACCCTTTAAATTATGTCCCTGCTATAATACATACTTTACTAAATTAATTACATATACATATATTTCTAATATAATGTTACACCAAAAAATACAGTGACGTAGCTAGGGTATGTGCCTCCCAGGGCGATCCTTAAAATTGCCCCCCCCCCCATACATTTTTCGCAGGATCATAAAATCAGCATTTCTTAAAATTATAAATTGGTTATTATTAAGATCTCGTTATTCGTGGATAGTGCATTCAGGGTTAAGAACCACACTAGACGACCCCATCGCGAATATGCCGCCCCCAAGCAAGTGCCGGCCCGCCCCCTCCGCCCCACCATAGCTAGAAAAAATACCATATAAAGTTTAAAAGTACATCTAAATGGGCTTACAGAATACACTAAACTCTTCAAGACACATACGCGGACATAAGCATTGATTTAAATACAAATTAAATTGAATGCTATAAATTTAAACTAACAAACTCTGCGTGACTAAGAACACCAAATTTTTATTTTATTATAATTATATTTTAATTTCAGCTATGCGATACATATCCAAGAGATCTATACATTCCTGCATCAGTCTCATCGACTATATTGTTAGGCAGCTCTCGATTCAGATCACGCGGACGTCTTCCAGTTTTAACTTATCTCCATCATAATAATGCAGCAATCACCCGTTGCTCTCAACCACTCAGTGGATTCAGTGCTAGGTATTGATTATATCATATTATAAATATATGATATTACAATCTAAATCTGTTTTACATTCAACTTGTATTAATAGGTGTTTGGAAGACGAGCAGATGCTCGATTGTATAAGAAGGACCAATTCGAATAGTAGCTTTATGTATGTCGTAGACACAAGACCGAGAGTGAGTAAATTATTAACCTAATTCAATATAACAAATTCTATTTCAGATAACCATTTATCATATAATGCTATATTATTTATAGATTAACGCAATGGCTAATCGAGCAGCCGGTAAAGGCTATGAAAACGAAGCGTTCTACGAAAACATCAAATTTCAATTCTTGGGTATTGAAAATATACATACAATGCGCAATAGTTTACAAAAAGTTATTGAAAGTACGTATTGACTGTCGTTATTAATTATATGAACTAGTGAGTTTTATGTATTGTTTTTTTTTAATTAGCATGTGAACAAAAGTCTCCATCTATGTCGTCATTCCTCGCTGGATTGGAGTCTTCACAGTGGTTGCGACATGTGAGATCGGTGTTAGAAGCTGCGGCGGCTGTAGCTCGAGCAGTGTCTCGCGGAGCTTCCGTACTTGTTCATTGTAGTGATGGTTGGGATCGCACAGCTCAAGTTTGCTTTTTAGCTTGTCTGATGCTAGATCCGTACTATAGAACCGTCAAAGGATTTCAAGTAAATGTCTATTATAATATGGTCTTATTGTTGGATTAGAATGTCAATTATATGAATATATATTTTTATAGACTTTGATAGAAAAGGAATGGTTGTCTTACGGCCATAAATTCTCCGACAGATGTGGCCATATAGCTGGCGATGCGAAAGAAAAATCACCTGTGTTCGGTCAAGCTTTAGACGCCGTTTGGCAGCTGGCCAGAGCTCGGCCGGCGGCTTTTCAATTTAACGAACGGTTTTTATTGGCCCTGCATGATCATGCTCACGCTTGTCAGTTCGGAACGTTTGTCGGAAACTGCGAAAAGGATAGATTGGATTTGAGGTTTTGAGTCTCAATAATATATTAAGAGAATCCATGAGAAGAATATGTTAACTATATTATAAACTGAATAGAACACAAAATATATTAGCTACTTTAAAATGTTAACATGTTTTTGAGATGAGATTAAGATATACATATATACATACATACATTAAATGTATTATAATACATTTCTATTGTATTTATTATTTCAGATTATCTGAAAGGACATTTTCGTTGTGGGGTTTCATGGCAAGTCACATGAATGAATATTATAATCCGTTATATGATCCATCGGCAGTGGCTGATCTATTAACTCCAAATCTGATTAGTCAAAATATTAGGTATTATAGTTTAATTTATCAATATGTTAGTCATCCATCAATAAAGCAACTTAATAACACATATTACTACAAAATTAATATATAACATATTTTTAATGATTATTTTAGGTTCTGGAGAGGTATGTATTGTAGATTTGAAAATGGTGTACATCCTCGTGAGCCTCTCGGTGATTTATTATTAGCCACTACCGATCATACGTCTTCTTTGCTAGATCATATAAATTTACTGACCAAAGTGAGTAATATATATTGGTAATGCTTTAGGACATATTATATTATATATAATATTACTTATCGTGGTAATTTTATTATTTTTATAGCGTATCACATCTCTCAAAACCATATTAGTAAATCGCACTACAAAGTCAAGCTCTCGTCCCAAAGAAAAAGAAGCAACACAACATAACAGTGTTTCTGAAAAGGACGATCAGAATAACTTTACAAATTCTTTACAGATTGATAATAAATATCTTTACGACAAGACTAATTCTAGTCTATCCGAGATGGCTTGTGCTGATGACGATCATCCGTTAAAGATCAACGATAGCGTAGGAAATCCGATAGCTGATAATAATAAACAGTATTCTATTATGCCGACTGAAGATATAATAATTCACGGAGGAGTACCTGTAGCTGATTTACTACAGATAGAAGAAGAAATCGGATCAGTGGCGATAGATTGGAAGACGATTAAGAATGTTAAAGAATGCGTTTGCTCCACACCGTTCGATCATTTCAGTAGAAAGGTATTATAAGCTTATATAAATGAGTTGAAAGATATACTGATAATTTGTTTTTTTCAGTATCATTGTTGGAAATGTGGCGGTGTGTTTTGCACACGTTGTATCGACAAACACGTCCCGCTTTCCGGACTAGCTTCCGGACGACCAGCTCCAGTATGCCGATCCTGCTACGCTCAAGCGACCACATCTCCCAATCCGACCTAAACATATATTGTGTTAAATAAGACAATAAATTTAGATTATAATATACACATTAAGACCATATAATGGGCAATAAACGCCGTAATCTATTGATTGTGCTAATGTTAATGAAAAAAATATATTTGATGTCTATTAATAAAAACTTTAACTTTCATATTTCCACTTTTTAAAATTTTGTCTCTGCTTATAAAATGTTCAAATCATCAGTTTACTAGTAAAATGGTTGTTGTATATAATTTTTTATGCTAATAAAGAATGTAAACAAAAAGTCATTTTCATCTATGTCTCATAAAATCTATTTAGTATTTAATGACGTTTTGCAACAAACTGCCGAAATACACTATATTTCAATATTTAATAATGTAAATAAATAAATTATATTGGTGGATACTTTTTCTAAATTGGCAATTTAATACTGTTGGTTAATTATTAATGAAATTATGTCGTTAATCTCAAATACTTTTATATTGTATACTTTATACTATTTTTCTAAAATATGAATATACTTTAATCGCACGTATTATACAACTGCAAATCAATAGTGTTACATTTATATTCATATAACAAATCCAAATTTGATGTTGTAAGTTATGTATGGATTTTTATATGACAAAATCTAGTTAGGATCTACACAAATTAGTTTTAAATGCCAAAGGATATTTATGTTTTATTCTTGCAATTTTTTTAATTTTACATTAAAACAATTCATTCCAAATTTGTATGTTGTTGTCTAATTTAAGCTATTGAAAGTGCTATATTTTAATGTCAGTCTGAAAAAACTTGCAAGGATATATCAATCAATGCTTTTGACTGTTTCAAGACTGTGATCGTGTTTATTGTTTATTTAGATTTTTCCAATTGTTTTTTTCTGTTTATCTAATGTGTGTTTAATTTGATCTTGTTCTTTAAAATGTTTATTTTAGATAAAAATGATTATGTACATATATATTTTATTATATTTTTAAATATCCATTTCGAGTTTATTATCACAATGCTTAAATTTCGATTATGTTTCACATTATTGTTAGATTTTTTATTATATTTTAAATGTGTACCTTTAAGTAATATTTGTATGCTCTGTGTGAAAATAAATTCAAGTTTTATTTACGAACCTTACATTTAAAATCAAATCATGTTAGTACAAAAAGGTACTTATTATAATAATTAATATATGTATTTGTAAAAATATAATGACTTCAGAACCGATAATATGTTTCATGTTAATAAATGTTATAAGTTGTTGAAAAATAGTATCTAAATAATACAAAATTGTATGTACATAAAAATAAGATAACTTGTAACACAGTAATACAAACTAAATACACTAAGAAAACAAATATGAGTATTTGAATATAGAATATGAAAATAAATGTAATTTAATCAAAGCAATAAAATCTAATGGAATTGGATAGTATTTTTATTTTTTATTTGAACAATTCATTTCTTAGAAAATAGTATATTTATGATTTCCAAAAAAAGCAGATAAGATAAGATTGTTAATTCCAAGAACGATAAGAAGTTAAACTACAGATAGAATGAGCGATATGTAAAAATTGTACTACGATATTCTCATAGTTACATAAAAACACAAATTTACTTTTGCTTAATTTTATGTTGTAAGTATTTAACATCATTAAAAATTGATCCGAATGTAATCGAAGCAATTTTCATGCAAGCTATATTTTCAAGTTTATTCGATAATAATTAAAATAAATAATTCAAGTTATTCAGTATTTTAGAATAAATTATCTCTTTTCATAATATTAAATGAGCATGCATATAGAAAGAAACTTATTTGCGTTAAAGAAAACGCTCAAGTTGAATTAGCTACACAGGGCGAAATTTTGGTATCGATTACCTTTTAAAAAATATAGTTGAATAGCAATTTTATGATCTTACCCACCCTTACAGCAAACATTCTACTCAAATCGAATTTTGATCAATAGGAAAGCGCAAAAAACAATTATCCCTTCTCAGAAGTCAAAAATCTACGCCAAAAGCAACAAAATCGTGTCGGCGCCGTTGCAGTGGGAACGCTGGTACCGAGCGTTCCCACTGCAACGACAAGCGATAATTGTTTTTGCGCCTCCCTATTGACTAAAATTCGATTTAAATATACTTTGACCAATACTCTCATTTCAGAAGTCCGTAGTTATATCGTTAAGGATAGCTGTCAAGTTTTTTTAAATATAGTGTAATTTCGAAGTACAGACAAACTATGGAGCAATATGCGAGACGCGACGTCTGTCAGTATAATTAGTTAGCTCGTGTAGGTTAGGTTTTGTTTTGAACCGCAAATGTACGTTTCACAACTGTCAAATTGAGGTTAATGGAGATTTTATAGCAGCATATAATTTCAGCAGCTCCTATCAGTTAAATTATATTTTTTCTAGTAGTAATATAGACCTACTGGTGAAAATATAAATTTCACTGTAACATGTATACATCTAATATAAATAAATAACGATAAGCATGTAAATGTATATGTATATGTATATACGTATGGAAAAGTTGAAATCATATCATTTTACTAGCACATGCCAGATAAATTAAATTTTCACTGGTAAAAATATATATCTACAGGTGAATATGTACTCCGATATGATTTCACTGCAATGGCAAATTTCTAAAACATTTTTGGAATAGATTCGAGACTATTTTTTCAGATTTTCTTTGAGGCATAACCCGAGAATTTCTTAATTAGAATCAGGGACGTTATTTTAGAATTTTTTAGGGAGGGGGGGGGGGGGGCAAAGACTTCACCTGGACTCGAAAAAGCGCACTAATTTGTATTGAAAAACACACAGCTAATGTTGCGTGTTTTTCAGCACATGAATGCTGAGGCAACAATAATATTAAATATTGGTGGCAGAATGAGAAGACTGCGTAGGGTATGATCAGATTAGTGAGATAATACTCGTTAAGTTCGAATATAACTGCTCGATGACATTTTTATTACACTCATTAAAATTTGATTATCGCTACAAACTTATTTTTTAATACAAAATTACGAATAAATGAGTAGAAGGCCATCAATTGTCACTGATGAGCTTATTCCATGATAAACGTCAAATTGTGAACAACATAAAAATTAATTATCTCAAAGTTTATGAAACAGCTAGCAAAAGATTAGACTATAGACCAGGGCTCGGCAACCTATGATCCGCGGGTCACCAAGTGACCCGTTTGATGATTTGAAGTGACCCATTTCAGTTCTGCAAATATCATTTTTTTTAACGTGTTACGATGTCACGACTAGACCACATATATGGTTGTTAAGACCAAAAATATTCACTGACCCGAATAGGCTTTTTCATAGTCACATTTGAATTATTTTGACCCGCAGCCAAAAAAGGTTGCCGAGACCTGCTATAGACTCCCGACTCCCACCCTTTTCATATAATTGGCTTTGCGTGCAACTACGGCACCGTCTCCTCTATATAATATGTAGATTTATTAAGTAAAAATCAATAAATGGAAGATTACACCCAGCTTACAAAATATTTCATCACCTCACGAATGTCGAACGTCCTCTTATGAGTCACTCAATCTCTGAACATTTAAGCCAGAGGCGAAATTTGTCAAACGTCAAGTGGAAGGGACAAATTACCAAATACATACGTAGACATTTATACTAGATAATGTACTTTTATTTGTAACGACTGTTAGGGCAATTACAAATTATTTTTTGAATAATGCAAAAGCTAGATTTCTTACGTTGCACAGACAAATAACTCATATTATGGAATAACAAGTTTTGAGGAAATATCAAAACAGTCATGTTTCATAACTAAATAAATCAAGTCAAAATAATGCTTTAAAACCAATAGCTAGGATATCGCTGCTAAGTAACTAGCATCACTATAATATTGTAATTCAATATATAACGTGTTCTCTTTTTCAACACAATTATTTTGTTCTTTATGTTTTTGAATACAGTCAAGATTATTCCTTTTTTGTTATGTTAAATTCTATACACATATTGGTTCATACATATTTTTATAATGAAACCGTAAGAAATGTAAAAAACATATTACGTAAAATTTAGCGAAATTGTGAACATTCAGAAAAATAACAACGCTCTTTATGATCCTATAGTTCTAAAAAATATGATGATTATATAATATTTTAGATTCCACAATCATCTTTGCGCGAATTAAATTTATAGCATGGGTTGTGAAGTACTCAAATTTTAGCTAGTGGCGTAGTGCTAAATTAAGTAGTGCTGGAGTGCTAATTTTGACTTAATCTCCCCCCCCTACACCGGTATGCATGTATAATTATATAATGTTTAAAATCAACAATAATTATTTTAAAATATCCGAAAATATTCTTTAATTTATATTTTAAAGAGTTCGGAAACTAAAGTTGGATCACTATTTAATAAAAGCAAGCACTACTTCAAACGCATACTGATAGTGGAGGTATGAGAATTTCACAAATAATTTATTATTTTTATTGAGAAACTTTCAAATTGAATTTTATTTTGTTGGCCACAATATTAAAGAAAATGATTTTATTATTTGACTGATTAATTAATTAAATGCATAAAATGGATAGTTTAAACGAAATTGAGTTGCAAAATATTTATATTGGCGATTTGTAAAAGCGATGGAATTAAAACAACACACGTCAGACACGTGTCTTTATAAAAATGGGTCATGGTCACTAAGCGCAGCGTTAAGACCAGCTGTCTGCTCTGCCTTGTCGCTCCCGGGCGGTCGTCACTGCGGGAGGGTTCTTCGCCTCCGGCCCGCGCCCCAAACCAATTAGGTGAGTCTTCCACGCTGATTCCGAACCCTCGGCGCCGACTCGTTCGTATTTTCGACATAAATTTAACCTATAAAGCCGACGTCTCTCGTTTCCGCTACATGTCACGTCAGAAGTAGAGGAGCGTCAGTCGCGACAGGCAGTCGCTTTCGCGCATTTTATCGACTCGTCAACAACAAACGTCAAACCGAATCGTCTGATTCGTTTTAGGTTAATTAACGCATTGCAATTCACTTTTACTCGTACCTGACCGGAACAAAATTACCAAGGCCGTTACAGTCGCGCCCCCGTCTCCCCGCTTTGAGGTTATGTCTACATTTTCGATCTGAGCTTTCGACATCGTTTCGCAAGGTGTTAATTTAATTAATAAACCCTTTGTATCCGCAAAATATCTTCCGTTCGCTATACTTATTGCTACATTTCAACTGTTGCGAAATGTAACGAAAGTAGCCTTGTGTGATAACAATGTAGATAAGGAATATTGTTTTTCTTATTATGTAATGTAATCGAAAGTGGTGTAATGGGATGTTTAAGGTAGAAAGTGTCACTTTCGTTTGCCAAGACCGTGGGGTGGGTTGTGTCAACTGTGGTATTACTTATTTTAATAAACTACTATTCGACAGTATTCTGGAAGTTTATTTACTCAAACTAAGTGAAAACGGAGCATCGACTCGGGTTTATCAACAAAGATTGTTAGTTCTTTATGTTATTACCGAGCTATAATTATTAATTCTTAAGCACATTATACAGCATTACATTTTTTATGGTTTATAACTATTTTCATGTTTACAATATGTTATTAGCTACAATTTGATAAACAATAAAACGTTTGTGGTTTTAATTTAAGGGAACAAATTAAAAAAACTTAGAATAATATAGAATACCTTTCATTCAAGAACTGGAACCATTGATATGTTGTCTTAAGTAGGGCTGGCCCAACCTTTTAATAGTGGCGATCTATTTCTCTCTAAAAAAATCATCACAATCTACAAATATGCAATTATAAGTTCATAAATAAAGAATGCTTATTTAACATTTTACTTGATAAAAATATAATCAGAGATCATTGGTCTGTCCAGATTTGTCAATATTTTTAAAGTTGGGATTATATGATAAAAGCAATAATCGTAAACATTGGTCGATATGCTCACTCAAATTTTCTATATAAAATCATTATTGTGACCGGTCATACATGGACCATTGTCTATCGTATCAAAAACTCTTGTTTTTTCGTGCGTCTTACTTTAAGGAGTTCTTTTTTTTACTGAATAATCCTTAAATAGCATTAATCGTACAGTATCCATGATCATCAGTGTATTCATTTATTTATTATTTATGTCCTCTTAGTTAACATATATCTTCACTTGATTTTTTAATTCGTCTTGTGATTGTATTTCTTGAAAGTTGTACATATATATTTAATTTGATCAATAATATATTTTTATTTTTAAAATATAGCTTTATTTTTAACGAATTTAGAAAAAATAACTGGCGTATGTTAAAATGGGTCTAATTAATTGTTTATAAATTAAAATTTTATTTTTTATAGTCAGTGTGCTATTTCTATTGTATTAATATTGGTCTAAGGGCAGAATGGCAGCAAGCCCTTTAAAACGAAGTTCAAAAATATGTTTATTAAATTTACGCTTTACTGCCATCTTCATTTAGAAGAGGTGGTTGCAGAGTTTTATCTACGCTTTGTGAAAATAATTGCTTCTGTTTTAATTTGGCTGATTTTAATTTTCCACCTCATAAAATATTTATTTAAGATGTATTCGCGATTAATTTATTATTATTGGGATATCGTTCATATACAAGATTAAGAGAATTAGCCCGACCAAACTTCCCTGAGGAACTTTAGCTGGAGTTTTACGCTGGATCGAGTATTCATTATTTACTGAAACAACATGGCTTCTACTTCTTAGGTATCAGCGAAGCAGATTTTGTATTTATATAATTATTTCAATCAAATCATCGTGCCATATTGTCGAAGGCTTTTTCTTTCTCTAACATTAAAAGACCCATACTCTTTTTCGTATTAAAATTAGCGCATATGTGTTCCGTTAAACTGTTAAGTTGACGTGCTGTCGAGTGATTTTTGCAGAAACCAAACTGTTTGTTAATAATTTTATTCCTCAAAGATTATTTTAACCGCATAAGGATTATTTTTTCAAGTATTTTACTAAATGACTGTAAAAAACTGATGGGACGATAACTAATCGAAATTATTGGAATTTTTATCAGATGAATTTTAGAAGCCCAAATTGTTGGGAAATACCCAAAAGAAAGGCAGGCATAAAATATGTTTGTTAAGTAATGAATGCAAATTCCAGGAAGGTGTTTAATCAGCGTGTTATCTAATCTGTCAATTCAAGGACTTTTTTATTTTAAAGTTTTTATTGCCATTTGAAATTTCCCGTGAGCTTATTTAAAGAAATAAATCTTTATCTACTACTACGATGCTTCTATTTTTCTTATCGATCTATTTACTACGTGTAGTATTTCAAATTTTTAGTGAGTTCGTATGATACAGAAAAAGCATCGGCTAACTTACTTTGATCCGTGTCAGCTCTGATATTTCAAGTTTTTAACTGTGGAATTTCTATGTGTTTATTTTTAAGCGACTTAGTTCATTTTCTGTGGCATTACATAAATGAGATTAGTGGTTTTTCTGTTGTGATTCAGAGGCAAGAATCTATTTATTTATTATTGATCTTCCTTGGCAACATTAACCCAATGTGTTACAACACATTGTAAATAGTGAGACACCAGACTATTATCAAAACTTACAAACAATAGTTGTCATTATGTATGTCTGATCTCAATTTAAATTTAGTTATTCATCCGTGCGATTAATAAAATCTAGAAAAACCTAATCGGTAATGATCGACCAGAATTATAATTATGTAATAATCACTAATTCTGATCTAGACACAATAGAAATTTAATAACTTTAGGGTCCATATTAGTCACTGACCTATACAACAACAAATATCATCAATCTATGATATTTGGATAATTTCCAAAAAATATCAGAAACAATGGACGAACTGTTTAAAACACTCCTAACAATAAAGTCAATATCAACTGATACTGAGCAGGTGTTTTCGACAGCAGGAACAATCGAAACAAAATTAGGAATCAATTTAAAATATGAAACGTCGATTTGAAACGTATTGTTTTTGATTCTTTCTGTGGAAGTTGATTATTTTTAAATGAAACATCCATAATTCTAGAGAGCGTATGTTTAATTATTCCTCTAAAATGATATCTTGACAATAAATTATTTGCTAAATAATCCAAGCCACAATGTTAATTTTGTTGTTAGAAATTAGTAATTTGATTTCTAGCTAATGCTATATTTTAAAAATCAGTATAGTTAATAAAAACATTATAAATATCCTGCTATTCTTTCAACGTGCTGATATTATATTTTGCTCGTAATTAAATATATTCAAAAATACAATAGTAATTAATCGCTTCCAATAGTCTATATCAGTGGTCACCAACATACAGGCTGGCCCGCCAAAGATTTTCACCCGGCCCTTCAAAAATTCCCGATTTCTGCGTATAAATAATTCATATGGGATATATTAATTTTATAGAATTTTGTTATTTGGTGTGAATTCACGGCAGTTATATTTCAATTCATCAATCGAAATTTGATTAGGTAGTAGGTAGTGGACCCAAAATAAAAAAAGTTGGATATTTGAGATAACCAGTGTTTTCCGAGAATTCGGTGTTGAAGGCGACCAAATGTTCCTTTACTTGAAAATTCCCCCAGACACTTTCATTTATTGAAATTCTAAGAACATAGTGCAGGCAAGATAAAAAAGGGTAGTTCGGGCAAAACAGACCGAATCGAAAATATTTAGTTGCATTTGAAAGCTTGCAGTGTACACATCGCTTGATTATTGTGATACCGTGAAGGGAATAGTAATAGTGTTTAGCGGTGATTTCCCTATTTGAGGTAGGTTATGATAGTAACTTCCACAATTTTTATAAAACAATATGCAAATTTTGTTTTAAAAATTTCGATTAAAATTTATTAAATTATAGTGCCCCAATATAATGATTTCAAAGAAAAGGAAACTAGACGCCGAGTGTCGCGTATTTAATGGGTGATGGTCAATTCGTTATTTTTTTGTGAAAAACAAATACAAATGCATGTGTCTAATTTCCTATGAATTCTCATCGGAAT
Organism: Plectrocnemia conspersa; assembly: GCF_051122295.1. Classification (NCBI taxonomy): domain Eukaryota; kingdom Metazoa; phylum Arthropoda; class Insecta; order Trichoptera; family Polycentropodidae; genus Plectrocnemia; species Plectrocnemia conspersa. The sequence continues at coordinate 8,637,098 of NW_028277167.1, read as the reverse complement.
AAAAAAATATTTTTCATCCGTCCCCCTATGTTTTTAAAAAATCAATCCAGCCCTTTTCTCAAAAAAGTTGGTGACCACTGGTCTATACAAATTTAATATACCTTTTAGTTGCTGAGCCTTTTTGTATTGAAGTTGGGAAAAAATAAATTTACTTCTGAAAAAAATACTTGACACCTGATTAAATATGTATTTCTATTTTATATCATCTTTATTCCCGCAATTGATTATATTTCAAGAAGTATTATTAAATTTACAAAATAAATATATTTGCTTGAAATTCAGATTAAAAATCACTATAGACAATGTTTATACAAGCAAAATGGCAATGTGTAAAAAAAAGCACAGGTCTGTGTCCTTATCAAAAGAATGTTTCAACAGTATTTTTTTGTGAAGTAACGGTTTTTACCTGTCGCAGGTAAAAGGGTCAAGATATGATAATTGGTCTAAAAAAAATCTAGGTAAAATTCCCAGATTTTTCATGATAAGGATTACAAAATTGCTTATTGTTTGTCCACCCTTCATTGGTGTCAGGCCATTGGACTCTCAAGATTGAAATACGATTTTAAATAACTGTTTATAATATATCAAATAAAAAAATTGGATATGCATATTTTATAATCGATTTGCATACCTTTACATATTTGTAGGAGTAAAACACAGTTATATATTTTATTTCGACAGTGATTTAAAAAAAAAATAGTCAACTTTAACTAGACAGCCACGTTCTTCCTTTCATATTTTCAAGTTTTATTGCATGTAAGTTTTCGTTTCATTCCTCTACTTACGTTGTATATTACTATTTTCATCAAAATCTAATAATTAAAAAAGTCATAAGTTTCAATTAAATTTTCATTATCTGCCACATCAATTTTAAAATTCAGTTGAACATCTAATTACATTATTTTTACAAATTTTAAGCAACTATTTATTGTGGAATCTCTGACCTCTTCCAAAGATTTTTGTGTTTACATATATTGTATCTATTTCAATAGGCCCTTTATGTTGTTTTAAACTTTGAATCAGTGTTGTGATAAAAATACATCTTTACAAATGAGAGTTGCTAGATAATCGAGGCCGCATCAGTATTTTTTTATTATCAGTGGTTTCAAAAATAATCTGTGTAGTAAGTAAAAAAAAACAATATAAATAAAGCGATTGGCTCCTGACATTCCTCTGGTATTTTTGGCTCATTTCTAATTGCCCATTCATTTGACGTGCTGATATTTTTATCGTAAAATCATCATGTCTATTTAACTAATTACACCATCTACTATACATTTAATCCTTCAAAATCATATAATTGGGAATGGTACTCCAATTTGGCGGTTTTTTCTACACTTTCACATGTGACATTTCCTCAAAAACTATCACAGAAAAAATATTAAAAAAAAATAAAATATATTTCTATTTTACATTTAAAAAAATCGTTAAAATCATGTTATATACATATATTTATAATTAAACCATTTTAAGATAATTGAAAAGGATGTTTGCTAATTCGCTTTCAATTGCTTTAATTCTAATTACTATAACTCAAATTATCGCATAGTTTATGTCTGTATTAGTCCATTTAATTTGAATTCTTCAATTCATAATATTCCTAACATTTCGTATGTATAGCTAAAACAGTCACACAAAACAGATGTGTACATATAATGAAAATTAATAATACAGGTGTTACATTATTGAAATCTTATGCTAATAATGTGTTATTTTCTTTTTCAGTAACTACTCTATTAAATAAACGAAGATGGAAGTAAACAAGAAAATAAGCGACTGTTATTTTTATTATTATTCGACATGCACCAAGGTAGGTTTTGTACGTCCTATGGTCGCACACATTCTATCCATGCCGATCCCCGTGAGAATAATTCTTATTTTGAACGTTTTCAGGGCGATACATGTCAGTTTCGTCACGAGCCCTTAGCTCTAGGATGCGAAACTATGTGCTATCACTGGCAACAAGGTAACTGTGTTGATCAGCAGTGCAAATTTAGACATATGGAGTTGAGAGTGAGCATCGTTTATTAAATCTTAAAAATATAAATTAATTTTCAATCTAATCACTGAATCGTGTATTTTGCAGAAAAATCGTAAGCAAATTCCTTGTTATTGGGAAACGCAACCTGGCGGCTGTCTAAAGAAACATTGTCCGTTTCAACATAAAAGTGCCCCAGGTGGAAGTTCTATTCAAGAACCAACCTCTACTCAAGTAAGTATTTTTTATTTTGATTATATGGTAATGTATTATGTAATTAACCACAAATGATAATTTCAGATTGGTCCACCGATGCCATCTATCAATCAGGAACAAGGAAATATCATTACAATGCATAATATGGCTGCTGCAACTATGGCTCATCCTGCGTTCCAACAGCCTTCTCGAAGACATGGTATGATTTAATATTGATTTGATGAAAATTGAATATATTATTTCTGCTTTTTGATATATTGAGATATTCAAAAGGTTATCTCATTTTGTAATGCTTAAATTCGTACTACAAATAAACTTGAAAAAACTCGAGCAATGCCGTGAGTGGTTTCTTTTTGATTGTTAATTATCTTTCGAGATTGCTACAATTAAACTATTTGAATTATTGTTCTAACATAATGGATTTTATAGTTTATTATTCTGAATACCTTTTCCTTCAGCATCAACTGTTCCTCACTTTTGTGTTTTTTTACTGTAATGTTACATCAACTCTTTTACTACTAAATGATTTTTTTTAATTGAAAGGGAGTCGAGTAATCCACGATTCATTAAAACTAATTGACAAAATTTCAATAATTTATAAAAATATTTGAATGATTATTTTGTTGGAAAAAATATGCTCTCCGTTGTCTTTTAAACTCTTACTGTTGATTTTTGGAGATGCGGTTAAATTCATTATAATAAAAGCAGTTTTAGAAAATCCAAAATATTGGTTTAGATTTTATTATTATTGAAATTGGTTGTTAAAAGAATATAGAATTTAATGCTTGATAAATACAATGAGGATTAAATGTATTACAAAGTATATAAATAATTATAAAATGTAAATAAAAATATGTTCATAATAATAAAAAGTATTCTCATACAGTAAAATTGTTATTAAAATTGAATACTGCAGTATATATAAATACATCAGGCGCGGGCCGTGAGATACGGTCCCTCTCGCTCGTTCGCGTATTAAGTGACGAGAGTGAGTGAGAGATATGGGCATGCGCCTGATACACATATATTTATTTTTTCGTGTTTTATTACCAATACAGTGAAATTATATAGTATAAATAAAAATTACAATACGTAAGCAAAAATAATAAATATCTGTAGACCCCCCAATAACACGGTAAATTGCAGACGTGATATTTTGGTGCCCGTTACTTTATGTGTGAGCGAGCCAAAGGGAGGATATCTCATCACACGCGTTTGATTCGTATGAATGTATTGAGTATTTTTTAGTCCCCCAACTACACGTTCCCAATTTACCGTGTTATTGGGGGGTCTACTGTACAAATAAAAATATCAAAAGTTTCTTCTCCATTTCTATGAAATATTGTAAAGAACTCAATATTTCAACATAAATCGTGTGTAGTTTATCAATTGTGTCAAAACAGATACATTTATTGTATTTTCTTATTGATTCCAATTTAAATAATATTAATTTAGAACTAATTTTGAAACACTCCACAATTAGATATTACAGTTGCTAGAATAGAATTTTATGTTTTCTTACTACTAACATGTTGAACGCCACGTAGATTCATATTTTTTTATTAAAGAATAATTAAATCGATAAAATGTTTATCGACTAATTGTTGATTAGAATAGATTAGATCAATTAAGTGATTTTTTTGCTAGGTTAATCGAATTATAATAATAAAAAAGTATTTTACTTCATACATTATAAAAGACAAATTAATAGATAATTAAAACTGCAAATACTAGTCTAAAATTAATAATAATTATTTTAAATCATAAACGAGGAAACAATATGTAAGAACAATCAAACAATAATTTTTATTAATTTTTAGAGGATTTTAGATGGTCATTTTAGTGATGTTTCTTTTAGCAATAAAATGGATAAAAAATTGACGTTAATGTTAGCTAATGTTTGTATAACTATCGTTAAGAGCCGATTATGATTATATGCGTAATTTGTGAAACTGAAGTGCTTATGCATCATTCAAAATCGAGAGAGATGATTAGAGAATTTTACATATATTCTGATGTCATCAACTTATATTAATAACTAGCCTCTAACAATTATGGACTATTTTGTAACAATTTTTTATTTGTTTAATTCCTAAAAAACACATGTCTGTATGTTTGATAACAATAAACATAATGATAATGATTCCTATTTTTTTTATTAAAAAACTAAATTGAAAACATTTATTTAATATATAAATTCATATTTAATGGATTCTTTTGCATCCATCACAAAAAAATAGTGGCCAGTCATTCAATAACACGAATTTTCAGTGGCCTGTATAATATTTAATCGTAAGCTTAAGTACAACAGACGCACATGTTATTGATATATTTTGCTGACTAATAAATGTGCAGTTATATTTTATTACAAACTATGGGTGATGTATAAAGACCCTAAGGCAAGAAATGTATATGAAGCTTGATTGTGAAAATGATATTTTTTTTGCCAGATGACTGAATTTACAGCAAGAATGTATATATTTATTTATATACATTCTCGCTGTAAATTATACATGTGGCTCACACATGAAAGTGTAATTAGCATTTGCTGGTTTTAAATTTTCTAGCCATTACCAAGCAGTAGCATTTGAAATAACACTCGAAATTTGTCTGGTGGTTAATAAAAATTATTTTCAATTAAAATGTTAGTTAATACGTTCTTGTCTATAAGTGTATTATTTAAACATCATGTGGACGCATTCTTAAAAAATGTAACCAAACCATATGCTTCATAGGTTAATATGATTATTGTAGATTGTTTGAAATTGGATTACGTTATAAGTAATATCAAATTGTTTTGATTTTACTTAAGCTTAAATATTTTTTAATTTATTGCTTTATTATTTCACAGTAGTTATGGATCCCTCGAAAATGGTGGGCGTAGCACCCGCCGTCCTCACCGCTCCACACAACAGGCGCTCCGTCGATCCACTTCTCGTCAATTTGGAAGAAGGTATGCGTTTATATTGACAACCGTCATACCCGCTCATCATTCTGCGATGATGATGATTGAACCGTTTTTATTTATTTTACGTTGCCTCCCCCCAAAACGACGACGTGTCGCACTCAAGACGCACGGTTTACTATATACATATATATATATATAATAATATAAATATATATTCCTATGACTACGTTTCTCGAATGGTTGCTTACGACAAAAAATGCGTTTGCTTTATAAAGCTTTTTAATTTTAACCAAGTCGTCGGAACGAGAGCGTCAGCGTTTTGGGGTAGTGCGTTTAATATATTAATAATAATACATATTAAAAGTTATGTATCGTTTGAATTGATTAACATTACGGCTCTGACTCTGTATATTTATAGAGAGTGCCAGTATTTATTTATTTATTATATATTTAAAAAAGTATATATTATATATATTTATATAGTTTTTGCTTTTATTTTGGGTTTACGTGTAATTGTATACATATTTATCCAGAATATTTTTTACGTAGGTTTAATTTTGAAAGCCTTGATTATAAATGTTCGACGATCTGATCGATGACACGTATATATCAAATAATTAACGTAGAACGAAATATATATACATATAGTTGTTATTTTGATACAAACCAAATATTATATACAAGAAGTGTCTATTGAAAATTTCAATGTGAATCATCATATGTGTGAAATAAAAACGCTTTTTTTGTTGTTCTTCGGTATAATGCACATAATGAACGAACTGTATAAGTATATTTATTAAATATACACAATATTAAGCTTACGTGAATATTAATAATATATATATCATACATGTTTAATATAAGCACATGTTTAGTGCTGAATGAAAAGAGCGAACGGTTTATAATGATACATATTTAATCATTGTTATTATAACGATTGCTTCATGTGTATGTACGTACGTATATATATTCATTTTATATACATACATACATATGTGTGTATTTAGATTTTAATACTTACGATAGCATCAGTGAGATGTATAGTGCATTTGTTGCATTTACTCAATTTTTTTGACTCACCATATTTATTATAGTTAATTAACGAATGGTGATTTTTTTATTCTTTACTATGACGATGATGGCGATGTAATTTTTGTGTCGTCAATTTTTATTATTATTTAATTATCCATTCATATATATGTATATATATATGTTAATGAGTATTTATTGTTTTATTCTTTCATGTGCGTTTGTGAGTTTATATAAATTTTAACGAAGCATAAACGATTATATGTATCCATGACATAATTGTGAAGTATGTTGAATATTATCTGAGGTTGATCTATGGCGTCGATGCAATATTTTTCCGCTGCACGTTATGTTAATATTATATTGTAGAAGCGCGACACGCTCGAACATTTTCACTCTGGAATTGTATCGATACAGGGTATATTTAAAATATGTATATGTTCGGAATTGTGAAACTTTTCTTTTACTCAATAACCGGAAGGCCATGATCGCTGTACCTGGATATTATAAAACTTCAAAAAATTGCTGAACTATTGACAAAAATCAGGTTGTAAATGCTCGAGCGTACGCTTGTTATTTAAATGTGTTAATATGAATCAATATTGTATCGCAATAATATATGCCTTTTTATTTTATACTATGGCTGAATCTATGTTATCGTTTCGAATACAGTGGAATTTCTCTATTGAAATTTTCATTAAACTAGTTAAATTTTTCTATCTTATATCCAAATATATATATATATATATATTATCAAATTCCTCTTGGACAAAAGTAATATGTTATTATGATGTACAATTTATATATATTTAATAAATATATAAAAGAAATTGTTTAGTACAAACTTAACTCTTAAAAATTATATAATGTTAGAAACACTCCCTAGAACGCTTTCACGATTATTCTAAAATATTTTCTATAGATAATATACAATCGCTATTTTCTTTCACCCAGTTTAGTTATAGAGAAGCTCTGCTGTATATATATTATATATATAAATGAAACTGATTGATATTCGTCACGATGTGCAATTGTATTTTTCTTCCTTTTATATAGTTTTCTGTGCAAAAAAATATTGACTGATGATTTTATATTATGTATAAGTCAGTTGGAAGAAGTTGTATTTGTGGTTGTAAACAAATATATAAGTGTCCGGCTCTGATGATATTTTGTGAATGTCGGAGTGTCGGAGGATCACATACGTGATGTATCGTTCAAATTTAGATCGGATTATAATAGAGCTGGGTTTTGGAATAGGAGAGTGGATCGAGAGTTTATTTGATTTTGTTGAGTTTGTTGCTAAATATGTTGTTTAAATGTGCTTTATTTTATTTTTTTATGTTATTAAAAAGTAAAGTTTAACATTTTTGTTGTGTAATATTCCAATATTACTTTTTTTTTATAGTTTGTTGTTCTTTTTCTTTAATCTTGAATCTAATTTTTTTGCTGGATAAAATTGATTTCTTTATAATAAAGCGTCGCAAATATATGATATTGTGTAATGCGACCTATGAACGAACGATTCTGTTCTGGATTGAATTTTTTGTGTTGTGTGCGCTTTATTTTTGATTGGGGAGGGGAAATGGTAGCTTCGAAGGTTTTCATCATATTTATGTAAAATATATGCGTAAAAACAATTTATATACATTAATTCTATTTAATAAAAAAAATTACCAGATCTATGATTGTGACTTTAGCACCGGCAATGGCTAAATTGTTGAAGATTTTGAGGATTGATTTTATGCCATGATGAGAATGTGCATGCACATAAAAAAGTGTATAATGAATATTGACGCTGATGCAACCATATAATGTGTGTGTGTACGATTCGTGTGACGAATTAAAAAAAATAGTACATAATTAAAAAATTGGGTTGTCCCTTTAATTGGAGGAATGCATTGTGAGAAATGATCCAGTTGGATGTTTAAGCTGTTCAATAACATGTTTTTGTAGCAAAATATGTTTTTTTTTGCGTTTCTATACTGTTGACATATTTTTAGTATTGGAACGATTTTTTTTTATTTTCATTTCAACGAAACCTCTAGACCTATTATATACCTATGTACAGTATGACGGTTTAATTTCATTTTTATTAAACTTAAGTGTTTGTTTATTTTAAAAAGTATTGTTTTATGTGAGCATTGTTATGGAAATAGAAAGTAAATAATAATTCAATAAATAAATTATTTCATATGATTTTTGTGATTATTTCCCCTTTTTAACACACGCCCAATCCTTTTATCCTTTTCTGTTATCATCGCTTCTGCACATGTGGGAGTCTTGACAACGCCAGTACTTCAAGACGAAAATCATTTGGAATAACTTATTTGTTAGATTGCAGTAATTGGCTCGCTTGGAAAATTAATAAAACGGAGATCCCACAGCTAGGATAATGTTTAAATCTGGAGCTTGGAATCAAATATGTACAAAAAATTACGTTTTGAGGATTTATAGGTATGTTATAACAAGCAAATCAAAAATAAAATATATCACTTATGAATGTTGTAATTTATTTAATAAGTTATTTTTAATATCTGATTTTTTGAAGTGGAAAAGATAGTAAAATGATATTTGCTGTGGCCGAATAATTTATCGCCTTGCTAAAAAAAATAACATATTTCTAACAATAAACTATTAATGTTAAATAAGCTATTAATATTTTTTATTTATTATTTGCAGAATCTGATTCAGAAAGTATGCCGTCCTTGACTCCAGTAAAAGAAAGCTTCAGGATCAAATCTGTAGAGCAGTTACGTCTCGAGAAGATTCAAGAAGAATCTGCTGCTTTTTATTCGTATGATTCCATCGAAATATCGACATATCAACCCTCAAACAGTGCTGATGATAAGAGCGATAGAAAACTGTCTAAAAGACACGTGGCAATGAGCTTAGATGAAATCGAGAATGAATTCCGGCAAGCTCCCAAAAGAACGATTTCAAAATCGGACAACTTTAAAATATTAACTCTAGATGAGATACGAGCGACTAAAAGAAGAAAGCTTGACTTCAATATTGATATAAAAGTGGAATCTACTCCTAAGATTGATTATAGGATGTTAACCAAAACAAAATTGAGCAGCGAGAAATTGGATCAAGATAATTCTATCGATACAACAACTTCGAGCGATTCTAACGATTATATAATGGACGAGTACACGGTGATTCTGTCTGATATACAGAAAAGTAGGTGCGATATTATTAAAGACAGTAATACAATTAAGCAAAGCTTATTGTTAGACAGTAACGTACCTGATGTAGTATCGAGTTGTACAGGCGCGGGAAATCCATCTTTGGATGATCTTTTCGAAGATGATATATTGAAAATATAGATCTTAGTGTAAGAAAGTACTTTTGAAGACTGCATTTAAATTAGCATTATGTATATATTTTGTTTAGCTAATTTAAGTTATGGTATAATGGTACAAAAACGTATTTATTAAATACGTTTATATTTTATTCTCATAAGTAATTCATATTTACCAAGTATTGAAGTACTAATTCTGAATTGACATATTTTTAATAAATTTTAGATGTAATTTTTGTAAATTATTGTGCCTTATTAATAAGCAATATGTACAAATTGTAAACTTTGAATACCAACAATAACCAGTTTGTCTTTGTAATATTATTATATTACTCTATAGTACAAATATCGACTTATGTCATCTGTCATTTAATAAATTGCTATAAAATTAAAGGTAATATGAGTACCTATAAAATTGAATCTATTTCCAGTAAAATTATTTCAAGCATGTTTTATAATTATTATTATTTATTTGAAACAAAAATACTCATTTGCGAGTCAATGTTTGCAATTAAATTGTCTAAATTTACATTAAGATTTAGAACGTATGTAACTATTTCTGTGATATGTAATTTTAAAAGACATCCCCAGTGTTCATCGATGTAAATTAACAATTTGAATTAACCATCATTAAAACTAGTGTAAGTTTCTTGTAAAACATAGTGTTTTATTATGTATTACTTTCATGATTACGGATGACTAAAGTAATTACAAAATCATATGTATACATTCTTACATATGTAATTTGTTTTACAATTTTATTTTATCATATACATATAAAAAAAAGTAAATAACAATAATGAAACAGAACTTTCTTTTTATTTCATTACATTTATGTGAAAATTTTATGTTTTATCACATTGAACCGATTTAATTAAATGGTAACACAAGTTAAAAAATATTTACACAAATTCAAAGCATACACAAATGATATTACATTTTGTGACACGACACGCGGCGGCGAAAGGGTTATTACACATGTAGAAATTAACAGACACACCTATCTAAGATAAAATTGTAATATTCTCTTTAACTATATTACATTTATAGTAAATTTTATGATATGTTTCATATTGGCATAGCAATTAACGATAAGGATGTATTATTTTTTATATAATACAATGATTATGTATACGGCAAACGACGGAATGATCACTTTGTATTATAAATTAAGTAAGCGTGAAGCGATCGGTTATTAGACACTTCAAAAAATACAAATAAAAACGGTTATTGCTATGTCAATATTATTTTATGATACTTAAACTTAATACATTTAACCGAGTTAAAATAATTATAACGTGACTGCACACGACAAAGGTATCAAATTATTTTTTCTTTTCATTTAATACTTTCATTATCAACTAATCACAGTGTTTCACTCTTTAGAGCAGAGGAATATCTATAAGTTATGCAAGAACTGAATCTTATTTTATAATACAATACCAAGTCTCACTCTGACGGAAAAAGATATATTATGTGTAAAAATTATTTTTAATAATATAATTATATAATTTAAGAAATGCGTAGCATTCATTTTTTAATACTAAATTTGATACACAACCATCAAATGTATTTACAATATGGTTTTTAGCGAATCATTTCCAATCTTCTTTAATCCGACTTGAATTATCATCGTTAACTGGTTCATATGAATTTGAACTGAATAAATTAAAAGATCCGGCAAGTATGTGTTAACTGATATTCTTATATCTCTGATGAATACAAGTAACAAATAATAAAAAGTAGCTTTCTATAGGAAGTTATACAGAATTTAAGTTTGTGTGTTTAGTTATAAATTATAAAGAATATAGATATAGTATACATCGCTTTTTGACAATCATAAAGAATATTTATGTATGATAGTTAATTTTTTAGATTTTAATTTGATATGAATAGACAAATTGTAAAATAGCTGACCAAGACTCAAGTGATAAGATATAAAAATAAAGAAGATATAGACACGCGGAATAAAATGTAAAGACTTTATCAAATAAATATAATGAAAAGCTTTCACTCAGCTTTATCTGTGATACATACGGAATAGAAAAGTTGCATCACTATTTTTCAATGATTACAATTGTGTGTTTTAAATATACATCAATATATAAGAAACAACAATAATGGAACAAATTGATATGTTATGAATAAATTATGGATTTATTATATCTGTAGATTTTTCAATAGATATGAAAAATACAAATGACAATAGTTAACACGATTTTGCTGTAGGATCTTTGTTTAAAATACATATATGGTGATAATGTTCTTCAAACTAAATAAATCATATCTATAATGAAACAACCAAGACGTCTAGAATCAAATCAGAGGTTCACAATTATTTACTTTTGAGTAAAATACAAGAAGCATTGAATCATTAATAATTTTTTAACATTTTTGATCATATTATGACCTAACAATAAAAGTCATGCTACAGTATTCTAAAATGATTTTAGCTTGAATTTGGACATTTCTTTGATTGATGTTAATCTATAAGAATGATAGAATTTAAAGCAACATACAACTTGATGTGATTTTAAACACATTAAAAAATATTCAAGGTTTTTATTTGATTCACCTTCATATCTTCCATAAACCACATAAAAATAACTGATATTTATTCTAGACGTCATAATTATTAATAAATATTGCAGTAGAATAGAACAATTTAGTTTGCACTCAATTCATATAACAAAATTAGTGCTTCTTGTACTTTTACAATTTGTATACTGTGCTGATAAATCTAAATATAAAACAAACATACTTATCATTTTACTATTACAAAGAAAAATAATTCAACAATAATTGAATTTTGCTCGTTCTGTTCTAAGATAAAAACACAAAAGCACAGTTCCTATGTTCACAAAGGACGGCCGCTGTTCTTCGCCCGGATTAAATGCAGTTTCACGAAAATATTCATCGGTTAACTTTCGCTTACTGCCACCAGGGTCACTGGAGCCTCGACCAGTACTGCTGGGTCATATCTGGACCTTGGCCAGGCACTGCTATCGGCACGGACACGCCCGGAGATATGAGCCCCGTGAATTCTGCAATGTTATAATTGATTTATGAAATGCTGATGACGTAGGCATATGGATTGTATGTAGAAGAATTACTCTTACCGCTAGAAGATCCTCCGTTCGTGCTGTACTGATGGTGTCCGTTCATGTGATAGCCTTGATGAATAGGACTGCAAGCTAAATGTGTGTCGTACGGAGGTGGAGGAGGTGGACAGTAAGCACCGCCGACTCCTGTGCCTCCTGGAACTCCGGCAGATCCGTGATATCCACCGTCCAATGCTCCTGGTGGAGAAGGTTCTCTTGCGCAGCCGTCGTTACCAAGTCCGCTCATTGTGGCCATCGGACCTCTTAAGAACGCAGACTCCAACTCACTGAAAAATAGATAAAAATAATGAGCTTAGGTTTTGCTTTGATTTTTCTGTTGGTTTTGATTTGTTGATATTCTAACTCAATAGACCAAAAAGCTTTCTTGATAGATGTCACGAATTTTGCCTTGTCTTGTTTTATAATAAGGTTTTTCATCGACCTTCAAGATATAATCCTCACTAAAAGCCTACTCCAACGTTTTCAATACTTCACAGTACTTTATTCCATTGTTTACACAGGATTTAATATGTAAATTATATGTTTGTTCATTTTCAAAACAAAGAAATCGTCAAGCGTGATAAAATGCGTCATCAATACTTGACTGTCAAGTACAAACTACGCGTTCAATACATCTGATAATTGACTTACACATCACAGATAGTAATACCAACATGATAAAAATGATTAACTCAATTGGAAATTGTCGTTATTTTTTTGATATGTTTATAAAATATAATTTTTACTCAATTTGGACCAACGTGGTCTTGGCCTTCTTATGCATATTCACCTGTAAGTATCAGCGATGGGCAGCGGAGGTGGTGGAGCATACATATGGGGATGGTGATGATGCGGATGTGGATGATAAGGCGGAGGCGCCAGAGCAGCCCTCGGCGGCGGGGGCGGTGGACCTTCAGGCCCCCCGTTGCCTCCGCCTCCGGCCCCCACCGATCTCCTCTGCCCCCTCATTTTCTCCTCCCTCCTCCACTTGGCGCGCCGGTTCGAAAACCAAACCTGGACAATCAAAAAAAATATTAAGTGTTTGAATGCGAAAGAAAGATCTTCTACGCTCGGTTGGCCAGTGAGCACGTCGTGTCCTCTCCTCCAAGTTGTGTGTGAAATTTTAAGTGCCGTCTAATAGAAGGGCTTTAGTCGTGAACGATTAGGCAACAAATGAAGCGTGAGGATACACACACATACTGGGCAAAAAAGGAGGCAATGTCGGTCAAACGTCGGCGACCGTCTGCTATCAAAAACGATTACATGGAAAATGGTCTATCTTATTATTATTATTATTGCTGTAATAAAATATCCCAGGCCTATCACTAAAATTTTACAACATGTAAATTGAAAACATATATTTTTATTAATTTTTAATACATTCAGAATATAACTGCAGTACCCATATGTTTTTACACGTACATACATATTTTTTTAATCTTACAGTCAAATGCGTTACAACAGGGTGAATCTGTACCAACTGGGAAAGTCAATCAGATATAATGAATACCTAAAGAGCGATCCAACTTCAGTTTTTGAACTCTAAAAATAACAAATTACAGGATATGCTCGGATTTTTTTTATTATTAAAAAAATTGACGTGCTTCATTAATTATGAAAAATATTATAAATTAAATTGTTGACTGGTCGTACATTTCAGTGATTAAGCCATTTCGTAAATGTGTTGTTTGCAAATTAACATTTGACACTTTGCACGCGCATGATTATTGACAGCTGTCTGATTTACAGTGCAGTCAATATAAGAAACTTGAATTGGATCATCTTGTACAAATAAGTGTTAACCATTAGACTAAGGTCCGGAAATCAGTGACATCAATATGAAATATAATTTATATTCAGTAGATGTTGCTTTAAAGATAATAAATATTATTTTAAAATAAAAAAATACTTTAGAAACATAGTTTATGTATAGATATAAAAATAAGCAATAGTGTAATTATATGTATTTATGCTTCTTTTATTTATAGAAAAATGTCGATTGTTATTCTATTCTTAAAATAATAAAAATTATTATTATTATTAATAATAACTGGAAATGATACAATTCCCGGTGGTATTAAAAGCTGAACATTAAATTGAACAGTAAATTTAATGACAATAAACGGCAAATCTAGTTAAATAAACTATTCAAGATAGACAATATAATATTGTATTAGGGGTAGTATATGTATGTGTATAATATAATTATACATATTAATCGACTGTCTTAGAATATATTCACTAAAATAATATCTTTTAAGTACATAGGATATATAATACATACATTTATTATAACAACTTTTATTTATTACTAAATTAAATCATATTTCTACTGATGAAATAATTAAATTTAAAGTTCCCTGAAAATATCTGAGTAAAAAAATAATTTTCTTTATTCCTTAAAATTTGTAAAATTCAATTTAGTCAGAGTAAAAAAAATGTGACAGCGCAATTAGAATCTTACCTGTATTCTTGCCTCGGGTAGACCAATTTTCGCAGCCAGCCTTTCCCTTGCGAAAACGTCTGGATAATGAGTCCTTTCGAATTCTGCGAAACAAATCTTTAATTAATAATTTGCTTTTTTAAATAAAATTATTATATATTATATTATTATTAGTATTGTAGTTGTATTAATTGATCTCAAATTTAATACATTTATTACTCATAAAAAGTATAATTTAATTTTATAATTTAATATTAATCTAATTTGCCCAATCGATGTATTGTAAATGATGATTACTCGCAGTCGCAGTAATCGTCGCATCTGATGAGTATGTCCCTCATTCGGTAGTACCACAGGGATCCAATCTAGGTCATATGCTTTTTTGTTCTTCAGCAATTAAGAACTCAGAATATTTATTATATATTTTTTTATTACAAATCTGACTGTCATGACTTGACTAATTTTTTGCTGCTCGTCATAACTATCGTCATAATATTTTTGGCAAGCTCGTTGAAAGATGTGTTGTCAGGGATGTCATTCCAGGGTGAAAGAGGAGAAAGTTGGCTATTTAGTAGTCGTATATTTTAATATTTTTATTTTACTAAGATTCATAGTATTTCATTCAATGACATGAATTTTTCTAGTCAAATTCAAGGGCGTCCCTGTTTAGTCCACGTCAAAAGCAATAAAATCGTTCCGCCGCCGTCGCAGTAGTTATCTAGCGTTCATATAAAAACTTTTTATAACAATATTACGACTTACAATAAACGAGATTTATTGAGCGCCCTCCTATTGGTCAAAATTCGGTTTAGATATGCTTCAATAAATCTCATTTATTGTAAGTCGTAATAAAAATCTTTTAGAACATTGAAACACTGCTTCTACCAGTAATCAGTCTGTCGTGTTTTTTTATTACTTTTTTAATGTAATTTTCTCGCTATCATCTGGAACTGTTATTTTTGCTGGTTTTTGAAACATTTTTGTTGGTTCTCATGTAGTTAATATATACTATATAAAACTATATCCGAAAACACTCCTCGATTGTTCGAATCGATGGTTTTACTGTGTTCTATTAACGACTGTATTTTTTTTATTAAATAATAAAACGTGTTTAAAATTATTTTTAAATTTATTATTATTTGACTAATAATTTAGCTATTAAATTAATTTTAATTAAAAGGCATAAAAATGCTAACGTGGTTTCATAATATATAGACATTAGCATATTAATCTGTATTTTACATTAGTATACTACAGTATAATAAATCAGTTTATTATCTCTTTGTAGCAAAATAATATTATGAGCTATAATATATTATAATAAAAAAAACTAAGCCGCCTTCATTATTTAGATTAATAATGAGCCCCGTCGCGCAATTAGCTTTCGAAAACGTTCAGAAAAAATCTGCGCACAACATTAATAAGCCGTTAACATTTTTCATATCGCTCAGCGTACGTGTTTTACGACTTTCAACTTTCGCCACGTTACTTTTAACGTTTACGTCAGATTTTTTCTCTCCCCAGTGTCTGGCTTGCGGGTAGACGGAGAGCGAACGTCTTCAGAAGTTGAGATTTCGCTCAGCTGAATGGTTCATAGAGCGCCTGATGATGCGTTAAATTAGAGTAACCGCTCCGCAGTGATCCAGTCCGGGACCGGTCTTTTTGGGTCACCCGGTTAAGGCTGTTTTACGTACCTCGCTCGAGACTGTCGATCTGGTCGTTGGTAAAGGAGGTCCTGTTCCTTTGGAGTTTTCGCTTGAGCCTCAGCCGCGCCTGATCGTCGTCAGCCCCGGCGCTGGAGCCTGCGTTACTGTTATCTCCGGAGCCTGTCTCGTCTGAGTTCAAGCCGTCGAGATCGTTGGCTGAAAAAATCATCAATAAAATATTTAATAACATGGATAATTAAATATTAAATAATTTATTAATTAAATAACGTTTGCTTTTTACCATTTTTTTTATAAATATATTTTTAATTTAATATATTATCCTATCACAGCTTTTCAATATAATTGTCGAAGCTAAGCGATTAATCAATTGTAACACTATAATATTATAGTAATAATTTAAAATTATTAACCAGACAATTGATTTTTTTAAATATAATCATGCATTTTGCTAAAACCTGAATTAGAAATTAAATGAAAATTTTTTAGACAAAGTATGTTCATTTCATTACTGCATAGAAGCTTTAAAAAAGGCAACAAATTTAATAGTCAGAATATAAGATTAAAAATATAAAACGATCAGAATTAAAATAATGAGTGGTCATAATTATATTATTCATGGTTAGAATAAATATCAAATGTTTAGAATAAAAGTAGATTACAGTCGGAATAAATAATAGGACGATTATCATTAAAATATACGACAATCACGTGAATTAAAAAACACATTTATAAATATTAATTGGCAATAAATTATTTATTTTAGAAATATCTCACTCTCACAAAAAATATTAAGCAGGCTAGGTGCGAGTGTGCGTTGGTTAGAAATTTAATACCCAATGAATCTATTTAATTGTATGTAGAACGCGAAGGTATTCAGACGACAAACGAAGCGGGAATAACGACAGAGCGGCGGCGCTTGGCGTGTTGTATTGCCATCTGACAATAATGCGAGCTCAACCAAACAAATTAGCCCTAAAACACATTGATAAAAGAACAAATTGACCAGTAGTACCAATATATTTAGCGTTACAGTAATAACAACACCTTATGATATCACTACTACCAACTGAAAAAAAAATCTTACCATTTAATATAAATTCTAACCAGTTAATTTTAAATTCTAATCATTTAATATAAATTCTGACCATTTAATGTTTATTCTGACCGCTTATATTCTAACCCAAAAAATACGTGCCTTAAAAAAGCTATTAATAATTAAAAATATATATAGAATTAAATCTATACGAATACTTTTTAATAGTTTATAACCACTGTAATTATTAAGACAAATAGTAGCTTTAATCTGATATATTTACAACTGTAGGTATTTAGAGCAGATAGTATGAAAATGGACAGGGATTTCTGATTGACACTCCTAAAACATTATTTGACAATATAAGTTTTATGACCGACTCTAGATATAACGGTTAGCAAATATTTTATTTCAACTTCTTTGAACATATTCTTGAGTGCCACAGCCAGGAGTTTTTTGTCCCCAAAAATTGAATAGCAATTAATGTTTCTTTATGTCGTTTTATTTTCCGAAAAAAATTCAAAATTATGATTTTTCAATAAATAGAAAATATGAAGACTTATTAATAATATTGTTTATTTTGTCCAAAAATTATATGAATATTTTTAAAAGGTTAAAAACCATTGCAATTTAAAAAAGTTGAATTCACAGCTGCAACAGAGCAGGTAGTGAAAAAAGAGACAGGTATATCAAATAAACACTCCCGAGTTTTATGAACGACTCTAGAAATTATGATTAACAATCGTTTCGTTTTAAATTCCTTGAACATATTATATTTAGCAAAAAATTTAAATTAAAGAATTTATGATTTGAGAATTATTAAATTTTTAACTTTTTGGCAAAGGTAGTGCTATAAAAATCATACGATTAGATATTGTCATTTTTACAAAATGTGAAGGAAAATATCATATTATATAATAAACATCATATGATATAACTTAATTAAAGAGGCATTATATTTTTTTGGCAGAATAAAAATATTATCTCATAATGTAATAATTATGTGCTCATAAGTTTTAAAAAATGTTTTACTATTATTTGCGTTCGCTTATATTTTCATTATTAACTATAAATTCACGTGCATAAGTATTGATCTAGATTGTTATACAGTAAATCAGTAAAAAGATTTTCAATATAAAAAATACATACTGTATATGTATTATATATATGTCCAAATTTTTCGAGAATTCTTGAGAAATTGGGATCAATTTCTCAAATGGAAATCATCGAAAAATAAGAAATACTTAATGTCAGAATTTATTTTAATTGACTCTGACTTAAAATTAAATTGTTTAAAACATAATATAGTACATTAAAAATATTTTTAGTTCCTCTTTCTTTAAGAAAAAACTACACAAAACGCCACTCATAAAAAATCCAATCATAAAAAAACTATATATTTACTGAATACATTATTCATATTCCTAAGTTAAAACTAATATTCCTTAGGTAAATTGCCATTTTTTTATAAGTGATTATTATGACTATTTTGCTGCAAATTTAAATATATAAACTTCTTTAGTAGTTGGTTACCACTGCTAGCATTTTTTCGTGCTGCTTGCGCGTTATTTTTAGTGAGTGTATGGGGCTCGTTTTAAAGTGGAAAATGCGTGAAAAAGTCGGGGGCAATAAAAATACTTTATCGCCAGGGCGGGCGGTTAGGGCGCGTATCGGCCGTTAACTTCTAGCGGCTTGCGGATTTATGGGCGGCCTTATCGCGGCGAGGGGTGGGGGGAGGGCGCGCCCACCTGGCGCCGCCCTGCGCTTCCCCCTTAGCGCATATTTAACGCGAGCCGACTTTGCATTTTGGACTCTCCAAAGGAATTTTCACCGGCTGGTCGGCTGATGGCTTGTCTATGCCTCGGTAGAGTTCCGTTGCAAAAAAATGTCGTTGTTAGCGCTGGGGAGTGTAATTAAAAATGTAAATAAAGGGGGGTAGTGTTGTTGAATTAATTTAGCAAACACTGACAATTTTAGATGTAAAAATGTAGCTGGTATTTATTTTACAAAATGTAGGGAACAAAATTCATATTTTTTTAAATCAGGGTAACTACAATCCTTGTGAGCTATTTACAGCACGTATATTTTCGTTCTCAGTAGACTTAATATTTTTTCTTACGTTGTTTGACAAAAAATGTTACGACAACGCATTTTTTCACAATCAGCGATTACTTTATTTTGAAATTAAGTGATGAAAATTGCATCTGATTTTGCGTTAAACAAAAAATAAAGTGCAGTGAAATTGTACAAAAGTTGTAAGATACATTTAGTGAAGATGCTATATAGTATATATGTATAATCATTCGTGTATTTGTTATTGTGATCAATGATTTTCTTCCATTTTTATGGTGATTGAAAGATTCATTTCTCGAAGAATTCTTGAACTAGTTAGTAATACAAGTGGTTTTGTTACGAGTTCAAATCTGGCAAAAAATCAGTTCCATAAACCTTTTATAGTCTTAAAATAAATAATAGTATTAAGGAGCAAGGTCTATACTATTTGGTGGATGCACTAAAACATCATGTTGCAGCAATTTTAGACGAGTTTGTTTAGAAACGTATGGTCATAGTAGAATATAATTCCTCTTCTATTAGTTGGACAGCAAAGACTGTATTTGTCTTGGTGTAAAAAATAAAAAAAAGTAAAAAAATTTTAGTGTTGTTTTCAAAGAATTTAAAAGAAAGGTCTAAAATATTTTTTGATGTAAGTATGACATTTTTTTTATTCAAAAGTGAATTTAGTAAAAATTAAATTCATCATAACCATTGATATTTAATTTAAAACTGTTTTTTCATTGCAAAAAAAAATACAAATATATTGCTGATTTTTTAGGAGAAAGACCTGATTAATCGTTATTTAATAAAATTCATGTCTACCTTGAAAATGTGGCAATCATCATGAAAGAAGCCTTTAAAATTTTTGCTTACGAGAGTGACACCCATATATATAGTTTTTTGTTGAAATGAAATTTTGTTTTTATGATGAAATAACGTTAAATCAGATATAGTCAATTTGACTGTGATGAACGATTTTTTTAATTTTTTTGCAATAAAAACTGTTTTTATCAAATATAACATCAAAGGTGTGCAGTGAAATATTTTTGGATATCTATGCCAAAACTTATGTTATTTAATTAAATTCTCTAGAGGAAATTGAGTACGGCTTAATTTTTTTTAATACATTTTTTTAGTTTGTGAATAGTAAAATTGACAGTAGGGATAGAGTAGTAATCCTTGATTTCAAGAACGTATCCCTTGAAACGAGATAAAACAATAAATTTAAAATCAATCTTACAGTACGCAAAATATCGATTAGGAAAGGATTACAATTTTACATTTAGCAAAATGTGAAGTTTTGTAAACGTTTTTTTTATGAAAAGACCGTTTCTAGAAAATGTTACGTGGCATTTATTAATGCTGTCGTTTTCGTTTTCCACCGTGAATCTTAATCATATTGTAAAGATAAAAATAAACTGAGTGTCGATGATTCTTCAAGTAATTACGAAAGTTAGTTCATCGGAAAACCCTTGATTGATCAACTTGTTGATTAAGAATGAATGGCTTAATTTATCAAAATCCTTTTTATACACGTATATAATATTATATATCTGAGTATTTATATCCAGATTTTGTACCGATATATAAATAAATATAATATGTAAATATTTACTATTATTTACTTTAGACATCCGTTTTATGCTCTGCGATTTTCCGGCGCGGCAAATTTGCGCCTTTTTCCACAATGGCGGCGACTTCCGGTGCTGACATCATAGTAGCTTCTGTACAAATACTATAATTTTAGTCGCTGCCATATGAAAATATCACTTTCAGGGGCGAGAGATTGACGATGTGCACTTCCTGAATTTTCCTGACAGCGTTAATAACGCAGCCGCGATGGCTTCCTGTCAGGAACCAGAGAGATATCTGATGGACGGCCAGATATCGGAAGGCATCTCAGTTTATACACGATCACTGATGTATGACAAATTGATCATTTGAATTGTAAATATGAGAAATACTTAAATGTGTTTTTTTTATAAAAAAAATATAATTAGCATTATTTATAATAAATTATAGTATCGTACGCAATATTTTTTTAGATTTTAATGGCAAGTTCTATATATATATATATATATATATATATATATATATATATATATATATATATATATATATATATATATATATATATATATATATATATATATATATATATATATATATATATATATATATATATATATATATATATATATATATATATATATATATATATATATATATATATATATATATATATATATATATATATATATATATATATATATATATATATATATATATATATATAGAACTTGCCATTAAAATCTAAAAAAATATTGCGTACGATACTATAATTTATATAATTTATATATATATATATATATATATATATATATATATATATATATATATATATATATATATATATATATAGTATATATATATATATAGTATATATACAATTTTATTTTAAATATTATTAAGTTTCATAGTGATTAAGGGAAGCATTTTTTATATAGGGGATTATGTATTTTATATTTTATATAGATATATTTATATGCTTTTCTTAGATTTTTAACAGAAAAAATAGTATTATATTATATTTTAAAAATACAGACAATTTTTTAATTATTATTTAGTTATATACAAAGGATATTTTATATTAAGGTCATGTAAAATGTAACCGAAATTTTCACTTGTCTAACCTATCTCTTCCATAACTTTATGAAACAGCAACCTCTCGAATTTTACTGTATTCTCAAGAAGATTTTATTAACATAAAATCTACAATGCCAAACGTTAAAAAAAACATATAAGACATGTCTTCCAAGCTTTTCAATATGTTTAAATGTATACATTATTTTTTTCTATTATAATTATCTTAAATAGATGTTTCAATTATTATTGAAACTTGAAAACTACTAAACTTGACGTTGAAAGACAAGATAATTTAATAAAAATGATAACGAAATCTACAATAAGCAACTCTAAAAAAAATATTAAAAACCTAAGTTGGGTGTACATAGTATATTGAAAAAAACCCTACTAATTAGCTATATTCAGTTCATAGTAAATACCGTCAATATATAAAAATAAAAAAATCATAGTAACATATATTGAGTATTAAAATCTTATAAATATTTATAAGCAATAGCTCTTTTATATATTTTAATTGTATATTATTAATTATATTTTCAACCACCTAATATTGTGAATATTTTTTTCAACCAAGACAAATGTAATAAAATTTGATTTGTCAGAAGTTAGTCCGTATTAATTAATATTATTTAAGTTAAACTTAGCTAGGTTGTTCTATATCAAGTGGCCGATTTTTATTTAGTCAGAAATAAAATGTGATCAAAATAAATTTATTATTAATTTATTTTACGAAGAGTGAGTATTTAATTTTTTTATATTGTTTTTTTGTCTCATTGCTATGTCAACAGTTTAAACTGAAACACAATACGGCGCAGCTCACAAGAAATATTTTTTTTAAGATTTGGCATATGTTCTGTTAGTCAGAGAACTGTAAAATATTAGTTTGAGATTTTTTTTATTGTCGATGTTACCATTGAAAATGAATCCAATGGAACATCTCAATCTGCTGTTGATGAACAATATTGAGAAGCACTGTTTTAGCTAATCCATAAATATGCTCAAACACTTGCAGCATACATAAAGGTTTCCCTGCAACTGGTTTATGATATTTGGTTGGCATATAAAAGGTAAAAGAAATAGATAAATGGGTACCGCATGAACTTAATAAATGGCAAACACAGCAACATATTAAAGTCAGTGGCGTAGCTAGGGTATGTGCCGCCTAGGGCGATCCTTAAAGTTGCCGCCCCCCCATACAATTTTTGCAGGGTCATAAAATCAGCATTTCTTAAAATAATAAATTGGTTATTATTAAGCTCTTGTTATTGGTGGATTTATATATGTTTTAGTGCATTCAGGGTTAAGAACCACACTAGACGATCCCATCGCGAATATTCCGCCCCCAAGCAAGTGCCGCCCGGGGCGGCCCGCCCCCTCCGCCCCACCATAGCTACGCCACTGATTAAAGTCTGTTCTTTGTTAGTTCTCGAAAGCAATAGAGAGCCATTCATGAGAAGAATCGTTACCTGCGATGGTTTCTTTATGATGACCAGAAGATATCAGGTATCAGAAAAATTATGGTGATAGTAGGATAGCATTCTGGGGGAATTATTCATCGGTCGATTCTGTAACCAGGCGAGACTATTAGAGCAGAGTCAAATTGTAGGGAAATTACAACTATGCATAGAAAATTTGCGAGAATTAGTGTTACAAAATTAAATTAATAAGTACTAGATTTTTTTTCCTTATTACCTATAATTTCTACCCTTTACCCTACTGATTATATTCTTTTTATACATTGAAAATAAAAAATATAATAATTAGAGTGATATTGTAAGTCTCTGATAATTTACAACCTCTAAGAATAAATATTTTTGATAATATTAAGACGTTGGCAAAATAACATTTCTATAGATGGAACATATTACAAAATATATTTTATACATCACTAAAAAATTCACTTCATATGAAAACCTAATACAGTGAAATATCAGTATAGCGAAGCTCACGGGACCGAAGAAAAAAATTCGTTATATTGAATATCAGGAAGATGATATATTTTGTTTTTATTTTTAATAACCATATTATTAGAGCATCAAAATTACCCCTTACAGATTGTTTTTTGTCCATTTTTAACACAATTAAATTTGTTAAAAAAAAGTTTGAAGGTCGGCGAAACACTTTGAATGTCGCTTGTGAACACATCCGGCACACGTCAAGGACGAACTGGGAAAAATATTTCGTTATACTGAGATCAGTTTTCGTTACAATGAAAACATTTTGTATGAAAAATTTTCGGTGACAAATTGAAGATTCGTTATAGTGGGAATTTCGTTATCTCGGTATTCGTTACAAAGAGATTTCATTGTAGACTAATTTTACAAATTACACTTAATAACTAATAAGTTTGCTTGTAATTTTTAATCTAAATTATTATTTCTTTTTAGTTATTTTGTATTAAGTATTTTATTATAAATTGTTAAACAACCCTTATTATAAACGACCATGCAAGAAAATGTGAGTAAAGTATATATGAACATTTTCCAGAAATTTTGAAAGCCTTGGAATGTTTTACACATTCTTGTCGTAAAAAATACATTTAGTTTTCTTAGAAAAGTGCATAAGCATATTCTTCACACACTATCGTAACTCTATTGAGTTTTTTTAAGTACATAATAAACTATTATAGTAAATGTTATTACACATTTTCGATTAAAATAACTTTTATAATTTACAAATTTTAATGTTAAGATAAATTATGATGCTAATTGTAAATATTTGTGGAGCATAAATATATGTATTTATAATTATATCGTTTTCGGATATTTATGTTGTTATTGTATAACATATGATGAAATATTAAGCCCAACAGTATTTTTCTATTGAATATTTTTTAGTATACAACCTTCACACATTGGTGTGATCATGTAAACTTGATTAGAGCTTATCACTTGAATACACGTAGATTTTCACGCAAAACAATTCACCAAAAAGTGTTTTTATGCTCTTTGATAACTGAAATATTATAATTTAATTAAACACGCTCAGCGTCGTGTAAATACGATGTAACTGAAAGCGTATTATATTAGCTGATTATCATATTAATTAGAATTCTTAAAATAATAAAAAATAATAATAATATTTATCGTCAAAATCTAATAGGATAGCGTGCTGAATTTTTCTCACAGGGATACCTATAAGGAGCGAGTATTGAATTTCGTCCGTTCGTTGGCCAACTGTCGGCCTGACGAAGGACGAAACGTCCACCTGTCAACCTGTACATTCTTTTCGTGGTAAAAGAATACGAGAAAATATGAAAAAACGATATTAAATTACGATGATACGACGGAGATGTTTGGATGTTTGACCGAAAAGGAATTACACGCATCACACTTCTAAACAAAACGTCAATATTTTAACGTTATGTTATAAAAATATAATAACCAAAAATACATATTTTATAAAAAAGGGGTTGTTTAACATAAAATATGTATTTATATTAAAATATGTTAAAGAAGAAGAGGCGCTGTGTACAGTGATGTTGCAAAAATGTTTGCTTTTCATATTAATCAGACATGATTGAAGCAAGATGCTGTACTGTTGACCTGAATATAACTGATGAACTTTTGCACTTTCATATATACGTGAAACAAAGCCATAGATCCACAGAAAGCGCTTTCTATCATATTTAAAGACATTTATCAAATTAAACAAGAAAAAAATTGAGACGACCTTCCCCAATTAAAAGAAATTCTGCAACTTTTTCTTAGCTTAATGCCCACTTATTGTTCAAGAGTAATGTATTTTTCAAGACTTGAAATAATTAAAAACGAGTTAAAGAGGTTGTCCGCACTAAGTAGTTTGTGCAATGCAACTGAAAAATTTTGATGAACTCTTGGATGGCATAAGTTTCTCACAGTTTTTAATATTCTGTCTCAGTATTTTGTTATTATTAATATTTCTATAATAATCATTATAATCACTACTATTATTATTATTATATTTTTGTTGCCTTTTGTAATGTATAAACTAACACTCGTAAAATGGTGGCATGAATGGGCTTCACAAGTAAAATAGCCTACAGCCTCTATTCATCTAAATCCGTCTCTGTATACAGCAGACTGTTGAAATTTGCACGCCGGTTGTTTTCAAGAGTGGGAAAACGATAATTAAACACCAGCTCAATAATATTACTCTTTATAATTTCACTCTTTGATATTCTACTTAAGCGAACCCGAACTCTCAAAAAGTAATTAATTATTTTGGCTTATTCTATAGCTTCTAATGCAGTCATAAAATTGAAATATTCCATTTATAATTAATTTAATGCCACATTTATTTATGATTAGTACTTTAGCAAAAAATTTTACATTTTTTGATAATTTATATAGATTTTTGAGGATACGGTAACACGATATCGTCATAACACTCCTGACTAAGTTTGTCACACTGCTATCTTTTTTTTAAAAAATGACGGTTATTTAAAGCATAAGAAATCGTAACCTAATAAAAAATCAAATAAAATATTTTTTATATTTTCTGGTCATTTGGGTTCTTTAAGACACGAAATCATTATCTAAAATTTGAAAAATAATAATAAACAGCAACATTTCTCGAATAATGACAAAAAAAAATGTAAAATTTCAATATTTTATCGAAAGTTCATGGTTGTGAGGTGGTCATGAAAATCACACGTCTCTAATGAGGGCCATACACAATGGAAGAGAGATCTCGCCACCAAACAATTGCGGCAATAGTTGGAAATATTGCAAATCCATCCAAAATGTTAATCACTCATAATTACCGCTTAAAAGCTACTCTTTGTTTGGAAAGGTCGTACGCTATACCATATATTCTATCCTGCGAATAATAATCGAAAGTCGATTGCAATATAAAAATAATATTTTCAACAAAAAAAATGTAGCAAATATTAGTGATTTGCGCATTGCCCCCCAAAATATTGAAATTGCACCTCCCCCTCCCAGTGGAGCGTGCGTCCCGCGTTGAGAAACAGTGATCTAGACCATTTCGTTTTTAAAGCAAGAACACAGTTTGTGAATCCAAAAAGTGATGCAATTGGCTCACAAACATCCTCATCTGCAACGATTCCCAAGCACTATGCAAAATGTGACTTGTTTAAATATGAAGGGAGATGTTTGTTACTAGCTTTTTCAGTGTTTATTTGACTGCAAAGTCACACTTTCTGGGCCTTAAAACAGATTGTGAATATGTTGATATAATATATAGCCAGTGATAGATCGATTTGTTTGACAGGCCGGCTCTATAGCATATTTATTTCGTCAAACTGTGATAAAATAAAGTACGTAAAACAAGTTTCATACTTTTTTGGTGTGTCTTTAGAGTTTATTAGACGTACAAGTTTCAAAGCTTAAAAAAATAGCTTTGCTGTTGAGTCAAGCTATGTTTGTTTACCCTTTCTGAAGAACCGTCTTCCGACATATATATGTAAATATAGCAATAACGACTTTTTCAAACCTATGACCTAACTGAACCTATCAATACATTTTTATTCAGAAATCTGCTAAACGGATGTCGGCACACGTTACAAAGATTGTCGCTCGAGATCGAACGTGTAGACGCTTTAAAATCGTCACGTGTTTTAAATATAATATACACACATACATATATATATAAATATAAAAGCTAGCACTTTTTCACGTGCACACAGACGTATCGTCTGGTAGGGACCCCCGATGGGGGGCCCAGATACGGCGGCGAGGATCGGGACTGCTGGGACTGTTCCTGGGGCCCGGGGGGCGCGGAGGGCGCATAACGAACGCGTTCAGGCAGAAAGTGACGATAAGGACTGGAGTGGCGAGGAGAGACGAGGAAGCGGGGAAGGGGGGGGGGGAGGGACAGAGAGGGCCATCCTGGCTCTCTCTTAAGGAGAGAGGGATTCCGGAATAAAGAGCTCGCGACACTGCCTTGCAACACCCTCCCGGTAATGTTTTCATTGTGCCCGAATCGAAAGTGAAATAAATAAGAAGCGCACAATACACCGCCATCCATCTTGCAAATGAGTGATGATAGCGCTTGTATGTCCCTGTATGTATATAAATATACACACGAGGCTCGTATGAGATATGCCTTGTAATTGGAGGTATTGGGTTCGATTCACTGCAGCAGGAGCTCAACAATAAAAACTTTCATGGCTCAAGTACATTATAAAAGTGTCTCAGGATCAACGTACTTTTGCTTTTAAAATTACTAAAAACTGCTCATTGAAACAATATCCAAGTATCTAAATATAATAGCTTTAAAATTAAGCATGAGAATAGATACTTGCGGCAATCAATTGATGAATGTAATTAATGCAATCAAAAACTATGCCAGTTGAAGCATGCTTATTTTACTCAATTCATAATGGACGAGTAAGAGTTCAGTAATTCAGATATTCTTGTTTTTTTTTAATTTACAACTGTACAATGAAAAGTTAATGATTTGCTTTGAATATTTTATAACATATTTTTTTAAATAATTAATAAACTTTCCGTTGCAATAAAAACAAGCGTTATCCCAATGCGTTACAACAGGATTAACACAATTAACAACTAAATAAGTAGTTAGACTTCAGACTGAATTCAAAGTATGTAGATTAGTGAGATCTACTTAATTAATTATAAACTATTATTACAGTCCACAATCAAACACAATCAAATCTAACTCGATTTAACTTTAATTATTTATCACTATATGCATCTGTGAGATTTGAAAAATTTAGGAAAACAGCATCTCTGATGATCGATCAGATACGCTAGAAATTTGATTCTATCTATATGGGATGTGTTAACACTAGAATGTAATAAATTCGTAGCGATTTGATTTCTTCAAAATAATATTTGAGCAAATACTAAAGAATAAGATATAAATCTGAACAATACATATGCGAATAAAATTTGTAACACGTATTTGATTATAATAAGTGCGAAGCATGTATATTTGCAATCTTAAAATATTAAATATAAATATTATATCTTGAGTCATTTGCCTTATTTAAGACGCTGTAAATAATATGAACTTACTTAAGAAATTAAAGCCTCTCTCATAGTCAATTATAGGTAACAATGTAACAAGCGGAGTATATAAAACACCTATACCCACGTGCTGTTAAATGAAAATAATATTTTAAATATTATACAACATTGATATTTTTTTACATAACTATCAATATATTATTTTTTACGATGTATTTTGGAAATTTCTATATTCAAAACATCTGTGGACACAGATTGTATATTTTTATTTAATGCATGTTTAACTAACGGTCATTTTTCATCATCTTATTGTATGATTAGTATAACATTCACATGTAAACATCGACTATTGTTTCATTTAGTGGGCAAAATAATCCTTGCCAAAAACTTAATAATATAATAATTCTTAAGTCATAGATCCTTGTATTATAGTTTTTTGTTGACCACAAAATGTCCAAGGAAGTCAAAACAAAACATTTGCTTACCGTTATTCCTAGATTCGGTCATAAAATTTAAATTGTAAAACAATGTTTTTATAGCGCTGTTACTTTTGTTACTAATTGTTTTGAATGCAGGTGCTAATTTACAGGATTTAAATTTAAACGGATTTTTAAAAAACCTTTAAATTTCCCAAAAAATACAAAATCATCATTTTACATATTCCTAAAAGAATTTCGAGAAAAAATACTAGTTGCAATTTTATATACAATTTTAAATTGCTTATAAGTATATTTAGCCCTCTAGCTTTTAAATTATATTATTAAAGACTCAGTTTCGTAAAACAAGCATGTTATAAAAACACCCTATCCAAAGCAAAGTCTGCAGATTGATAGCTAGATGTGAATGCTTATTTACTGATTATTTTATTTTTAAGCACATTTTATTTTATAATTATTTATCACTGTCCTAATATTGTAATAATTTCAACAATATCAATTAAAAATCTGCAAAACAATGGTTTCGCTTAACAAAACATAAAACGACATTTTCAAAACGCAAAAGAGTCATGCAGACCTCTGAAAGACATTAATTACAAAAAATACACTTTCGTCATAAGCTGTTTGAACTAAGCATCAGATGACCATCATATATTGGTAGTGGAGCTAAGCACTAACACGATTGGCTCTTAATTTGCCTTTTCCCCTACTCTTCCAAGCTTACTTGAAGGTGCGTTTCAAAAGATGAACCAGATGACGCTGAACCAGGGAATGCGACAGGGCGTGGGGGCATTTGCTCCCCCCTTGAATTTGGTCAAAAAAAAATACATGTCATTTAATGAAATATTATGAATCTTAATGATTAAAAAAATAGCTATTGACTGGCCAACTTTTGTCCCCCCTTCCCTAAAAAAAGCTAAATGTCTCTTTAAATTCTCCGGTTATCCCTCAAAGAAAACCTACAAATAACAGTCTCGAATTTATCCCAAAAATATTTTTTTTAATATGTCATTTCAGTTAAATCATATCGGAATACATTTTCACCGGTTGATATATATTTTTACCAGTGAAAATATAATTTATCTTGCATGTGCCAGTAAAATATATGATTTTTACTTTTCCATACGAAGTAATATATATACATTTACATACTTATCATTATTTATTTACATGCGATGTATAAATGTTACAGTGAAAATAAATTTTTCAGTGAATTTATATTTTCACTATTGAAGTCCAAAAATATTTTCACCAGTAGATGTATATTTCTACTATAGAAAATATAATTGAACTAATAAGAAATTATATGCTGCGCTAAAATGTATATGAAACTCAATTTGGCAGTTGCGAAACATCGATTTGATGTTGAAACCCAAACCTAACCTACACGAATTAATCAAACTCAACTAATCCTAATGAAAGTTCCAAAAATAAGCGGAAGAAGATGTACAGACAGACGTCGCATCTTGCATGTTGCAATAATAGTTTGTCTGCACTTTGCTATTACACTATGTTAAAAAATATGATAGCTATCCTTAACGATATAACTACGTACTTCTGATATGAGAGTATTGGTTAAAGTGTATATGAATCAAATTTTGGTCAATCAAGTCAAAAATTCACGTCAAAAACAATAAAATCGTGTCGGCGCTGTTGCAGTGGGAACGCTCGGTAACGAGCGTCTATATATAACTAGCTGCAAAAGTCACACTAGGCCACTAATTTCCAAATTAAAATTTTTATAATGCATAATTAAAATATGCCAGTATCTCAAGAACGAAACACTATAAAGATTGTATATATTAATACAAAATAATTTTGATATAAAAAAAACTTGTTTTTTATTTTAAACTGTACAATTTTAATCCACAGAATTAAGAAAAAACTAAACAGTTTTAACATATATTTGTGATTACTATATTTCACCAAATAATACAATCAAACTTATATTCTCTACAAATATGTTTTTCGCCGATATATGTACATAAAGAGCACAATACATCACCATCGATCTTGCAAATGAGTGATGATACCGCTTGTTATATATTATATCTATATGTAGGTGTATAAAAGCTAAGCGTTTTTATTTTTCTTTTTGGGTTCTGAGCACAAAATTGTGACTGTATTGTAAAATTTGTGATTTGGAAAATCAGTGGCGTACTGTTATTTTAACAACTCTTTTTTTTTAAATATTTTCAATTATTATTTTTAAGGAACAATTCACATACAAAGTTTTTTTATAATTAGTATATATGATTTTCAATATTAGGATTTCATAATAAATATTATATTATATGTATATATTTTTATAATATTATGAACCATGGTAATGATTTTGTGAGGAAGAAGCGAGACGCAAATACTCCGGTTAATATTATTATTATCACGTGTAAGTGGGGAAGTTCGTATCTCGACGTGTGCAGTTTATGTTGGTTGGGTTCTTATCAGGTACGGTTTACGGCGGAGAGCCCATTATGCGACTCGAGGATATGCGATATTACAATACATTATGTGATATTAGACTTTATGAAAAAAAATTGCATAGCTATATATATATTTTGCTTGTATTTATATATATAGATATATACAAACAGTGGCGTAGCAAGGATAATACATATTGATAAAAAATACTCGACTTAAAAAATTAAAATTAATTAAAATAGTTGTCAGTTTTATTATGCACTGCCACATACAAAAATGTTTTATAAAATTGCTAAGCTATTTAAATTTTAATATTTACATATAAACGCGTCATTGAATAAATTGATAATAATTAAAAATATTATAAGTATATTTACTATAATAGTTTAAAGAACTAATTGCGTTTGTATAAGGGGTGCAATGCCATAAAGTATGTCCAGGGATGCCGGATGCTGTGGCCACGGCCCCGGAGCCGTCGTCCCGTGTAATGGATGTGTCATCCCGATTATGGTACCACGACTCTACCGTAACACAATTGCGGGACACCAGGGACACACTGTATCTAGGTATGGTATACATATATACATACATATATACGCACTTAGATACCGAACGTGCATCCAGAATTTTAATATTACTTTTATATTATATTATTTACATTGTAGTACCAAAGTAGAGATTTGATTATATTATTTTTCTTAAATGTTAATTTAGGTTATGGTTACAACTGAAGTTATACAGATGCTGTATTTTATTACTATACTTAATCTTAAAAGTTTTCCACAAATTTACTGTGTTGATTGTAGATCTGTGGAAATCCTAATTTAATCACTTCAACTTAAGTAAGAGCATCAGTCTGAATCAAATTGATGCTTGAAACGCAAATAAACATGAAACAGGTACGTTCCACGTAGTGTTTCTCATTTTTTATGTATTTATATTATTGTATTATAGTATATTTCCTCCCCTTATTCTTATTAACTAAGTAAAAGAGAAAAAAACAGACTTACAAATCACGTATTGTTAGTAAAGGAGAAATAAAAATATACATTTGTACATTAAAAATCTTTTAACTGATTTCATTTACATTTATAGTAAATGATTATGTTATAAACAAACACGGAGAATTTTATAATATGATTGTGACTAAAGTATGCTTATTTTTTTAATCTTACATTTTCAAGTTACTTTCTATCATATGATATTTTTATGACAACGTCTTATCATATGATTTATCTATAACATTTACATTACAATATTCACTCTTGTTTTATATAGTCGACGAAAGAATCCTTAATAAAATAAATAAGTAAATATACTTAAAGTCATTGATTTCTACATTCCTAATTTTATACCGAGTAGCAAATATCTGAATAAATAGAACCGAAATATTGCATTTCGTAATTCCTCGAGTAAAAAAATAATAAAATTTATATTGCAAAACAATGTTTACTGAGTGCTGATCGAAAATCTCTGTCCCTTTTATTACTACTTGCTCTGAATGGAGCTGTGATTTTAACATAATAAAATCACTAATTTTCTTCAAAACAGGTGGGATTGCAAACCGTTTAAAATCATTTGCAAAAAATCAGTTTTTGATAAATAAACATTTTGTGAGAATTCGCAAAAAAACAATTATTTTATATTTACCTTGAAATGTCTAGATAAAAAAAATTACAATCCATACTTATGTTTTGATTATGTTCTTGATCTTAAAATTTATTTGTACTATTGTATTGTTATAAAGTATGCATTTGAATATACATAGTAATAAAAACACAGTATTCCAAATAGTATAAAAACATAAAGTCGCTAAGATTATACACTATAAGATAGCTAGACGTAAATGTTTAATTTAGCACTAATTTTAGTTACAATTTAACATTAAGATTAAAATTGTTTAAAATTTTTTTTTTTGAGATATTTTTTCAAAATTTAAAAATACTAAAAATATTTTTAATATAATTTAATGAAAATATTAGTATTCTTTTTGAAGTGCAATCTTTGGTATGAATATGACTATAAAAGTTAGTGTCGGTTTTATTTTTGTGAAAATTCTGTATTATTTTCGGGACCCTTACTTTGACAAATTTATTTGTATTTGCATTTTTGCACTGATCATTGCACTGATTGTAATGTATTTTATACATTTAAAACTTTTAAGAGTTGTTAAAAAAACTTTTTTATTGTCTATAATGTAGAGAATTTTATAAAACAAAACTATAGTGTTTCATAGAGCATGATATTATATATTATACTTAGTATGTAGAAAGCTTCATGAAACAAAACCTTTTAAAAAACTGTAAATGAATCTAAAATAGCAAAAAATGTAATAATTTAATTAGATTTTCATTTTAAAACTTTCTGTAAAATTCCAAATTTTTTAGCATCTTTAAATTAAATTTTATAATTTAATACATTGTATTAAAAAATACTGAATAATAATATATGTGATTTAATAAAAACATCATATGATGTAACATATATTCAAGGTTGCGTTTTTTTTAATAAAAGCCGATTTTGTAAATATTTTTTTGCTAGCTTATCTAATAAAATAAGAGAACCATATTATTTTTAATGGTGTATATATTTTTTGCTACTAGTATTTTTTTTTAAATATAATTAATTATCAGTAAAAATACAACATAAAATTAGCAAAAAAATGTGAATAAGCTATAATTGACATATACATATGTTTATATGAAACAGCTAATGATACTGATAAAAAAATAATGTATTATCTATCTAAATTATATATTATTATATTTTTTTAAAACATATTTAAAACTTTTTAAAGCGATATTTATTTGAATATTTTTATAATATAAATCAGTAATTATAATCTAGAGGTTAGAATTTCTTTTTTAGTTAATATAATATATAACTTTATAATCGAATAAATATATTTTGGACTATTTTGTCAAAGTATTCATTAAAAATAAAATAATTTTTTGTTATGTAATTTTATAAATAAATAACTGTATAAAAGTCTTAGCTTAACTTTATATATAATGAAATTGAAAAACTAGTTATCCTTCTATAAATGTTTGCTAACTTCGCTATCGTTTTATTGATATTCAATTACATTGGACCACAATCAATAAAGATGTTTTCAGAAAGCAAAAACAATCACCACATTCAACTATCTATATATATAAATATTTACTCATATTCTTACCATATATTACCTTGAGCTTATTAATTATAAGATATTATTAATCTCAAACTAGAAAAATGATGCTTACTTAAATTATTTCTCCCATTCCAAATCAACTTTTATTGCATACTATTTATACATATCTCAATACGTATACGCGTGTGCTTACACGCAAAGCAATTTTCTTGCTGAAATTTGAAAATCAATATCAACGTCCTTATTCGAAAGAGTCAATTTTAAGTTGCAGAAAAAGAATGGATGCGAAAATTCCATTGAATTTTTCGTAGGCCCGTCGTAGTTCGCGTCCCGCTCTTTCACGGTTAAGCGCAGGGGGTGTAAGAGGGTTGGCGCCAGCCCTTGGTCTCCCTATTTCCCGACTTCCGCCCGAAGATAACATGACAATAGGCGGGCAAATGGAATAAAAGGGGCAGACGGGGGAGAGAATGCTCCTCTAAATATGAAGGAATGACACCTAGACGCGTGAAAGTGGTCCAAGCTATGGCGACTACGACTTTTTTCTATCCTTTGAAACTACCTACAACAATAGTAAATTTAAATAAACTAAATAACTATACTATTACTAGAACCGAATTGAAATTTATTTTACATGGAAAAAACAGTAAAAATTAAACTAAATTTATTTATTGCATTTGCAAATAAGTGATTCATTATTTTTACGAATAACAATCATAAGTATTTTATTGAAACGAAGAATGGTTTGGCACGTCTTAAATGACTCAAGTTGTGTGTTTTTTTAAGCTATTTTTAATGGAGCTGACGTTATCTGAAAAATATTAATAGCTGAATCGAGTAAAATAGTTCTTAGATTACATTAAAAAAATGATGATGGAACATGAGAAAAGAGAACACAGACTTCCACGAAACTACGGCTGTAGAATTAAATAGCGAGACGAAAATCAATTGTGAGAAAGAATATAATTTATATGTAAAAATATAAAAAACTAATCTGTTAATATTTGATTGATTTAAAATATGCTTTCATGCAATAATTATAATTATTTTGCCATAGAAAAATCTTTCACTCAACTATTTTTGGTAATACAACAAACGTTTATAGATAATATGAGTAAATAAAATCGCTATAGAGATATTACGTAAAAAACGTGTACCCCAAAATTATTTTAATAAGTATGCGAGTCACAAATATTAATAATTCATACTTTAATATTAATTATATTTATACACTACAGCTATCTCTATCAGAGTAAAATTTTATGCTGTATAGAAAGAGAAACATCAAATGATGTCGAGATTTTTCGTATTCCGATTCAATTCCTTGTCTTATAATATCTCCTCTTCCTTCCCATCCGTTTCTAAATTTCCTTGTGTAAAAAATGTCGAGGGGACTCTCTTAAAAAAACTTGGCACTGACAGCTAGCAAATATATTGAGCATTATAAATAATAATGCGCGCATTTACCCACACGTTTGCCAATTCCAGGGGTAGAAAATGCGTCCATTATATTTTTTTCTAAATAAATATTTTTTACAATATTATTTTGAAATTGTTTTTTATATATATCATATTTACGTTTTATGTTTAAATATAAATATTTGGTACATTTTCAGCAGCTGAAAAATGTGTATAATAATGAGATAAGAAGACGACAACGTACGAATAAGGGGAGAGTGCTGGGTGAATGTGCGTATGTATTTTATTGACATATAAAAATGACTTTAGGGTAAGAATATATAATAATGTTAAGATAAAAATGTTTTTATTTTATCTTTTAAAATATTTTTTTGAGCTCTTATATCGCATAAATTGATAATACTGTAAATAATATAAAAAAGTAGTTACGTAACGTTCTATTCAAGTATTTTATTTTAATTGATAACATTGCTGAAATGACTTATATTTTATATTCAAAACGGTATATATACTATATATTTTCTATTAACTTTGTGGTTATAGGTTAAATTTAAACCGCTTTTATTTTTCGCACTTCACTACAGCCTATATTTTTGTATAAATATTTTCATCTGCTACATTTAAAATTAAACTACTACATTTCTCATTATTTTATTTATTATCATGACGAAGGCAATGTGCATTTGTAATAAAATCAGTTTGAAACAAAATGGCAAATCTTTAGAAGCCGATGAAATTTATAAATAAAGCAATTCTTGCTAATAAATAAGTCAAACACGTTGTCTCAATCAATGTATTCAATGCTTTTATTAACAACCACGTTTCATAACAAACTTTAATTTTACTGTGATAACCCACTTGAAATCAATTTTTATTTTAAAAACTCAAAAAAATAACTAAAAGCTTATTATTAGCTCATTATGTTTTTAATTGGGTGAAAATAACATGCTGCAATTCACAGCATCAATCAAATCAATAAAATAAAAAATATACTATTATTGACTATTAAATCAATAATATATTTCTGTAACAATGTATACAACTTTTATGTTGTTTAAGAAATTATAATGATTATTGCATATATTAAAATATAAACTAATACTTCTTTAGAGCTTATAATAAACAGTTTTGTATTGATTTTAAATTATTAGCTAATACATATTTAGTTTACGCATAACTGTTATTTGTTAACTCTAAGATAAATATTTATTTATTGTTGTTTAAATATACCTGCACTTGTAAAAAGTAATATGATAATAGATTAATAACTATCAATTCAAAGGTGTAAATATTTTTTCAAAATTAATCGTTTGTCTGAAAAATTAATAAGAAATTCTTGAAGCTCTTAAAAATATATCTAGCGCGAAAAATGTTTGTTTTTATTTATTTGCAATATGACGCGTTACGATGGGGTATACACAATTATTAACTATCAAGTAAGTAGTGAGACCCCTGAATGAAATAAAATCTGTAAAATCAGTGACATATTTTATCATCTAGAGACTATTATAATGATTAATAATTATGTCACTATGCACGATATAACTCAATTATTCATCTGTGATTTTAGAAAAATCTGAGAAAATCTAATGAATAATTTCGAGCTCCCAAAACAATTAAAAAAACATTAAGGTCCATGTGAGATTAGAATCTAATACTTTCAGGTATAAGTCGATGACTTATACTACTGTATATAATGACTATAATAATTCTACAAAATATACGCTAAAGGTTTACAAATCACTAGCGTGTTAACAACCGTCTCGATAAATAAACCAGACTGATAATCGCACACGTGTCACATTACCCAAAACGCATCACCGTGCAAATGATAGCAATAACAGCAGAAAAATCATCATAAGGCAACACGGACTGAGTGGGCGGTTGAGGGTGGTTTTCGGGCGTGGGTGTAGGCCCAGATTTAGCGGAGTTACAAACGCGGTCCCACCTTCTCACCGCCGTGAAAGCCTTTGGTCTGTGAACCCTAAAGCGCTTTCAGCACATCTCGCACACTTCCAGAGAGAGGGCTAGCCCTCCTGTTCCTATCTACCCCCTCCCCCGCCACTCGCCCTCTCCCCCCGCCGGATGTTCAGCATACAGAGGGTGCATTAATTACAAATGAATGATTTCGCCGTTTACATCGTTTGATGAGTTATGGATTAAAATAAATGAATACCTTGTGTATGGGTGGGGTTGGGGTACTCTCACAAAGAGGTGCGTTCCAGTTCCGACGCTGCAAATGTGACCTAAAAGGGTTTTGCCGATTTGGGATCGGTTTTGGTTGTGTGGTGTTTTTTTTTCATATGCCTTTATGCATTCCATAACTGAATTACACGCCGTAACAGGCACGTTTATATGTGATATCGACTACATGTGTATATTTTACTGTATCATAGTAGCGTTTCCTAATTTATAATTAGAGTTAGTTTTATTTACGTAAGCCTGATGTTAGCAAAAGAAATAAAAATAGAATGACAGCTATGTTACGAGTAAGCGTAATCAACTTTTTTATTTTTGTAAAAAGTTTAGCAGTACTAAAAGTAACCATATTTTATAAAAAATGAAAAAGAAGAACTTGAAAAAATATTAAAAGCTATATTGACTTATGGGAAGAAGCTCCAAACTATTAATATACAACATAATCAATATATATATATTTAAATCCTGAAAAGATTTTGGGTCTACGGCAAACAACTTTGGGGATGTTCCAAGCAGTGGCACATTTAAATAATTAAAAAAGGTGTCTAAGACGTCAACAGTGCTATAAAATTTTTTTTTGCTAAACATAAAATGAGGCTCTAACAGCACGTCAACATCGAGGCAGCAAACTCCTCAATGTGAACTACTTAAAAAGGTGGCTCAAGAGGACTAAGTCCTTCGAAATGTTTTAGTTATCATTACTGAAACTCATTTATTGTACTATTAGTGATAATGTAGTGTAGAACAAAAAAAAAATTGTAAACCAATGGGTGAAAAACATAAATTATAAAATATAGAGTTAAAGTAATTGTTGGTCATAAACTGTTTTAATGTTTAAAAAAAATGTTTATAGAAAATCTGGAAAATCTTTTATTGTGCATCGCGTACTATTGATCTCACAATTTTAGATTTATATTTGTGGAGATATTTAAAAACGAGTGTTTGTCAATATACCTCGTTCTCTTTCTGAGCTAAAGAACAATATTCATATAGAAATCCGAGTGGGTATAGTAGAATAGGTACTTTGTATGTAGTTATAGAACGAATTACTTGCATTTGTGAATATAAAAATAGAGAATAATTAAAAGATAACATGTTACATGTAAAAATAAAAAAAAAATACTTTACGATGTAAAATATAATTTATAACAGGGCTGTTCTTAATTAATTTATAA
This sequence comes from Plectrocnemia conspersa, assembly GCF_051122295.1. Classification (NCBI taxonomy): domain Eukaryota; kingdom Metazoa; phylum Arthropoda; class Insecta; order Trichoptera; family Polycentropodidae; genus Plectrocnemia; species Plectrocnemia conspersa. The sequence goes on along the minus strand of NW_028277167.1, from coordinate 8,597,002 downwards.
CAGTTCCCGAATTATTTAAGAAAAACTATATTATAAAAAATAGTTTGTTTGTCATTGTTCTAATATTTTAATAGATGTATACATATTATTTTTATTAGTGTAAAATATATATATATATATATATATACAAATCTTGGATCAATGCCCATTTTTTCATCATTGTTAATGGAAAACATACGCACAAAATATGCTAATAAATATAATAAATTTATTCATCAATTAGGTTCCTGAAATAATTTTAATTTCAACAGGCCTGCTTATAAAATTACTACAAAAAGCAGTCATAATGCCTTTCGCCTCAAATATGTGCATAAATTAAGCTCCAAGATTGTATAAATAATTATAATAAAAACACCAGACAAATTAACTGAGAAGGTGATATCATATAGACCGATATTCTTATTGCCTACCATCTGCAAATTGTTCAAGAAAATTATATTGAAGCCTTTAAGTAATTTAGCCGCTTTTAAATTTGGATTCAGTGATTAATACTCCATGCGTGCAAAAGTGCATCGAGAGATTAAAAAAATTGGCATTTGAAAAAAATATTGCCTAGCTGTATTTCTTGATGAACCACAAGCTCTTAATAAGCTTAAATTGACAATATAGACTCTTGATAAGGTCTTAACTGTAAGGTCTTCAATTTAACCTATTTTGTATCTACTTTATACTGCTACTAACAACAGGAAAAACATTTATCAGAATATTTGTATCACTATAGGCACTTAAAAAACAAAATTATCTAATAAATAATAATTTAAGAATCATGCCCAAAAATTAAAATTAACCCATGTTATAGATAATTTGCGTCAATATATTAATTAGCAACCTAAAAAATTTCCTCGATGGGGTACAAATTTCACAATCAGAATTAGCACAATATCTCGGATTACACCATATTTCAAGATTGAATTGGAAGCAACATGTTAGTAAAAATCAGAACAGATTCGAATAATACAACATGAGAGTCGCCAAGATTTTTTTGTAGGGCTACACTAAGAGTCATGTCTACGTCGACAAACCCGAAACACGAGGGCACTTAAAAACCAACATCCACCAGGTTAATGCCGAGATACAACTTAAAGTCAGCTGCTGAAAAAGGTTCAGAGGTGGGCATTAAATTGGTATTTTTCATAATTAATGAAATACATCAAATAAAAATATATTTATATTCTGAGGTCAGTTAGAATCAGTTAATCAGTTTTTGATTTGTAATAAACTTAAAACAATTTATATTCTTTCGGACGGTTTTTTGCACCCCCTAATCACGATGGTCTTTAATTTAAATTAAATAAAAAAAAATGAATATCCACATACATATTTGTGGATTCCATGTGACATAAAACATGCAACAGTAAAAATCTATTAATCAACTTCCATTGAACGTTGAAAATTTATGTACAAAATAAATATACAGGAAAAATGTTTTGGCCGCTATAGTATTAATTCAGGAACGTCATTTCAGATTTTTCCAGGGGCAGGCAAAAGTTGGCCAGTCAGTGATTGTTCTTTTAATATTTTAATTTAATTAGGATTCATAGTATTTTAATAAATGCTCGTTATCGAGCGTGAATTTTTGACGTAAATTTTTGAGCGCGAAAACGAAGAGATTATAAAAAATAGTAAAGGTTTATTAAAATATATTTAATTTCCAAAAGTTGTATTTTTTCTTCGTAAAATAAATAAATCTCGGTTTAAAATTAAATTAAAAATAATTTATTGACTTAAATCCTTTTTTATTTCTCATACTAAAATGCAATCTAAGAATAGTCCTTACAAAAATATTTCAGTGAGAAATATAACTGTAAAACAATATATATGTACGTAAATATAAAAGTTGAGTTTAGTTCCCCTGTGACGAGACACTTTTAATACATATGCATTCGTACTAGTCGCATACGGTGCCTCTCGCTCATTCGTGTGCTAAGTGACGAGAGTGAGTGAGAGATAAGATAGAGTGACCAGATTCAGGATATATATATATTTTCTTTGTTATATTTTATTAAATTATAAGAAAATAACAATTGACGTTACTATAGTTTTAAATTATAAATATATTTTTTTCCATTGTGATAATATTGTGATAATATTCGTAGAATCATGGATAAATAATTTGATAACTTTTACACCGTATATTAAAATAATCTAATTTATATATAGTTGTATCTAAAAAAAAATTTTAGTCATAATACATACATTTTAAAGTCCACAGACAAGATTCAATTTTGTGATGAAACCAAAGTAAAACGGAAAAAAATTGCAAAGAAATATTTCAGAATCACCCTTTTTGTTTTGCTTTTTTTAATATATGATTTTGAATTTTAATATATGAATTTGATTATCGTAAAAACACGTGAAAGGATTCACTCATGCCATTATATTGTTTACAGCAAAAATATGTTACTACTATGAGTACCAGAAACTTTATGAAGTGCCAATCATTGTCAACACTCGCGGATTATAAACTTGAAAGTATCAGGAAATTTTATAATATTTTATTTATGAATCACCTAATTGTACAAGCAGAATTTGTTCTTTTAATATTTCCAAAAGTGAAAAATAAATATTTTTTGTTTTTTTTAATCGATAATTACTATTAATTACCTTATCAAATAATTTATTCTGTTTAATTTATATCAAAATTGTATTGGATTTTTAAAAAAAATCTGTTCACATCTCTTGCTAGAGAGCTATCCATCAACCGATGGATAATAAACGTTAAAGACTAATGATCATAAATCATTGACGGTAAATAATAACAATATACTTAAATGCCGTTTTTTATGTACAACCGTCTTCCGAGTACACCGTGAGTATTTTATGAAAATACTCCCATTTTTTTTTGTTGAACGGCAAATGCCGTAATGAAATGTGTCATAGAACTAACATTATGAAACAATACTATCGAATTGTTAATTTGGGATTTCCTGTTCCATTTCAATACACCGCTCTTAATACGCACTTGATCTCTAAATGGATTTTGCAAAATAAAAAAATAGCCGTAGAATTTTGCATCTTGAAAATTGCGTAAGATATATCATATGTATAATTTATATGAAGAAGTCAAATATTATATTGCCATTAAAATAACCGGATACCCATAAAAAATAACAGTGTTAGTTAGATACAAGATGCTCTACGAATTGTTGTCGTGGTGTGCAATAAAGAGAGGCAAACTTTGAAAGTTTAATTAAATATTACATTGTGTTTTTATTTATATTTTTTCTAGATATTTTAATTAATGTTTATATATATAATATATACATAGCATATAGATACCATGATTATAGTGGCGTTAATATTTGTCTATAATAAATTGATATTTTTTATGGATGTATGTAATATTATATTGTTAATGTTTTTTAATGTTCCTGATATTTGTTTGATATTTTTTTTATACAAAATTAAAAAATAACTATTCAGAAAATTAGTTTTTTACGAGGAGGGGGCTGATAATAATTTCTGTGGGGGGCTCAAAATTTGAGTTTCCGCCACTGGTTAGGTCACTAGTCTCTAATCAGTTAACTGGTTAATCAAACCATGTCCTAGCACGCACTATACACGCGGCCGCACAACCCAGGTCGGGTGTTGTTCAAATCGCGTAAAAGCCAAAGGTCACACGCACTTTATATAGATGGTTTGAATTATAAAGTCTATTTTTTCTCTATTCTGGCATATTTTTAAGCCGTTAAATATAGAACGCGCGTCAACCAAAATAGCCGCATTTAAAAGTAACCCGCTGCTCTAATTGAATTAATCACGTCCGCGTAAGCGCATCCGGGGATTACTTTCGCTTTGATCAGGCACATTAGGAGACATGTAAGGCGCGTTGCACGCGCATACGCACGTCGCAATTATGAATGTGCGGCCGCTCGTCAAAGAGCCGTGGCTAGTGGTCCAGAAGGAACCGCGGATACACGGCGGGCCATCTCACGCGTGCTACACGTACGTAGGTGCGCGCGTTATTAACGCGGGCCGCGCTCACTTCAAAGAGAGGTAATGTTTTTACACAGAGTTACGCAAGGGTGGTTAAAATAAAACAATGAGAGCGGCGACAGTCGAACGAAGAGGCCGTACAAACGAGACTAATCGCGCGAGAGTGTGCTCTTTCACGGTTCGGATGTACGTTTGGGTGAGTAGGATGCTACAGCCACCTGTGATGCATTATACTATACTGGTTAATTAATATAGAAAAATACGCAGACTTCGCAGCCAAAAATATGCCAGAAACTGGTAACATGTTTTATTGTATAATACATATTGCAATAAACTACTGTGGGCGAGTGTTGTTTTTCTCCGAGCGCTGGTGGAGAAACTGGCGGAGGGATGATATCCAGTGGGTGGTCCTCTGAGGTCTCGTAGTATGGCGGTGTTCCGTTCTTTGTGGCACGTTCTGTGGTACTCCCTGTGGCACTGTGGTTATTCGTACCTTGGAGACTGGACTTAGGTATCATAGGTATGGAAAGCTTTCTAGCGAATCATAGCTATGCAGCAATCATTCAGCCGAATTATTGCACTCGTTTACTCGACCAAAACAGTATGTTCACACCTCTAGAAAGTGACATTTGCTTGATGGACATTTTTGAAGGTCGAATTGTGCAACAGGCTAAATTTTAAATATCTTTTATCTACATCGGAGGGTGAATACGATTGTTACATAACAAGGGCTATTGTGGTGGTCAGTTCAGTTACAGTCGTATTAATATTCAACTTTCTGCAAGTTAACTTCAAGTCCACCGAGAGTTGTTTGTCATCAACGTGAATCGGATGGTTTTCAATGATAAATTTATTGATCATAACTTGCTGAACCAAGACCGACACGTTACAGTTTTTAACACATCTTCACTGTGTTTCTACTCAAAAAAATATATAATTTGTATTCTCGTTTACAATATATTTATTTAAATATGATGACCTATTTATTTTTGATATCAGACTGCATGAAAATGTTAATTTGGAAAATTTCATTTTATTTTGGATTTTAAGCGCATCTTAGCGTTCTATTTTATCTTCGGCTTTTTAAAATAATTTCAGTCAAAGCTTTTTAGCCAATAGTAACATATATCTTTAATGAGATTTAACTGTTTTAACATTTGTTTATGTTATTTACAAAAAATATATAAACATGTTCAAGTATAGCAAAAAATTTTCGAATTTTTGGGAGAACGTTGAACAACATCATTTATAATTAAATTAAAATTATGAAAAGCAATAATTAAGTTATAAATCTATACTATGATTAATCCAGTGGTGTAGTGGCCAGAAAATTTCAGTACATTTTTCTATCACCGGAACGCGTCATCAACAACAAATTTTTAAACAACATAATGCACAACCAAACTTCAACGCAAAAAACAAAATAACTTCGGGCTTACATAAACTGAAATCTCATTGACCACCCTAAAGGGGTACTTATTTTTTTAATACCACACCACTTGATTAATCTGAGAATGCATCGCTTGAAATTTCATTATTCAATTATATAAGTTTTAGTAAATCTACCACTCAAGAATGTTTGAAATATTACCTCGCGCTTCAATAATAAATCACTAAAAAAAACAGAGAACTATATGTTCCTAAATAATTATTTAAATTGCAAAAATATATATAGAGATTTAACAACGAATTTTCTAAAACACATGAGTATTATTATTTATATTCAAAAAATATCTATTTTCCTGCAAATAATGGCTTCAAGAATAAGCATTATTTGTGCCAATCTATGAAAAAGTCTATTTCAAAAATACTGCCATTCGCAGTAAAATCCATTCAGCCTAATTATTGGTTCTAAGTTCGGTTGGTAGTCCAATTACGTAACTGAAAAACGTATATCCACTAAAACTGTGCTATGAAACGTGATTCATTTGTGAAACTATCAACGATCATTTAATTCAAAGGCAAAAATGTGTATATTATTAAAATCATTTACGCAATTTTCCTGATTGCTTCAAGCAGTATTTCAAAATCACATTGCCTTCATCATGACAATACATACAACACAATAACTATCGTTCAATGTGATAAGAATTAACGTGGGAAAAAAGCTTCTCTGACGATTAATTGTATTTTTTAATATCACAAGATTAGTAGCTAAAACACATCCATATCTATTGTATGTCTATATAACATTTTATATATGTATATTTTATTGTATATAGCTGGTGAAAAACTGCTGCTAAGAATTCTATTAAGATATAAATGTTTTCAATATAATTTTAGTTATTACAATTAACACAAAAATGTTTTGCCCTAAACCCGTATTTTGTACGATAGTACAAGTGAGCAACTTCTCTGCAATGATCGGGAGCGGAACTCGCAAAAAAATTGGTTAAATTTATTTTTATATCAAATAACATAATGTTACTTAATTTTTAATTAAACCTACAGGAGTAATAATTAAAAAAAAATATGCTTCTGTTCTTGCATAATATGCATGCAAACTTTTATTTAACCTATACTGATTTCCTGATTTTTATTTGAATGTTTTTTACAGTAAAAAAAACAAAGTCAGACTAGTAGTAAATAACTGTACTGAAACAAGATTCAATTTAAAAAAAAATTTAACGTACAAATAGTAAATGCTATGTCTATGTAGGGCAGTATTAGACACATATTATATTATAAAGGTTTCTTACTACTACACACGTTTAACATGTTGTACAAAAAAAAACATCTAACAAATATTTAGATTTTATAATTTAAAAATTAGTTAGGTGTCATTTGGACGTTGTAAAATATTATAATATTTTCAGAGAGAGTTTTTATAAGATTCGTTTACTATGTAAATATTTTTACCTCTCGTTTTAATTACCATTCCTAAGCTTCAAGTAAAAAAATAATTAAAAAACAAATAGACATGAATGCGCTTATAAGCGTCAAACCTAAACTATCACATTGCATTTACTTTTTATAAAAATAAAATAAGCAATTTTACTATTTATATTTAGAAAAACCAAAATTTATAATATTTATAATTTAAAAAAACTATAAAATCGATACAATCAACTTCTATATCGGTCGATCGAATTCGGCTAATGCGATTTTCGGCGTTACAAAAGTGCGCGATTGTCCCGCGTATCGGCCGCTGCGAGTCGGGACAATTCAAAGAAGATAAAGACTGAAGAACGGATATATTATAAGGGTGGAGAAAGTGAGGGTTGCGAGAGGGCGGCGCCCAGGGCGGGGGTAAAGGGTATTAGTGCCGCCCAAGTGAGCGCGCAGCTTAGGGCGTCCAACAAACACCCCCTCAATGCTACGTTCGTAGTATGTAGCCGCTGCACAAATAACACTACATGTGGAAATTTTGTATCACTAAAATAATGCACGTGGTCATTATAATCATGTTGATAAGGTATATAATTTCTTGGAAAGTCTGGATAGAATCATTTGTAATATTAAATATTATTTTTACATATCGCTCGGAAGAGCTTAAGATTATTTAATGATATTCACGAATCTATATGATATGCAATGACAAGCATATGTCTGTGATAAAATTATTCTTATCTATTTTATAAAATATTAATTATATAATAAGGACAGTATTTATTCTGGCAAATACGTATGGAATACTTTTGAAGTGAGTTGTATATAAAATTATTAATATTTAAACAAAGGCAATAACATACTGTCTATTTTATAAAATACAACAATATAAATGTGCACCATATTAATTGAAATAATACTCATTACTATAAAAATAATATAACACAGATAATTCATTAGAGTTTATATAATAAATACTTCTTGCATTTTAATGAAAATTAAATAAAAATAACTTAGCAGTATTAGTATTATTTATATTAATCTGAATAATTTATTCTTTGTGCAATAAAATCGATTTTTAATTTAGATTTATTATTAAATATGTATTAAAAATGTGGTTTTTATGTAAGTATTACAAGCAAAAAGCGCATTTTTATCAACGTATAAGTGTCACTGTAAAATCAATCTCACGCTACATTACATTTTGAATGTATTGGTTTTATTTTATTTAAGCAAATATTTAATAGGACTTTTAAGTTGCCTATTGGCAAAACATGGTGACACAGATTTTTTTGTAATAAAATTATATTTTATTTAACATAACACTAGGTACGTACAAAACTGGCGAAACTGATAAACACAGTGTTCGATTTTTGTTTATGACCTTACAAAGGTGCACGGCCGCGGCCGATAGTGTTGGGGAATGTCCTTTCTATATAAAATATCACAAGGCTTTATTATATAACTATATAGATACGTTCCTGTGTATGTGTGTGGGGTTATTTATACCCGGTTATAGCCGACGATGCCTGTATTTCGAGATAAGGCACCGTAGTATGCAGCCACCGTGCAGAATATATTTTACAATAAGTTCAAGTTTATGAGATTTAGCCGGGGGTGGAACAAATTCGCTCGACAGCGGTATAACCCTTTCTTTACATGTACACGTACACATAAGTAAATGCATGAATAATATTTATGACGTCACGATTATAATAAAAAACAATACCTAATAACTTTCCTCTTAGATTGTTTTATCGTTACATATATTTTGAGTTATACTTTTGCTACTCTGAATATATTGATAATATGTTTTATTAAAAATATATAAGCATATGTCTTTTAGTTTATTATTTATTATATTTTTTTGCATAAAAACATTTTTGCGTCTTATTAAATTGTATTGAGCACAGTTAGTGTTACTTATTTCTCGAGAATGAGAAATTTGAACATATAATATTTTTGTATAGGCGGCCCTCGACTTTCGAACGTTCGACTTTCGCACAATTCGCTATTTCGCACATTAAAAAAAAACGATTTTTTTAAATTTAATTTTTTTTTTAAAAAACGTTCTGATAGCGATGAATCTTTTGCTTCAATCGGACGTTTATATGATACAAACAGGTCTAAGATATGTTCAATTTTGCAAAAAAAAATATAATTAAAAAATACGTTCAAAATTTTGGAAAATAAAGATATATTTCCACAATCTTTAATGATATGTTTCCAAAAAAACATGGATGAAATGGAAAATCTTTGTCATCGTAGATCGATGACCAACATCAAAAAGATGTTCCTCTGAGTATTACAATTATTCAAGCAAAAGCTCTTAGTTTGCACAAAGATTGGAAGGATAGATTAAAAAAATATTTTAGCATGGTTTTCCAAGCAAGTAACGGTTGGTTTTTCAATTTTAAAATGAGGAATTCTTTTCATAATATTAAATTTACTGGAGAATCGTCTGATGCGGATAAAGATGCTGCAAAAGAATTTATTTTCTAAATATACATAATTATTGAAGATGTAGAATATTCCTCTAGCCAAATATTTAATGTAGATGAGACAGGTTTATTTTGGAAAACTCTTTAACAATGAAAAATATGAATGAAGCCTTCACGCACCTTGACAAATTTTTAAATATAATGAAAGATTGTGATCCCAATGGAGAACGCATATCTCAAGTGCGTGGGGTGATCAATAAAAACATAGCATGTTATAAAATACTATATGAAGAAAAGAAAAATAATAGTGGAAAACAGTTAACTCTTGATGACTCTTCAAAGAAAACACCCACAAACCCCACTTAAACGTGTCTCTTAAACGCCTCTTAAACATCTTATATTAACTTGATAAATAAATATTTTAAAATACACACAATTTAAATTTTTTTACTTCCCTCGACTTGCGTTCATTCAACATTCGCACACATTTTCAGGAACCAATTATGTGCGAAAGTCGAGGGCCGCCTGTATTTAGATTACTACAGTATATTTTTTGTACATGGAAAATCTTTTTACTGATATAATTTACTAGAATTTGTGTCAACATCTATGCATGTAAATTATATTATAGTTAATATTCTAATTATAAAAACGCAAAAATAGTTAAACATTTATTAAAACATGTAAGTAGATATTAAACTATTAATTAATTTTTAATCGATGTTATATCATTTATAGCATAATTTAAAGCACTTAGATAGAAATATTGACTCTTATTTAATTTATTCCGCAAACGAATACTTTTAAAGACTTTATTAAGTCATGTATTTTTGCACTTCTTATTTTATATTTACCGGAAAATGTTTAAAGATTTGAAACGATTTTTTTAATTTCTAGAGTCGGCCATAAAATGAACATTACTAAGCAATATTTCTTGAGTTTTATATTTGAAATATTTGCCCCTTTCCGTACTACCTACTCTGCAAGCAACTGTGAACTTGGCAGATTAAAACTACAATTAGTACTAAAAATTAAAGCGGTTGTAAAATATTTAAAAATATTAATATAAATTTATTAAAAAAAAATATAGAGAAACAATTTAAAAAATGTCGAAAAATAAGAAATAATATTTTTTCTAGATATTCTATAGAAATAATTATCGAGAATAATTACTTGACATAATTCATGATTTTTCCATTGATATATAAAATAATAATAAGTTGTGTATAATGTCATGTATGTTTTTAGAAAATAATCTATTTACTAATAAAATATTGATTTTTAAGCCTTTTTTCAAACGTAACGTTTTATAGATTATTTGCTTGGGATTGCTTAAGAACACAAATTAAAGAATACCTAATTTGTAATGATTACTAGTTCCATTTTTACCGACAGTGTAGAAATTTAAAAGCATTAAAGTTCATATGGGATTTGAGCCGAAGCTCTTCAAGTTTTAGTCACCAATTTGATATACCACTGCTAATATAAAGTTCATACAACTGCCATATTTATAGCATAATACTTTGATATACATATAATTTTGCTAATATCATATCACCTGCTAACATATAAAAACGGAAAATTTCTATGCTCTAATTCATTTCTAGTTATTATTAGTTTATCTACTATCACACTTAAAAGTAGTTAGATTTAAAGATCTAATTATTCTCAATAAAACGTCAGCTTCTGAGCTTTACTAGAATTAAACTGGCATTTTTTCAATGAATGATAAATTAACGCTTAGATCAAAGTGTAACGGATTATCATTAAGCGACTACATCCGAAAATATCACTGTATCAATAGGCATAACAAGATATCGTTGTTAAATTAATAACGCTAAGGACACGAGTGGGGTGTTCTTGTGGAAGGGGAGGGTTCGGCAAATGTTTCCTAAACATGGGGTGAGACTGTGTTTTGCACACTGGGGGTGTACTACGTACGGGGTTAAGTGTGTGTCGTTGTGTACGTTACAATCGTGTTATACCGAGGGGTGAATGTAACCCGTGTTTAAATTTGCTAATAGGACATGTCCTGTCTATTTATTGACTTGCTTTATTCGATGGGGATACCCTATTACCGAAATCACTGCGACAATATTTATACACTTTCTGTTCGCGAAAAGAACATGCATGTTTATATAGACTTTGTATTTCATTGTACATAACATTAAAATATTAAATAATCATAATTAAATGATATCAATTTCCACATATAACGGATGACTTAAAAATGTTACTCTGTAATATGCAAGTTTAGAATTTTGGAATAAGCTGTGAAAAATGTATATATATATATATACATAAAATAAATTTCAGAAAAGTTTATGACTCAAACAATATCTAACAGATAACACAAAAACATATTAATAAACATAAATCAATATATCTGTCTTGAATTTCGAGTCGAATAAAGAATAAAATATTCTCCCGAGTTCGCGTGTCGGTATAGTTTGAAGCACTTTGCAAGATGCTTAGTCTGAAATTATGATGCCTTTGAACTCGAAACATCTTACTCTCACTACGCCGGGAATATTGTGAAAGTTTTCGCGGAAAACTTTTGGCAGCTTCTAATATGTTTGCCCTAACATGCTATCTTCAACAGGTGCCCTCTCGTCTTGCCTCAACTAAGCAAGCGTCAGCAAACTACGTATGCACATATATGGTTATTACCTTTGCCCACGTTTCTAGTTTAATTTACTTCATATGTACTTAAGGATATATATACATACTTATGGAAAGACGCGCCAAATGGAAGTTTAATGGGTTTAAGATACATGGGTGGTGAGATTTTAGGGGCGTCATATGTATTATATAATTGGCTATGACATATTTTTATATTTACTACAACTCGAAAAGTAATAATCTACTTTTTAGTATTTATGGAATTAATATTGATATAATTTAAAAAAATGTATTATTTCACCTGCAACAAACTTTGTAAGATTTGAGTGCTTCTCTTGATATTTTACAATAAAATATCTATCGCTCAGATATGACTTTATAATTTTATATATGTGGTAATGTAGTGCCTTTTTAATTTTATATTTTATTTCCATATGCTACACTTTGTCGCAACTTGACTTGTATTCAGAAAAGACGCTAAGCAATTAATTTTAATAATTAATTTGGTGCAGTAATAAAAGTAAATGTTCACTAAGAAACTTTTTTTAAATGTTGACTTTTAAGGGCATTGATCTGTTCTTTATTTAAAGATAAAAATTTGTATATTTGTAAAGAACTAAGTAGATACATACTAAAAAATATATGTAGATTCACAGACAGATTATTCCGCACATCATTCTAATGATATTAAAATTTACAATCAATATATTATATTATTTAATACCTAAATTTATTAACTATATGTCAGTTTATATACATTGCTACATAGGTGACCGAATTATTGAGCAAACGAAAATTTCATACGGTGAAAATTCTGAATATAGATGACTATCTGATTGTCAAATATATTTTACTTCTAATTCCAACTGCTTTATATTCTTCTCTATTTTTAAGTCAAATTTTGTTAAATGTAAATTACTAATATAATCGTAAAATATTTTTAAATTAAAATCATATTGTCATCTGATATATTGACATATTCTCAAATATATATGTATGTGTATATTGATCATCTATGATTGGATTTTTTCTGTGCGCAATTTTCGCTTAGGCAATAATCACTGAACCGTCAAACTGTAATGCAGTAAATTTAAATCTGTTGTGTTTGAGATAATAAAAATACATACTTTACAATGGCATATAATATAGTGTAGGTTACGTGATAAATTTATACACGCAAAAATTTAACTTTGCAGTAATTTTACTATCTTCAATAACACGTTTAACCCTTTTGGTGTGCATATCAAATATCAAAAGCGTTAAAAATGTACATTTTTTAAATAAATATATTCTATTGATAATAGAAAGTGATTGTAAATAAAAAATATATTTTTTAACATAATACAATAAAATTGGTAATTAAAAAAAAATAACTTTTATTTTAAACTACTTTATATTTTTTCCATTTTTAAGCAAGTATATCCATATCAATATAAATTATTATATTTATATATTCAATTAAATTTTTGCTACGTAATAATCACCTAATTTGGATTTTCATATTACCAAAAATTTAACTGTAAAATACAAATATGAGATACCTAATTGAAACGGTAAATTTTCATAATCCTGTAAAATTACCTGATATTTAAATTTCTCCTAAAAATAAAATTGAATTTTTTTTTGCTAACCTGTATACATAAACATGTATTTTATACTATTTGAGGGAAAAAATGTTATTAAATCCAGACATCCCAAAATGATCAGCCGTGTACGGAGCTCTTTGATCATTGGTCGAGCACGCCCCTGGCGGTGTCCGTCACAGCTATAAATACCAGCAGACAGACTTTGGCTATATACATATAGAGATGGCGGGTGTGGATGTGTACATATAACCATGGATACATAGGTACAAACTCGCTATGTCAATAAGCGAACCACAAAGCCACAATGTAATATATCGTGCGCCGCGAACGTTTAGGCCGTACACAAATAGTTACACTGCCAAATGGATCATGGGCGGCTCGTGATGATAGGTTTAATTAATTCATACATTATGCACATATATATTGTACCAATTTGTTTTATAGTGATTAGCACGTGTGTTTATATATGATACAAGTGATCGAGCTGATATCAAAGACTATACGTTGTATGGTGTATCCTTTGTAAAAAATCATTACGATTTTTTTGTGCTGTTTCTATGGAATAATTATTTTATTGGGAATTTTGCTTTTTTATCATTATCAATTAATTAATATTAAAAAAAAACAATTCAATGAATAGCGGTGAATACTAAAAAATTGGTCAAGGCTTAGAAAATATACGTAAGAATGGTCAATACTTAAAATTATCTAAGAGAGGTGTCAGAATGAAAAATAAACGACAAATATCAGTAAATTAAAAAAATATGTTAAATTAGGATATTACTTAAAAAAAATTGATATTATTTTAATATTTTAGTTTTCAAAAACATAATAGATTGCAGCAAAAAAAGAGACAATCATCAACATTTTCCCAATATGAAAGATAATTTATTATCGTATTTGGTTTTAACCAAATACGAACATATAAAACCCTGAAACGTCTCTTTTCTTAGAAAATATTTATTATGATTTAATAAGCATTACATTTATCGTATCTATAATATTTTTCTAAAACGTATGTGTCTAATGCTAAGCGTTACATATTTTGCATTAGGTAACATGTTTTTAAAACTCAACAAATTATTAAACTGAAATTTTATTGATTAACATTTCTCAACTAATTAAGAAATAAGACGGAATTGTTAACAATTCCGAATATTTGAATTATGATTTTTTTATTTACAAAATACAGATAAATTAAGAATTGCATTTGGGAAATAAAAAACTGAGGTTAAATAAAAAAATATAAGTAAGAAGACGGGGAAGGGTTCCTAAACTTCAACTGTTCTTCAAAATTAATTACAACGGCGGCTAAAATATTATTTGTTACAAAACTATTATGATTAATAAATTTATCAGATTTAAAATAACGGTCAAACAATCTGATAATCCACAGATAAATCTTATGTGATTTTTATAAAATTGCATCTAAGAAAGATTAAATTTTAGAGTCCACAGTCAAAAATAAATTTTGTCGTGAAACCAAAGTAAGATAAAAAAAATAGCAAAGAAATATTTCAGAACCACTTTTGTCTGCGAGCGTGGGAAAATTTTAATACATGAATTTGCTTATCATAAAAACGCGCGAAACGGCTCACCCGTCCCAATACATTGTTAACAGCAAAATTGTGTTTCTACAATGAGTCAAAGGATTACCAGAAACTTTATAAAGTGCCGACTATTGTCAACTCTCGCGGATTATAAAATTGAAAGCATCATAATTTTTTATAATATTCTATTTATGGATCACCAAATTATACATGCAGAATTTGCTTTTTTATTAAAGATTTGAACAAATAATTTATTTTGTGTTGTGAAATAGTTTTAAAAAAAATTGTTAAAATGTTCAATGCTAGCGGTGCTAACTATCAACCGATGAATAACGAGCGAACAAGATCCTAACGATCATAAATCACTGACGGAATATTATAAAAATATACTTAAACATCATTTTTTTGTGTATGACCGTCCTCCGAGTATGCCGTATTTATTTTTTGCCATTACTCACATTTTTATTTTTTTGTTAAACGGTAAATATTTAAGGATGCAGAAACGAAATGTGTCATAAAACTTACATTGTGAATATATAGAGTTTCTGTATCTTTTCAATACACCGCTCTCATTACCCACATAATATATAAATGAGTTTTAAAAAATATAAAAATAACCAGAGAATTTTGCATCTTTAAAATTGTGTGAGATATATATCTCACATAAATATTATCAGGTTTCCGTTAAAAATAAAGAGTATTTGTTTTTTTAGGAACCCGTAAGTACCCGAATACCCGGTTTTTTGGCAACACCAAACCACAAATTTATGTGTAGGGCTGTTTTAATG